>NW_006921605.1:16677588-16678895 GCF_000298275.1 Orycteropus afer afer | reverse complement strand
CGCGAGTGTCCCTGCTGCCTGCTCCTGGTGGCGACCCTGTCAGAGGAGACAGATCTGGGCCGAACCAACACGGTGGATGATTCTGGAACTGACTCTGTGATAAAACAGCTCTCTTTGCAGTCTTGGGAACAGAGGCTCTGCTGGCAAGCAGCCAGCACTGACAGAGCTGAAAGGAAGGGACCTGCTCATTCCTTAGAAATGGGATACAGTGCGAAGTAGCCTCCCTCAAGGCACAGCCAAGTGGCAGGAGGCAGGAGCCAGGAGGGTGAAGTTTTAACGAATCTCAGTTTACCTCTAGAGATGTAAACACTGAGAAAGGCAGACACTGGCTGTCAGCAACCAAGCATCTGACTATCGTGACGGAGCAATGGTGCACCAAGCAAGTACACAGACTCCTCCAGGCCCCGGCTGCTGGGGTTCAAATCCTGGTTCCATCCGCCACTCCCACCCCTCACTGTGTGTCCTTTGGCAAATTACTCAGCCTCTCTGTGCCTCAGTTTTCTCAAGTGTAAACTGAAGACAATAGTACCTACCTCACAAGATTGTTGTGAGGATTAAATGAATGATTTGTAGGATTTGCAAACCACTGGAAACAGTGCCTGACACAGTGTTTGTTAAACACATGAGAATCATGGGAATCGTATAGAAAGGGTCAGAATCAATGTGGCAATGTTAGAAATGGTGGCAAACACAAATGTGTTCATTTCCACCAAGGGGCGTGACCAGCATGAGAACTGTGTCCAGGGACCACACATGAGTGGGCTGACTGAATTTATGCTTCAGGGCTAGCATTGGTGGGCTAGCATTGGTGCAAGAATTCAGGAAACTGGGGGGCAGACACAAAGCCCCAGCTCCACCCAGGGGAATATGGCTCCTCTGCCTGTCAGTCCACAAAGCACAACCCCAAAGCAGACTCACCCTCATCCTCTAATTCCTTTGGGGTGTGCTGTGCAGCTGCTCTATGGTGGGGCAGCCATGCACGGTTCCCCTCCCTGGCTTCTTGTTCTGACTCTCTCAAGTCAGCAGAAAGGCTGCTGCTGGCAGGGTAAGGGCACAGGGGCGAGGCAAGGCTGGTGTCCTCACCCTGCAAAGGCCAGGGGTCACAATCCCCCTCACTCCAGGCTTGGGGGAGCAGAGGTCAGGAAGTGGGCTCCTCGGCCGACTTACCACTTTGGGCTTGAAGGGAGGCTGGATCTCCCTGTTCTCTAACTTCTCCCAGTCGATTCTCCGGAAGAAGGCGTGTTCTCTCACATCCCGTTCACCTTCGAGCCCACAGCCCAGCCGCTTGGCAGGGTGTTTGGTCATCA
>NW_006921605.1:16675400-16676708 GCF_000298275.1 Orycteropus afer afer | reverse complement strand
GCCCTCAGTGGTTGAAGAGCAGTGGGCAACATGTTTTGTGGTATCTCTGCCATCTTTCTTCAAAGTGTGGGGAATGTATTTTCACTCGGTCCACCTTCTTGGTCCATGATCATAAAAGGAATCCAAATCTACTTACTCCTTTGCAGATGGAAACGGCCTCCTTGGACAAGGATTTTGGATAAGAAACGTTATGCTCCATTATCGACTGAAAGAGTTCATCTTCATCTTCACCGTCAAAGGGAGGCTGTTGTGGGCAAGAGAAGATGGGAAGCTAGTTAGGCAGAGTCATTCACTGACAGGCATCTGAAGATGCAGTTCCACACCTGCAAACAGACCCAGTTTCTCCACCAGCTTGGGCTGCAGAGTTAGGTGTTACTGTGTGGGCTTTAACACCTATCTTTAATTAGGTTGGCGGTTGTGTGCTTTTCATTTTTCCTCTGTCTCTTCAATCATCTTGCTCTGGGCAGCCCAAAACAATCTTTAGGGGAAATGTTTTTGAATAATGATTTGCAAATAAATTATAATTAATCCATTAATCTTGTAATTATGTGCTGAAAATCTAATTATGATCAAGTTAGGTTACAGATGGCTTTGTGTTCAGAAGGTGGAGGGGGGTGGGAAATGCTAACAGTGCCTTTGAATTCTGCACATGGGGTGAAGTGGCCTTCAGAACACAGAGGACTTCTTCCTTGGCCCAGGAATCTACCCAGGGTCCTTCTCCCAGAACAAAGAACTGCTCTGCAGTGAGCCTACGTTTCAAGAGAGAAGAAGGTTGCCTAATGGTGGCAGGGGACGGGAGCTTAGCTTCCACTTGACACTGGCCTTATCCTCGTCTCTTGGGTTTATAATTCCAGTACATAGAAAGGGAGGCATGGGAGCACTGTGGAGAGGGGTGTGTGTGTGTGAGAGATGGCTTTAAAGTCAAATGCATCTGGGGCAGAATTCTAGACTTACCACTTCCTTGCTGGACATCCACAGGCAAGTGATTTCCTCTTTTTAGAGGCAGTTTTCCAGTTCTTAAAATGGGGTTTCTGGTGAGTATGTAAGGCACCCACTTTTTTGCATTGTACTCAGTGGGTGCCCCGTGATGGGCCAGTGCTGTTCAGGTAGCGGCCCTGGCTTGAGGGGCTGCTAGAATCCTCCCTGAGGGAAGGCAGAGCTCTGGACGCCCCTTTACCTGAGCGCCTTGAATTCTGAGGGTTCTGTTGGATTACCTGTCATTCTGGCTGGAGGGTGCATGGGTTTGGGAGGATTTATGGAAAACTTTCCTAATGTTGTTGTTGTTGTTATATGCCGTCGAGTCAGACC
>NW_006921605.1:16660144-16670050 GCF_000298275.1 Orycteropus afer afer | reverse complement strand
CAGAGTTGAACACATCTGACGTGATACATCGCCACAGACTGGTTCACCGTCCATGGGTACTTTATTGATCGCTCCCAGAACTGTTCTCTAATAACCGCTGCTACTATAAACATCTGAGTGTGTGTCATTTTTCTCTTCTCTGAATTACTTCCTGAGAATAATTTCCCAGGTGTGAGATTTCATAGCCATGGGAACACTGGTTTTGCGGCCTCAGTGAAGCAGCTCCAGGCCACCCCTGAGCCCTCCTTACAGGTAATGCTTTCTCTCGAGCCTGGGAGTTGAAGGGGGTCAATACATTCATTTCCTTTCCCTCTACAGCCAGTGTATGAGCCTGGGGACAATAAGGGGTAATGTCTGGTGGTGGCACTTGGTACGTGACCATTCTGGATTGCATCTGTCCTTTTGTCCTCTCTTTCCACCCGATCCCATGATGATTTTTAAATTTCGACAAATCTGGACTCAATGTTCCAAGCTAAGCTACCTGTTAGCAAAAGTCATGGTTAGTACAAAAAGTGTTAAACTGGATATGCCACACACACACACACACACACACCCTTTAATGATAAGCACTTTGTGAGGTTTAAGCAGACCATTGAGGGGTGATGGTTCAGACTTTACAAAATGAGTCCTATATCGCTTACACAGTAAGTGATCCTTGGGCCCCTGGGAGGTTTATTTGCAGATGAACGGTGGCCTGGAGTGAGGGATGGAAGAGCATCCACAGACAATTAAGGCGGAAGCCCTGGGATAAAGTGCCCATTACAGATTCATCAGGAATGAAGACGAAGCATAAATAACCCTGGCAGAAAAGGACATAAAGAGTGGAGGGCCGGCCCCTTTATGATGAACACCCATGAACACACCAAGCAGCAATGTGCTCATTAGAGTGCTGGGTAAAGACTATTTATGCCCTGAAAGTAATCATATTTATCAAGCCATCCAGGGGCTGAATATAGACCCAGGCTGTTTACACTTAACTGGCCCCTTGGCTGCTGACAATAAATAAAGCAAATGAGAAGAAAATTGCAATCAACTATTTTTTTCTGTTCATCTTCAGCCTCTGTGATTAAAGAGGACAAATTCAGACCACAACCCTGACAACAACTTTGTAGTTAATCTTACTTTTCAATAACAAAAGTCTCTACAGCCTGGGCCTCAGTAGCCCCTGCAGCTTGGAAGGGCCAGCGATGACCCCATGGAGCCTTGTCCTTTCTGAGCTGACTCACAGCCCAGGAATGTATCTACATTTGCTCTGAAGAGTCAGAAAGGTAGGCAAAGTTGAGGCTTTGAATGAAAATACTGCGTTTCTGGCAGGAGCTATGAAGAGTTAGAAGCATAAAGGCTGTTGTTACCCATTTCTGTCACGTACAGAATGCGGGGTGTCTTTAAAATACCACTTTTGAAGAGTATCACCGTTTTCAATAGAGATTATGAAAACATCTAGAAGAAGCCAAGCTAATTGACTCTTGGAAGCAGGTTGAAAAAAGCTGAGAACATGTCAGGATGTGGAGAGCATCCCTACGTGGCTCACACAGGAAGTGGTCCTCGGGGGGCCCTGGGAGGTTTATTTGCAGATGAATGATGGCCTGGAGTGAGGGATGGAAGAGCATCCAAGGACAATTAAGGTGGAAGCCCTGGGATAAAGTGCCCATTACAGATTCATCAGGAATGAAGACGAAGCATAAATAACCCTGGCAGAAAAGGGTTAGGGGGCGGAGAGCCTGGGTCCAGTGCTGGGGTGAGGTGCAGAGAAAGTAAGGAAACCTTTAAGTCAGGCCTGCAAATGACACATAAGGAAGGCTGGCCAACCAACCAACCAACCAACCAGCCAACCCGCCAGCCAGCCAGCCAACCAACCAACCAACCAACCAGCCAGCCAGCCAGCCAGCCAGCCAACCAGCTGCCACTGATTTGATTCCAACTCCATGTGTTTCAGAGTAGAACTGTGCCCCACAGGCTTTCCAATGGCTGATCTTCCAGAAGTAGATGGCCAGGCCTTTCCCTGAGGCAACACTGGGTGAAACTGAACCTTTAACCTCTTGGTTAGTAGCTGAGCCCTGAAACATTTGTACCACCCAGGGACCTCCTAAAGGAGGCAGGACTTCCAAATACATTCCAAGGGGGGACTTCCCTGCAGGCTTGGAACATTCTCTGAGCTGTCCTCTAGGGAATGACGCTCCAGAAAGGCTTAGAGGGGAAGGAAGGCGGAGAGAGGGAGGCAGGAAGACTTTCCTTCAGCCCTGCATCCTGAAATTCTAGTCTCCTGCTTGCCAATAAAGAAACTCATTTTAACTCTGTAAAATGCCCTTGGAAACTGATCCCATGTTTCCACCCAACTAATTTCATTTGTTGGCATATGCAAATATGACTTTCGATGAAAGCAGGGTTTGTTTTCTGGACTTAAGAGCTGAACATTCAAGTGGGGCTGAGGAGGGGAACTTGGCATTTTGCGCCTGCATGAACAGCATGGCTCCCAGGCAGACCAATGATTCAGAGTCAAATTTTATCGTCAAAATTCTAAAGAGGGGAAATGGCTCCAGGAACTTGTGATTTCCCAGCTGCTGCCTCACTGGCAGTGGTTCTCCGTAGCCTGCCTTCCCATGTTTATAAACTGCCGTGTTTGCCCTAAGACGGTGGGGGCGAGGACCCAAAGTAAGTAATAAATCACTTTTCTGATGTCAGTCAGGTCTTACCACTGGTGAGAAATAATGACCAAATGCAGACTCTTGCCTTATACCTTTTAGTATCTGAAAGACTATTTTATTATTGAAAAGATATGAGACATACTGAAGGAGGAGCAGGGGAGAGGGCTTCTCATGCTACAGTGAAAGCCAGTGGACCTCCCTCTGTGCCCATGTGGCACTGCTTGGCTCCTTCATCTAGACCTTACTGCTTCCAGTCCCCCATCTAGCTCGCTCTGTTCCAGCCATACTGGAATTCCTCTGTATTTCTTTCTTTTTATTTGTTGTTGAGAATATACACAGTTGAACACACAGTTCAGCAATTTCTACACACATGCTTCAGTGACATGGATCACATCTTCAAGTGGTGCACCCATTCTCACCTTCCTCTCCTCTCCATTTCTCAGACATGGCCAGCACACTCCCACCTCAGGGCCTTTGCCCGTGCTGTTCTCTCTACCTGGAATGCTCTTCCCCAGATACCCACCTGGTCATTCCCTTGCTTCCTTCTGATCTTGACCCATCATCACCCTCAACGTGAGGTTCTCCCAGGCCATCCTACCTAAAATTTCAACCCTCCCCCAACACTTCACATCTTCTTTTCTGGCTTTATTACTTTTCCTCTTAGCTTATCAGTAACATGTATTTTCCTTACTCAACGTGCCTATTATCTCTCCCCTTCTCTGGATGGAAATCTCCATGAAGGATTTTTGCCTGCTTTGTTCACTGCTACAGACATGTACATGGGAAGCTTTCAATAAATGTGTGTTGAGTGAATGCATGAATGAGTCAGCAGATGTAACACGGGTTAGCTTTTCTCTAGGATAAAGGATTTCTTTGGGGGTAGCTCTGTGACTCAACGTGGGCACTTATCTTCCACTGTCTCTTCCTAAGGCTGTGGAGGGACAAACTCCTTAGCACTAATGCTTAAGTGCTGGGATTATGCAAAGCTTTCCACAGCAGAATTCGGCTAGTTGCTCACCAGATCTGCTTCCCCTTGCTGAGCACATAGGTACAGTGTATTTCCCAGCCCTCTCTGCATCTCAGTGGGGCTGCTGTGGCTAGTTGAATGTAGGCAGGAGGGTTATAGGCCACTTCTATGCCTGAGCTCTAAAATATTCTGTGCAACTACCCTCATGCTGTTTCTTCACTGGCTGACTGAATCAGGAGAATTCAGTGGAGTAATCTGAGGCTCTTAAAGATAGTGGATCCAAGGGAAGGAAGAAGCCTGGGTCCTTGAATGGCCATATGGATCAATGTCTCACCCCTCACCACCACATACTGGTAACTGTGTGTGGTAGTTAAGTTTGTGTGTCAGCTTGGCTGGGCCTGGTTGAGTGGCTGGGCAGCTGGATGTAGTATTCCCCATGATGAGACCGGCAATCAACTCCATGGTGGAATCTACTGTGAGCAGCTGAGTAGCTGTCTTAGGGATGTGGTCTGCTTCCTGTATATAAGGGGAAGCCTTGGGAACAGTCTATAGCTAGGGCATGCTTAAACCCTGAATGTAGCCATGTCATTGTTTAGAGGCCTGCCATGCTCTGTCGACCTTGGGACTTACAATGGACTTGAATTAATGGCTTGCAGTGTGGTTTGGTAACATCAGAACCGTGCCTTTTTAGTTGTCAACCTTGGGTTTGTCAACCTCAGCAGCCAGCAGCTGCCTGAGTGAAGAAAAGCCTCTAGCTCCAGTGGGCTGGGAGCAGGAGGCAGAGCTGAAGCCCAAGGTTGAGGGGCCTTCACCTAGCCCCTAGAGCCTGGCCCTTTGAACTCAGACTTAAAGCCTCCAAATTGTAAGAATAAACTCCTGTTTGTTAAGGCCATCCCATTCGTGGTATATTCTTGTCAGAGTGGCACTAGGTAACCGAAACACAGTGGAATACACCATGAATAAAATCATGACTATGGAATAAACCTGTGTTGTGGGTTAAGCTATGCATAACTAGCTGTTATAGTAGCTAGTGTGGCTTGCCCTGATGGTACAGCTATTAAGACTGTTACATAAGTAATCATATGACCAAGAAAGCACTTAGCTATCATATGTATGTCACTTTCCTAAGATAAACTTAATTTGCCTTGCCTTAGCTAGAAGGTCAGCCTCATCAGACTTTTGAGAAAATTACAGTGAGTTGTCAAGAATGAAACAGAGGGAGATGGGGAGAAGCCATTAAAACAGTCTTCAAGTCAAACTGACTGCCCTCATGAAAAATAACATTGATTAGACAGATGAGCAGTAGCTGGGGTATCTTTCTGTAGACTGACTTGCAGGGAGTCATAACCCAACTCAGTTTTGAGACACTGAAAACTTACAGAGGCCACTGTTGTCGTCATGTGCTGGGTACTTTGGTGCATAAGGTGAGTAACGTGAGAGCGACATTGTCTACACTCAGGTTGTGTTTTTCAATTTAGGGTTTTTATGACTACAAGAGAATTTCTGTACGTACTAAATATAATCCACTCTCTGGGGGGATTCTTCCCCTTTTTCACTTGGGTCAGGAGGTCAAGACCAGCATCATCTACACCTAGTGTCAGGCCCTGCTAGCACTGCCCAAATGGAGCAAAAGTCGTCACATTATATAGCAATAAGCAAACATGAAAGTAAAGTGAAACATTACCTGGCCAGCAAGCATTTCATATAACAGGACGCCATATGCCCACCAGTCCACGGATTTGCCATACGGCTGATAAGCGATTATCTGTGTGAAAACAAACACATCAATTGCATTTAGTGGTCAGACAGCCCGTTAAAACAGGCAAGTCAAGCAGGTAAGTATTTATACACTCAGTTCACGCAAATGAGATAAGGATAATAGTTGTCTCTGATTTCTGCACCAAGAGAAGTGGGTGGGTCCAATGAGACACACCTAAAAATATCACTCCATGATCCACTGTCCAAACCTTTCACAATTCTTCTGAATCCACCTGGAGACACTACAGCACTGTCCGAGCAGATGCAAATACCTCACTGGTGAAAAATATCTGGACACTGAGGAGGATTTAATTTTTGGAAAAAGTCAGAAGTTATTCGGAGATACCAAAGCTCACTGCCATCAAGTGGATTCTGACTCCTAGTGACCCTAGAGGACAAAGCAGAACTGCCTCACAGGGTTTTCAAGGCTATAAACCTTCACGGGAGCAGACTGCCATGTCTTCCTCCTGCAGAGCAGCTGGTGGGTTCAAACTGCCAGCTTTTTGGTTAGCAGCTGAGTGCTTTACCCACGTGCCACCATAGCTCCTTTACTCAGAGAGAAGGTCTGATAAATAAGATGATCAAACTCTGTAATAGAGTTTAGCTAAAAGAAATAATGACATAGGTGATGATAAGAGGGGGAGGAGGAGAAAAAAGTGACTAAAGTAAAAATTCTAACTATACAATGACATCCACTGAACGACTAAAGTTTCAAAAAAATTTTTTGAAACATACAAAAATATTTGGAAACATAAAAATACAATGATTGAATGCCCTATTTGGACCTCACTAGAATCTTGATTCAAACCAACTGTGGTGGTTATGTTTGTGTGTCAAGTTGGCTGGGCCTAGTTGAGTGGCTGGGCAGCTGGTGGTAGTTATTCCCCATGATGAGACTGCCAATCACCTACATGGTGGGATCTACCACAAACAGCTGAGTAGCTGTCTTTGGGATGTGGTCTGCTTCCTGTATATGAGGAGAAGCCTTAGAGATAGTCTCTAGCTTATGGCATGCTTGGACCCTGCATGTAGCTGTGTCATTGTTCAGCAGCCTGCTATGCTCTGCCAACCTTGGGAATTTCAATGGACTTGAATTAATGGCCTGCCATGTGGTTTGGTAACATCAGGACTGTGCCGTTTTACTTGTCAACCTTGGGCTTGTCAGCCTCAGTAGCCAGCAGCTGTCTGAGTGAAGAAAAGCCTCTAGCTCCAGTGGGCCAGGAATAGAAGGCATAGCTGAAGCCCAAGGTTGAGGGGCTTTCACCCAGTCCCTAGAGCCTGGCACTTTGAACTTGGACTTAAAGCCTCCAAACTGTAAGAGAATAAACTTCTGTTTGTTAAGGCCATCCCATTTGTGGTATATTACTGTCAGAGCAGCACGAGGTAACCAGAACACCAACCGTGAAAAGACATGCTGAGACAACTGGGTCAATTAAAATATGGTCTGGATATTAGATGATATTAAGGGGTTATTTGTCAATTTTGTTAGGTGGGATAATGGTACAGTGACTTGTTTAAAAAATGTGTTTTAGTTAGCAACAAGTTATGAAGTAGTTATGGGTAAAATGACATGGTATCTGAGATTTATTTGAAATATTTCAATACAAAGGTAGTGGGGATAGAGGAAATAAATTACCAAAATGTAGGCAGCTGTGGAAGGTGGGTGATAAGGACCCGGGGGCCTCATTCTATTCTTTTCCCTCCTCTTGTCTCTATCAGCAGTGCTGGAAAAACACTGTAACCTCTGCATGGCAAAGGGGACAGTAATGATGGGGATTTATAAATGTGGCCTGGCTCATTGAAACACTGGCCTCCTGACCTCAGAGGGAGGCTGTGTACCTAACACACTCACTTCCCACTGAGCATGCCTCAGGATTCCAGCTGAAGATGTACTAACAGATACACAGCGCAACCATGTTGCCATGTTACGTACAAATTTGACTTCAGAATGTTCCAGGATAGTTTCTGTTAATGGTCCAGTATGTATGATTAAATGTCCTGGCACATAAGAAAACTTTCTGCGTGTCAGCCAGTCTCCATTCCCTTAAAGTATTACTAATATTCTCCATGGAGAATACGAAATGCGAGCTCCTATCGTTTGCCTAAGTGTGGGCGGCAACCAGGGGTACATGTTTGGCTGTGGCAGCTCTGTAGTACATTTACTTGACAAGAAAATGATAGCTGTAGGAACTTACAAGGAGTTCTTAATTTCTTGTTAAAACTATATTTGTCCTTTACTGCATGTTCTTTCCTTTGAAAACTTGGAAACACACACACACATGCACACACAAACCCGAAGTATATGTCTGATCTATTATCCAGACATGATCAGTGTTAATATTCTGATATACATCATGCCAGTTTCCAGACAGGAAATGATTGGATGAAATGTGCCCCATATTTTTTTTATAACTTTGGACAGAATGGTAAATTATCCTCCAAAAGGTTTGGACCAATTGGCCTCCATCTTATGCCAGTTTCAGCATATTTCCTATCACTAGATAATAATATACATATACATAAACTCCGCAAGTCACGCATGCTCACTGAAGACAAACTGGAAGAAGAGAAAAGTGACCCCACATGTGACAGCTGCATCGCCTCCAGTGTCACCACCCAGGACTGTTACTTCTGTGATTTTGATGCCAAACCTTTCAAACTGTTCTCTAGGTGTTGCATCTTTTTTTTTTCCCCCCCCAAATGGGACCACACCAAGCTGCTATCTTGCAATCTGCTTTTAAAAAGTTAACAATATGTAATTGTTTTCTCAGGATACACTTCTATAAATAAAGAGGCTGAGTCAAAATAAATGCTTTTGACTCAGAAACACAGACTCATCTGCAACCAAGGAAGCCTCCCTGAGTCCACAGATGATGTCATTCGCCGCCTTCCTTTCCCTTGGGATCACGTCTCCTCTACAGCAGTTACCAGGAAGCAATGCGATCATTCTTAGTTTAACAGCCATCTCTAGGGAGATCAACGTTTCCTGAATGTAGGGTATGTGTTCTTGTCGGTGCCCCTCATATTCAGGGGTTCCAGTTAACATTACTATTTATTGGGTACTAGGCATCAGGAGGAGTCCCTAGGTGACGCACAAGGTTACCATGAAAGCCTGGAGGCTCATGTCCACTCAGAGGTGCCTGGTGATCTACTTCTGAAAAATGAGGCACCGTCAGTCACCTGACACATGCGGGGGGCCGTGTATCAGAACAGACTGGACAGCAACTGCTTTCCAGCCTCAGGAGAGGTGCTTAACAGACACTGTCTCTTTAGATTGTCCAATAGCCCTATGCGGCAGATACTACAGCTGACTCATAGCGACCCCTCCTTGGGTTTCTGAGGCTGCATCTCTGTGGAAGTAGGTTGCCCAGTCTTCCTTCCGAGGAGTGGCTGGTGGGTCTGAACTGCCAGCCTTCTGGTTAGCAGTCAAATGCCTTAGGCACTATGCCACCAGAGTTCCCACAGTTATTTTAGAGAAAAAAATGAAAGCTAAGAAAGGTTAGGGCACCTGCCCAAGGGCTGCCATGTTAGTAATGGCAGAGCAGGAGTCTGAACTAAGGATTTCCTGCTTTGGAACCTGACCTTTAGAGCTGCTACAGAGAGGTCAGCTGGACACCGCACGAGCATGGTGAGGACATGCTCCCTGGTATGTGACAGCCACATGCACGGGTAACGGAAAGGCACTGCTGAGCCTAGATTTTGGGGCTGGTGTTTTCCACCTGAGTCTTTCATATAGTTAGAAACACTCAAACACCTAGTTCTAACTTAATCAGAAAGAGGTATTGGTTTGAGAACAGCTGTTGAGTCTTTGTGTAAGATAGGTGGTCAGCCAGGAGGCTCCGCTGATCTTGGTTGGGCTCACTCATCTGCCTGGGAGTCAGCTGACCACTGGCATCAACTGTAATGAATGGGCAAGTATTTCTGGTTTTTCAGTTTGTTTTGTTTTGTTTTAAGCTATAACAGAAAACAGAGAATAGCTTTATCACATAAACAAAGAATGACTAATTTTCCAACTAGGAGAATTTGCCTAGATAAAAAATCATGGGAAACGTAAAGTTAATAAGGATTAGGACAAGAGTTTAAATGGAGGCTTTCCTACTCCACTTCTTACCCTACTTTTAAACATTACACCACAGTAGCTCCTATTAGGAGCCCTGGTAGTGCAGTGTTTGGCTGCTAACCAAAAGGTCAGTGTTTTGAACCCAGCAGCTGCTCCATGGGAGAAAGATGAGGTAGTTTGTTTCCATAAAGATTACAGTCTTAGGAACCCTATGGGGCAGTTCTACTCTGTCCTAGAAGGCTGCTATGGGTCAGAAACAACTCGAATAGCAGTGAGTTGGGGAGCTCATATCATACAGAATGTTGCCATAGTACATGCTTAATAACTGTGTTAATTATCACTGGTGACTGGAATGCAAAAGTTGGAAACAAACAAGAATCACCGGTAGTTGCAAAATTTGGCCTTGGTGACAGAAATAATGCTGGAACTCGTATGGTAGAATTTTGCAAGACCAACAACTTGTTCATTGCAAACAC
>NW_006921605.1:16654289-16655209 GCF_000298275.1 Orycteropus afer afer | reverse complement strand
TTACTGCTGGCCCGTGTGGCAGCACAAGCCCCAGGCCCTTTGCTGTCACAGGAAACAGAGGCCATCCCCTCCCCTTTATGAAAAAATAAAAACATCTTATTTTAAAGGGAAACGTAAAGTTGTTTGGAAAAAGGTCATCAATTCTTAAGGCTAGAACATGAGGCCTAAGAGGCACTCTTTGGGCACATGACCAAAACACTGTCATTTCAAAATAGTACTATTTGGGAAGAAACAAGACGGTACTGAATGTTTTCTGGGCATCTGTCCTGACAGCTGGGACCCCGAGGGGAGGAATGGTCCCCTCTGCTCCCTCCTCTAGGGCCACAATCCCAGGGAGCCTCTGATGCCTTATAGTGAGGCTGTGCATCCCTCGTCCAGAGTCCCCAGGTGATGGTTACCATGCTCGGCTGCTAACCAAAAGCTTGGAAGTTCCAGTCCACCCAGAAGCAGCTGAGAACCAAGTCCTGGCAATCTACTTCAGAAGAATCAGACACTGACAACGCCATGGAGCAGAGTCCTACCCTGACCTGCACGGGGTCATTATCATCCTGAGTCAACTCAATGGCAACAGATTTGGTTCGGGTCCTCTGAGGCAGGTTAAGCTCATCACAGACAAAACTTACTGAATCCTCGAAGTTGTATTTTGAAGAAGTTCCTGTGATTTTCCCCATTTTATAAATGTCGTCCCAATTCCTAAATGTAAGAGAAGAACTACAGCAGACGCAACCTGGTAGAGTTCCTAAACTATGGTGTTGTTGTTGTTACGTGCCATCAAGTCAGCCCCGACTCGTAGCGACCCCTCCTTGGGTTGCCAAGGCAGTATTACTATGGAAGTAGATTGTCCACCTTCCTTCCAAGGAGTGGCTGGTGGGTTTGAACCGCCAGCCTTCTGGTTAGCAGTCAAATGCCTTAGGCACTAT
>NW_006921605.1:16651880-16653459 GCF_000298275.1 Orycteropus afer afer | reverse complement strand
TACTGATGGCATTAGGTACTTTGATGCAGGCAGACCAGGACCTGGCTCTGCCCCCTGCTACCCATGCACCTTGGGCATGTCACCTCTCCTTTCCAAGTCTCCTGTTCCTTGTCTGCAAAGCAGGGATAATATCGCTTACCTCAGGGGACTATTGTAAGAGTTAACTGAGACAGCAGATGTTAAGTGCACAGTACATACTGGGAAATGAATAAATGTTACTCATCTCTCCCAAGATACCCACCTCCCCTCGTCCAGGCAATTTTGCAAAACTAAGAAGATAAACGAAGCTCAGAACTCTTTGACCCATTTTTACAGGCTTTAAACAAATCCCCAAAGAGGGGGCCGACTAAGGCAGGCTGCAAGGATAGCAGGAGCACGTGTTTGTCAGAGCGTCGCCTGGGCTCTGGAAACCAGGAACGGGCCTCGGCGAGCAGCTCATTTGTGCTCGTGGAGTGACGGGCTTGCTGGGGAGCTTCTGAGCCAGTGTCTGTGGGCCTCTCCTCTTAGGAGAGCAGCCACTGAGGGGAGCCGTGGAAAGGGGTTCGGCTTTGGAGTGATCAACCGTGAGTTCAAAGCCTGGGTCTGCTTTGAACTGGGGGTGTGGGAGAAATGAACAAACCTCTTTGTGTTTCGTCATCTGGAAAACAGCCAGTAAGATGGGCTTTGCAGAACTGACTTAAGGATTAAACAAAATAAAGCAGATGAGTGCTTAGTCCAGGTCTAGTACACAGTAGGCATTCATGGAAAAAAAAGCTGTCTTTGAGTCCATTCTGCTCATGGTGACACCATGTGTGTCAGAGTCAGACTGCTCCATGGGGCTTTCAATGGCTGATTTTCAGTAGACTGCCAGGCCTTTCTTCCAAGGGGCCTTGAGTGGACATGAACCGCCAACCCTTCAGTTAATGGCCAAGTACATCTGCACCACCCAGGGACTCCAGGAACTGACAAAGGGGCAGCTAATCCAAAGGAGCTGGTGATTTCTAGAGGAAGAATCAGAGGGCAGGCGTCTGCAGGAAGGAAGGGACTGCAATTGTCCGACCCAAACCCAAGCCAACCTGCAGCTGTCGACTCCCGGCGCTCCCACGTGCTACAGAGCGGACCTGCTGCACAGGGTTTTCTCAGCGGGAATCAAGGAGATTGCCAGGCCCCTCCTCCGCACCACCTCTGGATGAGTTTGAACCGTCAGCCTTCAGGTTAGCAGCCGATCATAAACCGCTTGCCCTGCTCAGGGACCTCCGTGGGTGTCTAATGGGCCACTATGCCACGGAGGGTGCCGACTGCTCCAGAGAACAGGGCTCAGTGGATTAAACTTTGAAGCCCAGAGAATTATGAGACAGTTACAGAGCTGTGGGCAGAAGGCAAACTATATGACTTCATATAACCAACTTAATTCCCAGAAAAGATCTGAGGAGAGTTATGCAATTGGAGGAACAATACCCCCAGGGCAGCCAGGCCTCAGCTTTGCACCGATTTCTTCAAAGGGAAGCCTCTGCTTTATTGTCTCTTTCGATGTTGGAGTCGCTGGACCGTGGCCCCACCCGGAGGGAAATTGCCCTCTGATAGGAAGAAAGCCTCCCTT
>NW_006921605.1:16649364-16650310 GCF_000298275.1 Orycteropus afer afer | reverse complement strand
CCATAATTTGTGAGCTCTGTGTGTCCACTGCAGCGAATTATCGAACCCAGGAGAGAGGTGGTGGTGCCTTGGGAGGAACAGTTGGTGAAAGGGCTGGAGGGAGGCAGCATGTCTGGCCTGGCAGTAATAGGCCTTGGGATACTGATGGTGATTCTGTCCTCCTGTTGTGGGGTTCGAGGAGGTCAGATGTGGCCTCTTTGTCCTTTTTGCAGGTACCAAAGTGATGAAGAGCCAGGGAGGCTGTCAGGGTGCCGGGTGGGGCTGAGGTGTACAACTGTAAATTGGGGGTTAAGAAAGGTGACCTCCCTGAGGTGACATCTGAGCTACACCTGGGGGGAAGTAAAGGAGGGAGTCCTGCTGGTACTCGGGGAAAAGATATCCTGGACACCAAGAGGAGGGCAAAAGCCTGGAACATTTGAGGGGCAGTAAAGAAGCCAGGACAGGCACCCTGGTGGTGCAACAGTTAAGTGTTGGGCTGCTAACAAAAAGGTCAATGGTTTGAACCCACCCAGTGGCTCCAAGGGAGAAAGAAGTGGTGACCTGTTCCTGTAAAGATTACAGCCAAGAAAACACCATGGGCCAGCTCACTGTGTCACATGGGATGCTATGAGTTGAAAATGATCTGATGGCTGCTAACAAAGACAAGGAAGCCAGAGGGATCGGTCTGGGGAGTAGGGATATGATTTGAGGTCAGGGAGGGCACAGGGGGACCAGACCACAGAATGTCTTGGGGTCATTGTAAGGGCTTGGCTTCTCCAAAGTCTCAAAGTCATAAAATTCAGAGATGCAGTCCCACAGCCAGTGGTGACTACGCACCTAATTCTGACTGATGGCAACCCCGGTGGCTCAAGGCAAAAGTGTGTGCCACGGGGTTTTCAATGGCTGACTTTTTAGAAGTCAATTGCCAGGCCCTGCCTCTGAGGTGCCTCTGGGTGGGTTCAGTTAG
>NW_006921605.1:16642256-16649259 GCF_000298275.1 Orycteropus afer afer | reverse complement strand
GGCCCAGCACTGGCTGGCTGACTGCACCACCCAGGGGTAAAAAACATTTGAAAATGGATGTAATGGATGTACAACAATCTATGGGCTTGGAGTCACAATGTCCCAGGTAGGTCCAAACCCCACCTTTGTGCCTGCTACCAGCTGTGTGACCTTGGGCAAGTCACTGGGCCTCTGCTCATCTATAAAATATGACCAATCAGAGGGTTGGATAGTGAGAAGACAGTGAACACACTGTGGGTGGTACCCTTAGCGAGTGTCTGCCATGCTCCCGGCTGGAGGTTGGCAAGGTGGGAGGGAGGGCTGTGCTTTCACTCCTGCAGGAGGCACACAGGCAAGACCACCAGGCAGAGCAAACACTTGTCCCGCCACGGCTTTCCCTTCCTCTCAGGAAGGAGTCGGCTTCTTGGTCACCCGCCAGGAATTACCTGACTCGTGACTGGAACTCACATACCCCAAATAAGCAACTTTGAGAGGGGATCGCATCAAGACGGAGCATCAAGACGGAGCTTCTCTGGTTTTCTAGAGCTGTTGTAGCAGACGCACCTTCCGTGGGTGGCTTTAGATGACAGAAATGTGCTCCCTCACAGCTCAGGAGAGCGGAGGTCAGGCTTCAGGGCACCGCCTCCAGCAGAAGGCTCTCTGTCCATTCTGCGGGAAGGAAGGTCCTTGTCCCTCTGCTTCTCCTGCTCAGTTCCTTGGTGACATCCAAGTGGCATCAACCTTTCCTCTTTGTGCTTGTTTGCTCTTGTGCCTAAGAGGCTCCTTTCTGTCTCCAAGATGAGTGGTGGCCTTGTTAACGTGGTGAAGAAAACGTCAATCCCAGATGAGATTACACCCCAGTGAACAGGGTCAAAATTTACCACACAAGTATCTTGGGGATGCAAGTCAATCCATAACAAAGCTTTTGATGGCCTTTCATGCTTTGATCAAGGACTTTCATGTGACACTGAATATATATATATTTTTTAAATGTCAAAGCAAAGAGCCCTCTTCATGTCAGCTTCAGGAATCACTTTTCAATTCGGCCCCTTCATGGGTGTCCATCTTGGCTCCAAAACTGCATTTGTTTTGTGGCATTTTCCACCTCAGCTCATCTTCCCTGGGTAAGGAGCTATTACAGTATTAATCAATTTCAAGGTTTTTGAATAAATAGCTATAAATATTTACGCCTTTGCTTTGCCTATTAGGGAAAATGCCATCTAAGATCATTCTTTTCCTCTGCCTGACAGGAAGATCTACAGAGAGGACAGGGCTATTTTAACCTCCGAGCAAATTCGGAAACCTTGAGCCTAGACGGCCTCTCTACACCACAATTATTCCTGTAGCGCAATATGCCAAATTCCTGGATGCTTACGGGGAAAAGCGCTCAGAAAACATGAAACAATCTAAAGTTATGGCTTGATTTCCCAACACAGTCCAGCTTAGCTTTCCAACTTTGGTTTTGCATCTTTGGTTCCTGCTACGTTGAGTGGGTGTCACCTCTCTCCAAATACATGCAGTCTGAGGGCAGGGACCCAGGCTGATCTGGTTTTATACCCGCAGTGGCACTATGCCGACACAGTGAGCAGGCTGAGTGTTTCCCGAATGTGGGAATCATTATTTCTGAGAAGCAGTTTTAGCTCAGTCAGTGGGCAGTGCAAAGGTCTAAAGAGAGCCTGATTTTGGCATTTCTTAACCAAGAAGCTTGGACATGTTACTTCTTACCTCAGTTACCTCACTGAAAACATGGACCTGGTGTGATGTCCCTTATGGGTCTGTTATAAGGATGAACCACCACCTGTCCATCAGTTTGTCATACTATGGCAGCCTGCATGTTGCTATGAGGCTGGAGGCTATGCTGCTGGTACTTCAAACGCCAGCAGGGTCACCCATGGTGGACAGGGTTCAGTAGAGCCTCTAGACTAAGACAGACTAGGAACGAAGCCTGACGATCGACTTCCAACAAGTAGCCAGTTAAGCCATATGGATCCCCCAATACCGTCTGAGGCTCTGACTCACCTCCTTTGGGTGCATCACCAGGAGGGACCGATTGCTGGAGAAGGACTTCGTGTTTGTGAAGGTGAGGGAGACCCTCCGTGAGGCGGATGGACACAGTGGCTATGCCAATCGACTCAAGCAGTGATCATGAAGACAGTGCAGGACCGGGTGCCGTGCTGCTATTACTTGTAAGGCTGCCATGGGCCAGAGTAGCTAACAGCAGCAACAGCAGCGGCTGAGAGGAAGTACCTATGGTGCCTGGCATGCGGCAGACACGCCCCAAATGGTGGCTCTTCTTTATTATTACTTGTACTGTGGGTCTCAGGAGAGGGATGAAGGCTCAGTGCCACTGAGGACAGAGCGTGTACCAGAGCATGTTAGCCTCTGTGTATTACAACCCACTGCTGACAAGTCCATTCTGACTCACAGTGAGTGGACCTATAAGACCGAGCAGAACTACTCCACAGGGTTTCCAGGCTGTGATCTTTACAGAAGCAGACTGCCGCATCTTTCTCCCACAGAGTGGCTGGCGGGTTCAAACCTGTGACCTTTCAGTTGGCAGCCAAACATTTAATCACTGTGCCCACCGGGACTCTTGTGTATTAAGAGGTTCAAAATTACCCACATTTGCTCAAAGCATGTTTAGCAGGTACACTTAGTGTAGGAGATGGAAGGTTATCAAACACAGTGAGAAAAGATGCCAGCAAATGATTCAGTAGGCTGAGCAATGCTCCCCACCAAGAAAGACGATGTCTACCTCCTGATCCCTGAAACCTATCAATATGTTACCTTAGCTGGGAAAAGGGACTTCACAGATGTGATTAAAGGAAGGATCTCGAGATGGGGAGATTACCACTGATCATCTGGGTGACCCTGATGGAATCACAAGGGTCCCCATAAAAGGGAAACCAGATGGTTAGAGTCAGAAAAAGCAGCGAGAGGCTAGAAGATGCTATGCTGTCACTGAAGGAGGATGGGGCCGTGAGCCAAGGAGGGCAGGCAGCCTCTAGCAGCTGGAAAAGACAATGAAGCAGATTCTTCCCCAAGCCTCTGAAAGAAGCCAGCCCTGCCAACAATTTGACATCAACCCCAAACCAAACCCAAACCCACTGCCATCGAGTTGATTCCAACTCACAGCAATACCCATTGGGTTTCTGAGGTGCTAAATCTTTGCAGAAGTTAGACTGCCCTGTCCTCCTCCTGCAGAATGGCTGGTGGGTTTGAACCACCAACCTTCTGGTTAGCACTGCACCACAAGAGCTCTTTGACATTAACCCACTAAGGCTGATTTTGGACTTCTGACCTCCACTAACTCTAAGACAATACATTGCATTGTTTCACACTACTAAGTTATTTGTGGTTGTTTCTTACAGCAGCGATAGCAGACTAATACAATGAGTAACAGTGGGGGTTAGGGGAGGTCAAGATACTCAGAGGAAAAAACCTGAACTATCTGGAACATTTTGTCTCTGTGGCTACTGCTGTCCCTGGTGACACTGGGTGGCTGAAATGCTATTGAACACAGGCAGCCATTTGTGTCACCAGCAGAGACCTGATCTTTATGCAGATGAACTTGAAAGCCATTTTTATTCCTAAAAATGCTGCCGTTCCTGTCACCACGCTCTCACAGCATCTGGTGGGTGTTAAAGGGAGCCAGCACCGCTCATAATCATGGCCTGCTTAATGCCTGTCAGCCAGTAAATGGCTGCAGAATAAACACTGCATCAGGAGGAGGTATTTTTGGCTGTGCCTCCTCCCTGTTCTTTGTGTTTGAAAATTATGACTAGTTGAAGCTTACGCTATAAGCCTGCAGGCACTAATGTGTGCACTTCTTTTGGAGGGGAGCCCCTACATGTTTTGTTTCAAGGTAAAATGTCACCTTTGACCACCTGGTGCAGACCTTAAGTGCCTACGTGAAGTCCATGTTTCCGTGTTGTCTAGGAATACAACAAACCTTTGCTGAGGAACAGAAGTTAGTTTCTGGTTCAGAATAATGCCTACTATTGAGGGTTTACTGAAGGAAAACCAAACCAAAAAAAAACCCCAAAACCAGAGCCAGTTGCCATCAAGTCAGCTCTGACTCATGGCAACTCCGTAAATGTCAGAACAGAACTGTGCCCGTAGGGTTTCCAATGGCTGATTTTCTGGAAGGAGATCACTAGGAGGAGCTCTGGTGGCCTAGTGGTTAAAGCATCCAGCTGCTAGCCATAAAAAAGGTCAGCAGTTCAAATCCACTAGCTGCTCCGTGGCAGAAAGATGAGGCAGTCTGCTTCCATAAAGAATGACAGCCTTAGAAGCCCTATGGGATGGTTCTACTCTGTCCTATAGGTTCATTATGAGTTGGTATCAACTCAATGGCAGTGGGTTTTTTTTCTTTGTTTGCTTGTTTAGACCATTAAACCAAAAACTGGGTCTCTCTTTCCAGGCATGTCTAGATGAACTTGAACTGCAACCTTCGAGTCAGCAGCTGAACATGCTAACCTTTCCACCACCCAGGGACCACGGAGGGTCTAAAATCAAAAAAACAAACCCACTGCTGTCGAGCCAATTCCGACTCACTAGATATAAAATGTTGTATTAGGCACTTTTGTCCTCACAGCAATTCTACAAGGAGGATATTATTATCCCTAACTTGCCACTATGGAAACAGGGGTCAGAGAGGCTAAGTAACTTGCCTGAGTCACCACAGCCTGTACCCAACAGATGCTCATGCTGGTCTGACTTGTAAGCTAGTGCCTCACAGGTAAGTGCATGGGACAGTCCCTGGAACAAATTCCACATAAGCCACTAACAGCTAATAAGAGGGCCCCATGAAGGGCAGACGGCTGGCCCAACTTTGAATTCCACCATGCTGGAGCTCAGTTAGGAAAAGACCATTGCATGCACAGGGCTGTGTGCTGACACAAAGTTGGTTACACTATAACCCAGGGTTACAGGCCCTTCTCTCACGGTTTGTAAGAAGCTTCAAAAAGAAGAAGAAAAGGATTCATTATGTGATATAACAAAGACAGAGCTGCAGGGTCAGTTTTAAAGATATGAATTTTGGAAACATTTTGCTTCTGATGACATCACAGTGTACTTCCTGGATTAGACACCATGACCAGTTCTAATGTTCAGAGCACTAACCACTCTGATTTTGCTAAAATACCAGCATTGGAACCACCTTCTAGACCAGCGTTCCCTGGTGGAACATTTCACAAGCAACTCCCACCCTCTTCTCATCCCCCCTGCTCCCACCCTGACAGTGTTCCTTAAATGGTTTTGACCACAACAATGTGAGAAATACATTTACAATGCAACCAGCTCATGTAGATGTATAATAAGAACAAAAGTTCCTTAAAACAATTCTTATTCTTACCTGGTGCAATGAGTGTGCATATATATTGTTTTCTATATTAAAAAAATTAAAATGCTGGCCATGACCCACACACTGAGTTAGTGATTCACTAGTGACTCTATACCCCACGAATGGGTTGTCCTCGCAGTTTGAAATGATGGTCTAGAAAACTTGGAGGACTGGAGCCCCCTTACCTCTGGGGCAATGTAATCTGGAGTCCCACAGAAGGTCCTGGTGGTGACGCCATCCATCATGTGTTCCTTGCACATCCCGAAGTCAGCAATCTTGATATGTCCTTCTGAATCCAGCATGACATTATCTAACTTCAGATCCCTGCAAGGAAGCAGGCCAGCATCAGTGCCCTGCCATGACATCACATGGTCTGCTTGGAGCTGATGAGAGGTTATGTGACCAGCTGTCATGTCAGTGGTACATTATTGCTAAGCTTCTTCAGGGCAGGGACCAAGACTTATTGCCTTTTTGTATCTCCAGAGTCTAATACAGTGTCTGGGACAAGAGACATACTAAATGCAAACTGAATGACTGAGTGAATCAATGGCTGAACTTCACTGTGCATGAGCATCACTAGAAATTCCAATTTTGCAGGTTGGGGACATGCTCGTCATTTCATCTGTTCATATGCTGCATGGGGGTTCTGACACACAACTAGGTTTCCAAAACTCTGGGTTTTAGGGTAACCTCACCGTATCCTGTACGAGTCCCTTCCATTCTGCCTAGTGCCCCATATCCTTGGAATCACTCTTCAGTTAATTCTGGGAGACCCTCCTTTCTCTAGCACCAGACTCGCACTAAGAATTTAATTCAACGGTTCTCTCCTCGCCTCTCCTCAGCTCCCTAACTTCTGCTATCAAGCATCTGTAGCAGAAATTCAGTTTCCACTGCTCCCTGACCTTAGTTCCAAATAAAGGTCGAGGAAGGAGCTGTCAGTGGAGAGGATAACATGTTTGCTGGAGGAAAGCAGAAATGAGAGAGAAAATCTTTGAGGTCTGGAAATCTGAAGGTGGTTCTGCTTTGCCTGGAGGTGGTACACAAAGGCGGTCCCAGCAGGTCTCTGCTACCTCAGGGGTCACGGACTCCATGTCTTAAGTCATCGTCACAGAATTACACGTCAGAGAAGTCCAGCCAAACTCTTGGCTGCGTTGCTGGTATAAGAGCTTTGATACACACCTGTAGATGATTCCTCTTTTATGAAGAAAGAACAAGCCAATGGAAATCTCTGCTGCATAGAATCTGCACAAAAAAGAACAACAAAAGCTTATCAGGTTCTTGGGTTTCTGTCTGGTGTCTCTGGACTCCTGGCTACGTTTGCCCTCCAGCCGAGGCACACAAGAGAGGAAAGGATGTAGAACCCTGTGCCTGTCTGAGATTAGCACTGTCCTTCACAGGTTCTTCCAATCCTTCATCTTGCCCGCCTCCATTTCATCACTCCAGCTTTCCCAAGGAAAAGACACAGCTCATGAAACTGGTAAGGCAGGCCCAGAAACAAGTGCTTCTTGTCTGAGGCAGGTGGACAGGTCGTCTCCTGTTCACAAAGACATTTCTAATACAACACAAAGAGTGGATACCCACCACACGATTCAATGGCTAGGTTACAGAAGACCATTCTGCCTGTTCATGGACAGAACCTATTGGAGTTTGAAAATACAATTCCTGCCTGGGAGACAACGC
>NW_006921605.1:16639644-16641195 GCF_000298275.1 Orycteropus afer afer | reverse complement strand
CAAGCTTTACCTTCGAATCTGAGCACGTTAATGCTTCATAACTAACAACATAAGGGAAGGGATAAGGGCAGACATTTTACGACACTACCAAGTAAAAATGAAAACAGGGAAATCCCCCTTTAAATTTCTTAGGCTTGGTACCAAAGCATTTCCTCGTTTGTCTTCAGTTACTCTTCCCTAGGCAGACAATCCCCCAGGGGCCCAAAGCCCTTCGGATTCATCTTATAAACTGAACATGGCCACAATCCTATTACAGAGCTAACTTGATTAACCCAGGCCCGTGATGGCCACGTACCCTCATTAGGGAATGAGAGCTCTTTGTTTACACTTGCTTCAACTAAGTTTCCTTGACTTCCTGGCCCCTGAAATGACGGGCAATTTGTCAGGTACCAAAGTTCCCCGCTTTAATGGATGAATTCCTCATTTTCCCTGGGGCCGATGCCTCTCCTGTGCTGTCTCCTGGCATCTGGGGTGCATCCCAGTGCAAAGGTCCAGCCTGAACTCAGGATTCTCCTCCAACGACCACCTCCTTGGTGGATGTCCCACCCCCAAACCTAAACGGGACATCATCTGAGGAAGTTCCCTTGTCTCACCTCCACACCACCCCCTCCCCAGTCACCAGATTTTGTTTTTCTTCACCCAGAATGATCCTAAAGACATTTACTGCTCTTTAGCCCCAAGGCCAAACCCTAATTACAACTCCATCACCTCTCCCCTGTAGGGGTCCTCATCAGCCCCCCTGCACCAGCCCCTACACTCTCCCCTCCAATCCTTCCTTCCCCACTTGGCCAGCGGGCTCTTGGAAACGTTAGTGCGATGGCCCAGCCCCACTGAAGCCCCTTCCAGCCTCTCCCCTCCTCAGCCAGGCCTGTATCGGCTCTTGACTCAGGGCCCCTGCCTAACTCCCCCGTATCCCATAATCCCCTGTGCACACTAAGCTGTAGGTCTCCGTCTGGACCTGCCTCCATGCCTTTCTACAGCCCTCCCTTATCCTGGGCTGGGGCTTCTGAGGCTGTTCTTGCCTTATTCTCCACCCCTCCACTTCCTGGGTGTTTCCATGGTGTCCTGTGCACACCTCTGCAGTTAGAGCAGCATGTCACGATTATCAGACGCTGCTTCATGCCCATGTTAGAGTGTGAGCTCCACGAGGACAGGGGGCACCGCATTCCTTCTGCACCCCCAGTGCTCAGCACAGCGTAAGCAGTGCAAGAGACTTGTGTCCCATAAGTGAGTGACTGAATCAAACAAGAGGGGACTGGGTGACAAGGCGTCCAGCTGGATCTCTCACTCACAGGAAGGGACTGGGATGGCGTGTCCACCTGGCTCGCTCATGCACAGGAAGGAGAGGCAAGCACTCCTCAGGCAATATCTCCTGACGGCAGAGGTAGCTGGATTCTCCCAGGGACTCTGCCCTAGGCAGGTGCTGTTGGCCACAGCCCCTCTGGGCAGGAGCTCCCAGAGGGGAGTCCCGTGTCGCTGCAACTAAGAGACTTTAAAACAGAATACTCACACTGCTTGTGGCTCCTTGAATTTTCCGACTTGCTGAATGTG
>NW_006921605.1:16630526-16638649 GCF_000298275.1 Orycteropus afer afer | reverse complement strand
CTTGGATGGATGAGGCAATTTAGAAAAACAGCTAACAGCACAGCAAGGCAGAAGCAGCTGCCCTCTGCTTTCTTCTAGAAAGTACCACCATTGCACAGAG
This sequence comes from Orycteropus afer afer, assembly GCF_000298275.1. Lineage (NCBI taxonomy): Eukaryota > Metazoa > Chordata > Mammalia > Tubulidentata > Orycteropodidae > Orycteropus > Orycteropus afer. The sequence continues at coordinate 16,638,549 of NW_006921605.1, read as the reverse complement.
GTTAGTGAATGTTAAAGTGCTGCACAGGGAGAGGGAAAATGACAAAGCTATGCTAACAGCCAGGACCCAGCTCTGAAGGAGCTAAGATCAAACTTTCCTGCCATGAACTTGGACTTCATCTTTGCTTCTACGCTTGGCAGCTTTCTGGAGCTTAATCGGCGTGATCACAGTCACAGGGTCTGGGCTGGGGCTCAGAGACACGGTGTTCTCTTCCTAGCACCTTGCTCTCAGCTCCTGGTGGTACTGGAGCTGGAGTCCACGGGAGCTGCTGGGAGGAGGGGGTTCAGCGAGCTGCCAGCTCCAGGCTGACATGCAGAGGCCAACACCTGGCCCGGCAGCAGCACGCCCAAGGCTGTGTGTGGCTGTGCTACCTCAACAGGCGTTAAGGGGTGTCTCCCAGGAGACTAGAGAGAGAAGCCTAAAACAGAAAGTCAACTTCTGACCAATGGGGAGTTGAGGAGCCATCATCCCTAACAATAACAGTTCTGTTGAGTAGGGCCCCGGACCCACAGCAACCCCACGCACAACAACGCAGTGCTGTCCAGTCCTGCGTCATCCTACATTGGCTGCGATTGGACTGTTGTGTTCCACGGGGCTTTCATTGGCTTCTTTTCAGAATTAGGCGGCCAGGCTTTTCTTCCCAGTCAGTCTTACTCTGGAAGCTCTACTGATACCTGTTCATCGTCACAGAAACATGCAGCCTCCACTGACAGGGCTGGTGGCTGTGGACAAGGTGCACAGGCCGGGAGTTGAACCCGGGTCTCCCACATTGTGGTTATCATGGAAAGTGAGAATTCTACCAGTGAACCACCATTGCTCCTTAGTGACGATGACAGCTGACCATTAAGCCCGGTCTTAGAAAGGACAGCCTCTGATGAGCAGAAGCATGTCTTTGGGAATGCCCCACTATGATGTCATCGGTAAGTCCATACTTCCTGTAAGATACATGCAAGCACCATGCCAAGGGCTTTGTCCCTGCTCCTACAACTGATGGATTAGTGCTTTGGAATTTTTTTTTTCCCAGTCCTCTGTTTAGTTTTACCATGTGATAGGAGTTAGCAAACTTTTCCTGTAAAGGGCCAGACAGTAAATATTTTGGGCTTTGCAGGCCACATGTATGGTCTCTTGGAACCATTCCACTCTGTGGAGTGTGCAAGGGTGGCCACTGAGGAACGGCAGCTGAAAGCACATGGCTGAGTTCCAGTAAACCTGGACCGTGGGCACTGAAATTCACATTTCATCTAATTCTCAGGCGTCAGGAAATACTCTTCTTCTTGGGATTTTTTCAAGCTTTCTTAGCTCATACAAAACAGGCAACAGGCCACAGTTTTGCCAATCCCTGTCATACGCCATTAAATGAAAACACTTTGACAAAATCCTATCTGCTAACTTTCTGATGCAATGTTTGGTGGCTGGACCAATGATCTTCCAAAGCCTTCCTGTTGAGGCTATTGAGTCAACACAGCTCACTGAAGGCTTTCCTAGTTTTCTTTTGACCCTCGACTTTACCAACCATGACGTCCCTTTCTAGAAGCTGGTTCTCCCTGACGCCGTGTCCAAAGGAAGTGAGCTCAAGTCTCACCACTCTTGCTTTTGAGGAACATTCTGGTTGTCTCTCTTCAAACTAAGACTGATAGCTATTAATTAGTAAGCCGTATCTTAAAAAGGGCAGCTTCTTGGTTTTGTTATCTTTGTACCTCTCAGTCTTAGTACAGTGTCTGGCATGTAGGTAACCTTGAGTATAAATGTTTGCTCAATTAAACTGAATTAATGCCAAGTCTCTAATTAGGGAACAACTCAGAGAGGGGACACCCCAACTCTACCAGTGACAGAAGAGTCATAGGTTGTCCCTGTCACCTCTGCTTGGCAGAGAAGAATCTGGGGCTGAGCAGTCCCTGTGCTAAGCCTTTCTCTACATGAACAAGTTCACTCAGAGGCCGAGAGCTCGGGTCCGTGTGCGGCCTGGAGAGCACGTTGTGAGCTGTGCCCCAGGAGCACAGCCCCAGGTCCTCACCACTGTCTGGAAGCAGGAGTGGAGCTGTGTCAGGAACGGAGGCTTGTCGAGCAGGGCCAGCACGCGCTTCTCCACCATGGTGCACTCCACGTCGTCATCCTGGATCACCACGTCCTTCTTGAGGATCTTGATGGCATACAGCTCTTCTGTGCCCTTCCTGTCAGCAAGCATCACCTGAGGACAGACCAAGAGCAACCTGAACCCAGGACATACATCTGCTCCTGTGGGTGGAGGCAGGATGGAACGGGGAGGAATGGGGTCAGGTGACATTGCAGTGACAGTTCAGACAAACGCAGTGCAAACTGATAAACCTTTGGTATAAAAGTACTCATGTTTCATTTCAGGCGGCAATTCTGAAATGCTGCACATCATTGACAACTCAATTTCTCTAACCCACTGCCATCAATTCAATTATGACTCAGAGTGACCCTATAGGACCGAGTTGGAAACCACATGGTTTCCAAGGCTGCAAATCTTTATGGAAGCAGACTGCCTCATCTTTCTCCTGTGGAGTGACTGGTAGGTTCACACCACCAACCTTCTGGTTAACAGCTGAATGTCTTAACCACTGCGCCACCAGAGCCAAATCAAACCAAAAACCAAACTCACTGCCGTCATGTTGAATCTGACTCAGAGCAACCCCTCCTTGGGTTTCTGAGGCAGAAGTAGGATTGCCCAACCTTCCTTCCGAGGAGTGGCTGGTGGGTTTGAACCGCCAGCCTTCTGGTTAGCAGTCAAGTGCCTTAGGCACTATGCCACCAGAGCTCCTGAAGCACTGTATAATTTCTAAGTTGTCGAGATTCGCACACCTATTCAGGCTACTGCCACACGGTGGTGCTATGTTGGCTGGTCACTGGAATCCTCCATATTGTGTTCCTGAAGTAATCTTACACTGAAGCAAATGGTTGTGGAGCATCCTTTGAGTGAAATGTAACAGACTGACCACCATTGTAAGCTTCTGACTCATCAGGAACCAAACAAAGCAAAGGAGAATCGGAATCCGTTCCTGGATTTCCTGGGAGAGCTGGGGCCAGGACACCAGATGTAGACACAGAAGCTGATTGCTGGGGACTCCAGCTCAGTATCTCTCAGTGATTCCATCTGCTGCCTACAAGTTAACATCTAATCTTTCACTGTGAAAATTACTCATTCAAGCCACATTCTGGACGACCAACTCTGCTGTGGACGAGAAGCTGGTGAAACAGGGAGCTCACTGCAGCATCCTGGATCCTCCTGTGCTTAATGAGACGAAGTAGGAAACGTCTGAGAAACACTACAAACAGCAGGGTGAGTGGCTGCTGTGGAAACCTCAGAGAGGACAAATGGACCCCACATTCTCCACCACAGCTCCTGCTGCCCATCCCCCCCGACAAACGGTGACCAGGTCTTACCTTTCCAAAACTCCCCTTCCCCAGAACCATGAGGAAATTGAAGTCTGTGAGTTTCACCCGGTCGAGGTTGTTGGAAGGTTTCCTGTCTTCTGAAGGACTGATGACTTTGTTCCCAGCAGGGCCAAGCTTGGCTTTCTAAACAACAAGAACATACAGGAAAACCAATCAGGTTGCTTTTCTCAGGGGGCAAAGAGTGACAGAGAGAGATGCGTTGTAAGTAACTAAGCCTGCGGCCGCCTTGAAGGGAGGCAGTGGGATAGGGTGAGAAAAGGACTCTGGGGGTGAAGAACTGCTATCTGTCCATACAGAGTGGCCATACTTACCCTACGGGGGAAGCTCACCAAGTGGCAAAACACTGCCCTTACCTAGTGGAGAAGGAAACACCTCTTCTGGTAGCGTAGTGCCTAAGGCACTTGACTGCTAACCAGTAGGCTGGCGGTTCAAACCCACCAGCCACTCCTCGGAAGAAAGGTTGGGCAATCCTACTTCCGTAGTGATACTGCCTTGGAAACCCAAGGAGGGGTCGCTATGAGTCGGGGGCGACTCGACGGCAAATAACAACAACAACAACATAGTTAACTAAGGATCAAATCTCAGGAACCTATTGGGGCAACCTGCTTCTGAATCTGGATGGAGAAGTTAGTTCCTGGGGGCACCTGTGCTTCAGGACTGTTAACAGCATCAAGGACATAAATGACGCACTGATGTTGTTCTTATTTGTAGATTTCCCAATTTAACATTAATCCGGATAAGGGAAATTTGTAGCTACGCAAAAAGAGAAATTGCCCTCTGGGGAGAAACCGTGGATGACACGCTGTGGAGAGAATTTATGGCCACTTTCAGATTCACAGTAAAAAGAACAGTGTGCGTTGTACATGTGTTTGTGTGAGTGTGTGCATGTGTTTGTGTATGTGTGAGTGCATGTGTGCACACGTGTGGCTCAAGAGTTGAGCCCTGGAAAGAAATGGTGAGATTCTCACACGGTGCTGTGCGAATCTGGTCTCACGTGAGACACACAGTGGTTCCTGACCCTGAAGAAGACCTGTTTGATGACATGTGAGCTACCAAAAGGAGTTTTCATAAACCAAACCGATGGATGATACACAAAAGATGCTGGAGAAAGCCAGGCCCTCGCTTACTCTCACCAACAGAAAAAGAGGGCTCAGCAAAGGAAAGAGAAAGGGCATCACCTGGGAGTGTCCCCACTGTCAGGCAAGGGGCCCTGAAGAGACTGGGAAAGCGCAGAGTGGAGGGAGGCACGCCACCACCGACTCTGCATTTTGAACATGGGCCTGACAATGAGAGATGGATGCCAGCTACAAAAGGGCCAGGGTCCTGGGGCCACCTGAACTGCCACAGTCCAGCGCTGAGCTCAAGGGCAGTGCCTCTTGCTTTGGCTACATTCTGAGTGAAAGGGTGCACCTCCACCCCTCCCCCAGTGCAGCAGACCCGACTAAGGATGATACCCACCCCCAATGCAGCAGACCCGACTAAGAGGTGACGCTGAGCTCCGGAGCAGTTGCCGGGATATCCCTCAAACCAACACCTACAGGAGGACCAGTAAGTCGGCCTGGGGGAAGGACGGCCCTCCGTGCTTAACTGATCGGCGCTGGCAAGGCCGCGGGTCTGTGCTCTGGGGGGGAGGCTGACAACCTGCACTGTGTTCTTCAGCAGCAAAGAGCTCCACAGGCATCGTCCCTGCTCCCTCTTGCAGCAACGGCCTTCCTTCCACAATCACTGTGTGAACCCCATTTCCCAGGCTCTCCTGGAAGGGCGCTGCACTGGCAGACGAGTCCTGTCAGCCACCTCTGGGTCCCCGGCCCTAGCACCGCTTGGCACAGGGTCAGCATGGCACCTTTCGTTGAATGAATGAACAGATGAAAGGCTGACTGTGCTCCCCAGCCACTAAGCTGTTGGGTGATGCTTTTCTCTGGAAAAGGTGCCCCGTTTGCACAGGGATTAAGCCTCATGGCCTGTGTACAGGCTCTCGTGAAATGGGCATGTGGCGTTTAAAGTGAAGACACATTAACACGTGGGGGGATGGATGATGGCTTGACACTTTCACTTCAAGGCTGAGAGGACTTAATAGGGTTGTGATCTATCTCTAATTGCAGTGCATGGTGGGAAGTGCCTGTGAACTTGGGAACCACTGGAGACACTGATTCTTCACAGAGATAAAGCCTGAACTGCGATGGTACACAAACAGGCCTCCCCTCCCGACAAAGGATGGGAGGGATTTCAAGAAACATGAGAAAGATATAGGGCTCAATCACATGGCTCCCATCAGGCCCCATCAAATGCAGGACCAGCCCATTTCCAGGCACCTGCGCTAGGTGTGGTTCTGAGGTGAGAGGTTTCCTGGTCTGTGTATAAATTCAAAAGGAGAGTTAGGAAGTCCAGTTTGTGATGAGGATACTGATGGCGCCACTCTGTTCCACCCTTCTGATTTATAAAAGGAGACCGTTACCAGAAAGAGGCACAGAGACGTTCACTAATTTTATCAGGAGCTTCACAGTAACGTCTGAGGAGACTTGGGTACAAGGGACTCACTGCTCTGAAACAGTGGAAGTGTGCTTTCACTGGTGGGAGGCTTCTATTCCAGGGCTGATGCCCTGGGTCCACATGTAGGACTGTGCTTCCAACCAGATATTCCTGAACTCACTTGGCATTCCTGAATAGGCATTTCTCCTTCCTCCTTAGTTCAACACCACAGACAGCGAAGGAGGGACCAGGGACTGATGCAGGACAGGGGAACTAAATGGGTGTCCCGAACAGACAGGGGGCTGTTTACATATGATGAATCTCCTGGCTTCGTTGGGTCCAAAAGGACAATGACTTTGTGAGTTTTGTGCTATGATCTTAGTCCAATTATAGGGGTAATATATTCCCTGTAATCAGACAAAAAAGGTTGCCAGGACAAAAGCATTGTCACATTCAGGTATTTCTAAATCCAGGGCAGAATGTTCTAGCTCATTGCAGGTGACTTTGGACTCTGGTGTGCAGTCAATCCTGGGGTCCAGGAGGAACATGGACAAATGAGACCTCTGCTCCCAGGAGGAGGGGCTGGACAGAGGAGAGCACCTGATTCCATTCCATCCTTGACTCTTTTTAGCAAGCAGCAGACAGTGGAGATTTCTGTGACTGGTGGGGCAGGGGGCTGGATGAGTGGGAGATCCAGTCTGGCCACACTGACCACGTTCACCATCACAGGGCTGTTTCTCGGCAGCCTGGTCAGAGAGTGAGAATGGATTTCTCACCATCCAGAGCCAGCCCGAGATAGCAGTGGCTTGATGGGTCATCTTGCAGCCACCCTTGCCAATGTGGGTGGCATTTCTCTAACATTTCCCCAAAGAATGCCAGCCTCCAGAGCCATTCTCACACTGCCACCTGCAGTCCTCAATGCCAAGTGACACAGAACTATCTCCAATGTTGAGAGTTGTCAGCAGCAGCTACTCTAGGGTGGACACTCCATGATGCCACAAGGTCAGGGGTTTGGGTCTGAGTTTGGGCAAGTCCTGCTCTCAACCTGGGTCTCGTAAGTCATGCACTGGGAGAGACAGCGGGTGGACACTCTACCAGCTTTGTCGCCGAAGGGTGGGGAGGCCAGAGGGCTGGGAAGGCAGAGGGACCACAAAGGAACCACAGAAGTATGGTGGACACAGCTCCTGGCCAGGCCTGGGTCGCCCTGACCTCCAGTCCACATTCAGCCCTGCCAATTCCCACCCTTCTTTGTTCATTGTGTTCCCACCATGCTTGTCGCAGTGTGATCCTGCCTCAGACTTTGCCTGCATTACCTGTCCTCCCACTTTTCCTGTCTGATTCCTCCCCATCCTCAGGTTCCAGCAGCTTAGCTGTCATTTCCCCAGAGAACTCTCTCCCCCAGGAGACGCCCTGGTATCCTCCTTTGCAGCACCCTGGTCTTTTCTTTTACAGCTCACATCACAACTTGTACATATTTATTGATGGGTGTACTTTATTTGAAGGAGCTCTGGTGGTATAGTGCCTCAGGTGTTTGACTGCTAACCAGAAGGTTGGTGGTTCAAATCCACCAGCTGCTCCACAGAAGGAAGATGGGGCAATCTGTTTCTGTAAAGATTTACCACCTCAGAAACCCAATGGGGTCGCTCTGAGTCAGCATGCACTCGATGACAGCAAGTTTGGCTTGTTTGGGTAGTTTGTTTCATGTCTCTTTTAATCACATCCTACAGCTAGTGACACCAAATCCACCTGCAAATGATACCTGGGCCCTGCCTGCCTCTCGGGAGGCTGCTCCATGTTGAGCATCACTGCACCGCCCAGCAGTGTCCTCCTGCTCCTGCCCTGTCCCCTCCCACCTGTTCCCCACTCAGCCGCAGGTTAACCCCTTCCCTCCACAACCACCGGCCATGCTGAGAAATAGGGTGAGGGCATCCCTGCCTTTAGGGGGGCCAGCCACACAGTGACCGTCCAAGAGGCCATGCTAGACTAGTCCAATAGACCAGCAAGCCAAACATGCCTTCAGGGGAGTGTGTCAGTGCAGACCGTCCTCTGACAGGTCCTACCTGCCCAAGACCCCGCGAGACCTCTGCCTGAAATGCAGCCAGGAGCCTCACAGCTGACTATTCTTGTTTTCAGGCCC
>NW_006921605.1:16613977-16630426 GCF_000298275.1 Orycteropus afer afer | reverse complement strand
GCCAATGATGGTTTGCTGGGCAGCTGTCTCCCAGCAGGAGAAAGAGGCCTGCCCTTCCCAGCTTGCACACTGCTAATATAATTTCAGTTGGCGTGAATGTGATTCAGAATTCACCAGTAGTACAAGTAAAATCAATATATGGCTAGGGATAAAGATGAAGCCACCACCCTGAGCACAGAGATTTCAGAAAACCCAAGGACGCCTCAGAATAAGCGTGCTGACATCTTTTACTATAGCAACGCAAACATGGCCCCACGCTGCCAGACACCCTGCTGGGGTCCCTGAGCAAACGGAATTCAAACCTAGAGATGAAAATGCAGATGTCTCCAGAAGGCTGACGTCAGCAGAACATCCACAGAGGCTGTTAACCTCAGCAGATAGCAGCCCATTAGTAATCCTGGGTGGTGCATCCCGAATCCTGTATTCTATCACGCTCATTTCCAACAGCCATGTAGCATAGTGGCTAAGACACTTGCCTGCTAACCAGACGGCTGGCGGTTCAAACCCACCAGCCACTCCTGGAAGGTTGGGCAATCCTACTTCCGTAGTGATACTGCCTCGGAAACCCAAGGAGGGGTCGCTATGAGTCGGGGCTGACTCGACGGCACATAACAACAACAACAGCCACATAAAGACGGTGGACAGAAGGCCAGAGAGTAGCGTTAATGTGACGGAGAGAGTGGCCTGTAGCCCTGCCAGCCTCCCATGGAGCTTCCTCTGCCCCTCTGCCAGGTGGAACACCTTCTCAGCTCCAATGATGTTGGCTGAGTTCTTTGAGGGCAACAGAGAATCGGAGCTGAGAGCTCAGGGTCCCGACTTTATCACACATTGCTGTGTAAATGCGGACTGTGGACAAATTCTTAGGCTGCTCTAAGCCTTGGGTCCTTCATCTGTAAGACAGCCCTCTTCTCACCAGGCTCACTGGAAGAGTAAAAGTGACAAGGTTTGGCTGGTGCCATGAGTGCTCAAAGCTTCGTGCTTCCTATTATTTTGTCCCATTCATTTGTTTCCTCAGAGCGGCCAGGTGCATTCAGGCACAGAGCTCCTGAGCATCAGGGCCCTGATGTCTGACTTCAGAATATTCATTTATTTAATTCACAAATATCTGTGTGTCCATCATGCCCCAGACCTGAGATCGATACGAAGTAGCCTCTCTTCTGAAGAAGACAGTGCAAATGTACTGTGGTCAATGGCTCTCTGCTCAGAGTGGGTCCCAGGCCAGCAGCACCGGCATCACACGAAGCTTGTTGGAAATGCAGACTCTGCAGCCCCACCCTAAAGAACCGGAACCTGCATTTTAACAAGACCTGCAGGTGATTCTCATGGGTGTTTAAGTTTGAGAAGTTCTGGTCCAAGACAGTCAAAATATTTCCCCAAGTTCCGACTTCCATTCAGATTCAATGGTCCCCAAGATCCTTTTGAGTTTCAACATTTCTTTAGTTACGATGTGAAATCAATGGGCAACTCAAAAAGCTTGGATCAAATCTTGGCCTTACCCATATTTGTTGTGTGACTCTGGGACAGTTACACTGCCTCTCTGAGCCCCAGATGCCTCATCTGAATGGTGGTGATAAGACTACATCTCTGGGCTGTGTTGAAGGTGAAAGCTTCTCACATCATAGCCTTCACCTTGGTCTTTTGTCCTTTGCCCCTGGAAGGAGATGCTGTTAGCATTTTCCTTCAAGTTCCTGGTGTATATCTGCTTCCTGACCAGGGACTGAAGGCGTCTGGGATTTAGTGGGCAACCACACTCTGGGTCAGAGATCTGCCTGGCTGACTCAGAGGTCACAAACTCTGTGACCCACGGAGATGTGTTGGGACAGGCTTTGAAGAAGCTTATGACCTACCAGTCACGAGATACATCCCCGTGGGCTTCCATGCTCACTGGTTGGGCAGGACAACAAACGGGTCCCCGTGCTGGCCACTCACCCTGATTTCCAGGGTGCCTTCTGCAGCCCACTGGAAGCAGGACTGGGATTCATGCAGGAAAAGACCTTGACTTTAGAATGGCATGGGAATGAAAAAAGGAAGCAGGAAACTGACATACAGTAAAACAAAATAAAGTGACTTCAAATGTAGACTTTTAGCATGTTTTTTTTTGTACAAAAAAAAAAAAAGATTAAAATATAGCAGTTTATTAGGTTCTGACTAAACACCTTAAAACCCTAGCCTCCTTGGCTTCCTGGATCGAGGGCACACTGACATTAAGTTTGGGATCCAAGTGCTCCTTGGATTACCAGATTGTGAGAACGGCAGCACTTTTCTCTCTATCAGGAATTTTACTACTAACCAACATGTGTCTCATTTTATACACTATACAGTCTTTAAAAACGAGCTCTGGTGGTGCAGTGGTTAAAGCATGTGGCTGCTAACCAAAAAGTCAGCGGATCAAACCCACCAGCTGCTCTATGGGAGAACAGTGTGGCAGTCTGCTTCTGTAAAGATTTACAGCTTTGGAAACCCTCTGGGGCAGTTCTCCTTTGTCCTAGAGAGCTGTTAGGAGTTGGGATTTACTTGGTTTGATTTTTTTGTTCTCTATTCTTAAAAGGGAGCTCTGGTAGCATAGTGGCTAAGGCACTTGACTGCTAACCAGAAGGCTGGTGGTTCAAACCCACCAGCCACTCCCCAGAAGGAAGATCGGGCAATCTACTTCTGTAGTGATACTGCCTCGGAAACCCAAGGAGGGGTCGCTATGAGTCAGGTCTGACTCGACGGCACATAACAACAACATATTCTTAAAAAAGATTTCTCCCTCACTGAAAATGTTCCTAAGGTAAAGGATTCTTGGGGTGGCGCTTGTGTAAAGCAAACCACGCGAGGTTACTCTGAAGGCTGCAAACCCAGATTCTCACAGGCCGGGGGTGTAGCCTGGTGTGCGCGCACCTGAACCCCGCGTAGCAGGTCTGTGCGTCATCCTGAGGGGCTCCACACATTCAGTTCACTCTTGGGAGGTTTTTCAAATTAGATTTGGGAGGACGAGCCCCCAACCCGCCTGTGCGATCTTTCAGGACCGGGCTGCAGGAGGTCTTCCTGTTCTGTTGGCTGAACTAAACGCAGCTGCTGAGACCTGACCCCCTGACCCACAGAGACAGCAACTTCACATGGCTCAACCCAACACCGCAGACACTTGGCAATGTGGAAATGTGTAGAATGAACACATAGTAGCTTTGGTGTGCGGGAACACAGACAGACAACAGACTCACAGGAGACAGGTGTTATTCAAAATGCTGCTGATACAGCGGCATTCTGCCCAGCAAGGCTTCCAACCACACCCAACCAAACCATACTCGTTGCCACTGAGCTGATTCTGACTCCTAGCGACCCTATAGGACAGGGCGGAACTGTCCCCATAGGGTTTCCAAGGCTGTAGTCTTTATGGCGGCAGACTGCCTCATCTTTCTGCCACAGAGCTGGTGGTTTGAACTGCCAACCTTTCGTTTAGCAGCTGAGAGCTTAACCACTGTACCACCAGCGTTCCTTATCTTCTCTACAAGTCCAAGTCCCAAGATTCATTAGCAGGAAGAATGCAGAGCCTTAACTGTGACCACAAGACTCCCCCTGGTGCTATTCTTTAGGCAAGGAAGACTGGGTAACCCTGTGGAGCATGGTCTAATGTTTAACTCCATTCCATTTCAATGAGCTCATTCTCACCTATTTTGTGAATGTCTTCAATAACACGGCATCTCCCAGCATAACAGAAAATGTGGCTTTGATGAAAATATTTATCAAGGATGTTTGCAGCGTGTACCAGGATGATCCTGACAACAACTCAAGGTCCTTTCCACTTCTAAGATGCTGAGGGCAGACTGGCCAATGATGACCAACCATGGGAACAAATTAGTAATCGTGGATTTCCACAACTTGTTTGTGCAATGAAAACATACCGTCTTCAGGGCTTATCTGAACAATTCTGGCAAAATAAAATGGTGCTTCCATGCTGTATCATAAGCTGGGCATGGTTAATAGGAATAATTATGCTGTATGTAACCAAGGGCCTCAGCCTACTATCCTACCTGTAAGGTATTTCACCTGCACCCACTGCAGTGTTAGTTGAGAGACAGCAAGTATTTCAGAAACAAACAAACAAAAACAAAACACAAACACCAAGGAACTGGGAAGAAGGTTCCAAACATGGACTTCATGGAGCATGGCCTGTGTATGTCTAGCAAGCCATCAGTCACAACATCCACTGCTTTCTACTCGGTAACCGGGCAACAGGGTAAAATGGTGCCACTTAATGAGCATTACAGCCTTCTGGTAGCACAGCTGGAGTAAATAAAATACCCATTGTTCTCTGACTACATAATTTTTCATCTTCTGGAATATGTTAAGCCTGCTCCTGCCGGAGGCCCTCTGCACATCCCCGACCCAGATTGTCTCAGGACTCTGCCCGTTTCTTCCTCCCCAGTCTGCTCAAATGATGCTTCACACTGAGGCATCCCTCCTGCCCATGCAACACAGCAGCCTGGCCCCTCTCTGTGTTTTCTATTTCCTCTACCTTAGTATCATATATTTCCCTACTCATTCACTGTTCTCTCTTCACTGGAGAGCAGAGGCTGGGCTGGTTTGGTTTGCTGATACATCTCCAGTGCCTAGAACAGTACATGGTGGTCCTCAAACACTTTTAGAACAAATGAATAAATGCAGGAAGTACATGGGGAAGGCAATTACTCTTAGCATAACATTTTTTAAAGGGAAAAGTTATTGCTTTTAAATAATTTCCTACAATAATGTTGCTGCTGCTTATAGAAGTAGTACATGTTCATTTTAGAAATTTCTTAAAAAGAAAAAAAAAAGGGGGGAAGTATTTATAATTTTATCCCCTAGACATCACTGTTAACATGCTGGTGGATATTCTTCTAATCCTGTCTCTTGGCATACCTATGCCAGTTTTTTGATTTCTATCTATAGAGTTACGTTGCTTGTAAGTGGCTTTTCCCCTTAACATGGTATGAGCTTCTTTTTATAAGTACCCTTCTACCACAATGTTGTTGTTGTCGTTAGGTGCCATGATGTTGGCTCCCACTCATGGGGACCCTCTGCACAGAACAAAGCACCACCCGGTCCTGCACCAGCCTCACAATCCTTGTCGGCTTGAGCCCACTGCTGCAGCCACTGTGCCAGTCCATCCAGCTGAGGGTCTTCCTCTCTTTGGCGGACCCTCCACTTTACCAGCATGATACCCTTCTCCAGGGACTGCTCCCTCCTGAGGACACGGCCAAAGTACATGAGATGACGTCTCCCCATCTTCGCTTCTAAGGCACGTTCCGGCTGTGCTTGTTCCAAGAGAGATTTATTCATTCTTCTGGCCATCCACGGTAGAGTTAACATTCTTTACCAACACCATAATTCAAAGGCATTAATTCCTCTTTGGCCACATGATTTTAGTGGCTGCCTAATATCCCTCCACACGGCCCTACTCCAGCTGATTTAACCATTCTACCCTGTTGTTGGGATCTAGGTTGTTCCATTTCCACTCTTTTCAGGAATGTGGACAGGAAAGATTTTGTTGTCCGCATCTGCATGATATCCCTGATCTTCCAGGGTAAATTCCTATGTGTGCAATTGCTGGGTCCAGAGAATGAGCACTGCAAAGGCTGGGGCCACCTACTGCCAAACCGCCCAAGGGCAGGCATTTTCATCTGATCACGTTCCTTTCACAGAAACTGCTGAGGGCCCAGAGGGCTCCCTGCACCTCCTCCTCAGCTGCCCTGTGCTTGGGGTGAGCAGCCAATCACAGGTGTGCATCACTTCTTCCACTGCTGGTACCTGCAGGGAGTCCCTCAGAACCACAGAAAGACCCAACCTGCCTTCCGTACGCATGAAGATGCTGTGTCTGCAGAGGTTAACTCCACCACCCACACAAGCTGAGCCAGGGCATACTGGGAGCAGAAGACAATGACGCTACTCTCCACTACAGCCTTCCCTCCGACGGACCCAGTATCCCCCCCAGACGATAACTCCCCTGTGCTGAAGGTTCTCCATGCAGGATGTAACCTTTTATTAACAGTGAAAGGATAACAGAGCTTTTACAAATTTGAAAAGAACTTGGAGACAAGCTAACTGAGGACACCCCATGTTGCAGATGAAGGAGCCCTGGTGGCACTGGGGTTAAGCACTCAACTGCTAATCCTAAGGTTGGCAGTTTGAACCTAACAGTGGCGCTGTGGGAGAAAGATATGGTAGTCTGCTTCCGTAAAGATTTCCAGCCTTGGAGACCCTATAAAAAACCAAACTCACTGCCATCGAGTTGATTCTGACTCACAGAGACCCCCATTGGGTTTCCAAGGCTATAAATCCTTATGGAAGCAGACTGCTTCATCTTCTGTGGAGCAGCTGGTGAATTAGAACTACCGACATTTTGGTTAGCAGCCAAATGCCTTAACCACCATACCACCAGAGCTCCTATGGGGCAGTTCTACTCTGTCCTATGGTTCACTATAAGTCAGAATTGACTTGATGGCAATGGTTGGGTGTTTTTTTTCCCCCCAATATTACACATGAGAAGATCGAGGCCTGGAGGAGTTAAGTGATGTTTCAAAATCAATTTTTCTCCTTTGGCTCTCAATCCAGGCCTTTGGTCTTTGATTCCAGGGCCCATCCTGTATATCATAGGGTCCGAAAACTTCCTCTCTAAAGGGCCGGAGAGTAAATATTTCAGCTTTGCCAGCCAAATGCCAGCTCTGCTGGACTTCTCAACTCTGCCGTCATACTGCAAAAGCCACGTCACCCTAGAAGAGAGCACCAGTCCAGATGAGCTTTATTTAAGGAGAAGGCAGCTGCCTGGATTAGGCTGTACTTTGCCAGCCGCTGCCCTAGATCCTGCAGGTTTTCAAATCACTCATCCTCACTTGAATTCAGATGTAAATACAATGTCTACATCTGCTTGCTAACCCATCAGAAGAGCAACAATTAAGAACTTCAAAATGCACTTCAATTATACGACTCTTAGTCTCCTCTGTGATGCTTGGGATGCCGACAAGTACAGGAAAAAAAAAAATCAACGTTTCGTAGCCAAACAGTTTTTGAGTGAAGTATCTGTCCAGCTACTTCTCGGAAGGAAGATGGAGCAATCTACTTCTGTAGTGATGCTGCCTCAGATACCCAAGGAGGGGTCGCTATGAGTCAGGTCCGACTCGACGGCAGTGAGCTATCAGTTCAGTAGAGCAAAGGTTTCAGAGAAAACACATTAAGTCATTTTCTTAATGAGAAATATTTTTACGGACACATCCACTTTGGCTTCTGCTACTGTTAAAATGAATTCACAGGAAGCCAGGAGGCTGCTGTTGTCATGGTAACTGAACCATACTCCATCTATGGTGATATGAGGGGCATAGGGCCTATCAGGAGCTCTGGTAGCATAGTGCCTAAGGCACTTGACTGCTAACCAGAAGGCTGGCGGTTCAAACCCACCAGCCACTCCTCGGAAGGAAGATGGGGCAATCTACTTCTGTAGTGATACTGCCTTGGAAACTCAAGGAGGGGTTGCTATGAGTCAGGTCCGACTCAACGGGCACATAACAACAACAGGACCTATCAGCCCTTTGTCCAGTATGTAAACGCAAAGAGATTGGTTCTCTGTGTACCAGGTATCATAGCCTGTAGTACCCTGGTGTTTCATTTTACTTACAACTTATCTTTCCCTCCATTTTCCAGGTTTTGTCCGTCGACTGTAAACTCATCTGTTACTTGTGGCTGCTAAGTCAATTCTGACTCCTAGAGACCCTACAGGACAGAGGAGAACTGCCTGATAGGGTTTTCTAGGCTGTAATCTAGATGGGAGCAGACTGACACGTCTTTCTCCTGTGTTTGGGCGGGCTCGAACTACCAACCTTTTGGTTAGCAACCGAGTGCTGAACCACTGAGCCACCAGGGCTCCTTAACTCGCATTAGGCTGGTGGATTCACCATTACTGGGATGAGGTAGTACTTCCTGTCTTACCTCCTAAATAGGTCCCAGGAATGTGGTTACCCCTATACCTTGGTTCTCTCAGTTGCTAAGAGCCCAGACTAACATGATAATCCTGGGACCCAAAACTTACCCTTTGTAAGTGTTTCAGTCTATAAAGTACAGACAGACTTCAGAAATACTGCAAACTTGGTTTCAGACCACTGAAATAAAGTGAACGTTGCAATAAAGCAAGTCACGTGAATATTTTGGTCTCCCAGTGCATACAGAAGTTATGTTTACAATACATTACATTCTAGTAAGTGTGCAACACCTTTATGAAAAAGTTTGAAACATTGTGAGAATCACCAAAACGTGACAGAGAGATAGATACGAAGCATACACTATTGGAAAAATGGCGCCAACAGATTTGCTTGATGCAGGGTTGCCACAAACCTTCAATTTGTTAAACAAAACAAAACAAAAACCATTAACATTTGCAAAATGCAATAAGGCAAAGCGCAATCAGCGGTGGTGTGTCTGTACTGCCTCCCTCCCACCAGGGAGCTACGGTCCACCCTGCCTGACACCCATCTTCAAGGAAGCCCCAATGTCAGCAGATATGGCTATCATTTATTGCGGCCAGAGTTATCTGTGACGTTTATTTAACTTTTTGGAACCTATGTGCTCGTCCTGCTAAGGTTGCAGTGACTTTATGAGTCTGCTGTGGGTGAGTCAGGTTCCCATGAACTCAGACTGTAAGCAATATTGCTTCGATGTGGGGAATCTTCTGCGGCTAAGAAAGCCACATGGATCTGAAACAGGCTGGGCCCTCTGCAAGCAAGCAGAGACCAGAGAAGCCCTTGATATCTCATCTTCCCAGCACCCTGATGATTCCCTAAAAACATGGAGAAACTAGGAGCAAAGAGTGCCGAGCCTATCTCTGTGGCCATTAAAAGGAAAGCAATATAAGTCTAATGTCACTGCAATCTGCTGGGAGCTGTGGGTCAAGGAATCGTTCATTCGCAAATCTTTACCGCCCTCTTGTGGTTTTTAGGCTGCATTTTGACTGGACTCAGCAGAAGGAGGCCTCAAGTTCACTAGTCTAGCCTGCAGAGGTGGCATTCTAATCAATTCTGCAAAATGGCACAGACAAGACACAAGACTGAACCTTCCCAGCTACACCTTTGTGGAAAGATGACCCAAATCTCTATACTATGTGAGAGCCTGGCCTTTGCACAGTGCCAACAGAACCTCAGACTGCTTGCTACTTATACTGGTGCCAGAAGTGTGCTTTAGAATCTTCTAGAATAGCTACTTCTAGAAAACAACAAGAACAGCAAAACCCAAACAGTGCTAGACTCCTCTGTCTGTCCTCAATCTCTTCCTAAACCCTCACTGAGTCCAGTCTCTGTAAGTCACAGGTCCAAGAAGGGGTCAAGAGGAGCCAGCAGGAGGGTGAGGGAACCAGTGAGGGCTGCAAGGGGTCCTGGAGTTGTCAGAGAGAATGTCTGTAAGGGGAGGAACAAATAACAATCTAGAAAACAATAAGAAAGAATGACAGCCCCCAAACCAAAACGTACCCTACTGCTGTTGAGTCGATTCTGACTCCACAGGGAGGGCAGAATTTAAAAGACAAACCAAGAAAAGCCCCTACTGGAAATTCAGTTGGACCTAGATGAGCTCAGAATAGCATTTCCTGATGTGAACAAAAACCCAAGTGGGGGACACAGTCCAGATTCCTGGGAAGAGTTCCAGAAAATTGCTTCCACTGCTGTGCAGCTGCTGTGGGAAAAGTGAGCAGGACAACTGGGCACCTGGGAAAAGGAGGCTGGAAGCTGTTCCTCACAGAGGTGGAAAGAGAAGAATCATCTCAAACCCAAACTGCTGGATGTGCTGCTCAGCTACTCAATTTGAAACTTGTGTAAAATTTTGCTAATTGACAGTAGCAAGCATTTCACACGCGAGGCAGACAGCAATTAAATTTAGCACAGAATTTCCATAATCGTTGATTCTGTCCTATCTTCACGGACCATTTTAAACCACACTACTTTTAAAAATGAGAAACCTAATTATAGCTCAACTGGACACCTGCTTCCAATACTTATGGCAGCTGCGCTGTTCCAGGTTGTTCCCTTGGCCCTCCTGTTGGAATTCAGACAGTTGGGGTACTAAACTGGTTAAGAGCATGGGATTTGGAGCCCACCGGGCCTGTAACTGAATGCCAGGTAAAGTCCTACTAACTTCTCCAGGCCTCAGTTTCTTCATATGTAAAATGGGACCAAAACTCCCAACCACGTCATGCATATGAAGCGCTCCTTTCCTCCAGAAGGAGCTCTGGTAGCATAGTGCGTAAGGCACTTGACTGCTAACCAGAAGGCTGGTGGTTCAAACCCACCAGCCACTCCTCGGAAGGAAGATGGGGCAATCTACTTCCGTAGGATACTGCCTCGGAAACCTAAGGAGGACTCGCTATGAGTCGGATCCGACTCCACAGCAGTGAGTTTGGTTTTCTGGTTTTTCCTCCGCAGACTGGTATGCACTCAGAACTCAGCAGCTGGTAGTTGTGCATGACTGAGTAGCCTTGCCACGGCCACTGGCTACTGCCAGCTCCCAGCATCAGAGAAGAGGTCCCTCCTCAGGTAAAGGGGACAGTAGGTGCTCACCAAAAGGTTGCTGGCTCCATGAGAGAGACATGGTGCTCTGCTCCCATACAGACCACAGGTTAGCAAACACAAGGGGTTGCTATGAGCTGGAACCAACTCAAGGGACCTAACAACAGCAGGTGAAAAGACTGAGCAAAGGGACTTCTTCAAAGACACTAGGGGGTTTCCCAGCTGCCCTCAGGGGACTCAGCTAGCTGGGCTGAGCCTCTGAGCCCAGCAGTTCACAGGTGCCTGCCTGAAAGAGTTAGTTCCCAGGGGAGGAAGGGGCCTTTAAGGTGGAGCTTTGGGGGAGGTGCCTGAGGGAAAGATGTGGAGGAGGGGGTTTCCCTGCCTATCTCCATCTAGGGCAGCTAAGGTTTAGAGAGAGAGAGGCTGTAAGGAGGAGGCGTGAAGGAGCTACAAGGAGCTACTTGTGAGGGTCCGGGGCTGCTGGGGTCAGGCACAGGGGCGTTTTCCTTTCCACAAGAATCTCCCAGCACTCCGGCCCTCAAGTCTGGCAGCTTTGGGCATTGTGGGAAGCTAAGGCCTGGACTCACATTCCCACCAAAGGAAGCAGCAGAGGGGAAGTGGCTGAGGGCCTGCAAGTGTCCATTCATGTGTCTTTCCTCCAATTTGAGGTCCTCAAGGTCCCAGGGCTTCAAATTAGAGGAAAGACACATGGACAGATGAGATCCCTCCTCTATACCATAAGGACTCCTGGGGCCTCTCAGACATGACTGGTGGGCTTTTAGAAGTGATGGGGTCCTGTGCCAACACACTGAGGAAGAGCCAGTAAAATTCAAAGGACACCCACTTCTCACTTACCAACCGGTTAGGTTCCAAAGAACAGGGGATTATATGAAAATCAACATATGGGAAAATAGCAGATAATCACATCAGATCACAAAATGGGGGGTGATTACATCATCATAGAATTGTCGGATCACAACATTCTGTGACTGCCAGACTGCATCATTACATAACTGCCAACATACTGAGAATCATGGCCCACCCAAGATGACACACAGCTTAACCATTACAGCCAGCTTCACTTTCACCTCACACCTTGGTGTTCGTTCCTGCCCCATGTAAGGCAATGTGCAAAAAAGTCCAATTGTAGAATTTCTTTACTATTAGTCGTAAATGCAAAATGTTGCAAGATAAGACAGTTGATAAATGAGTATGTGTCATACTGTGACCTTTGCACAGGTGCCCACTCTACCTGGGGACATGTGAGTCACAAAGGAACACCCCTAGTAGGACACAAGACCATGGCTGTGCCTCCCTGGGCTGGGAGTTTCGTGCATTCTGGCTGCCTGGCCCCTGCTGTGGGGAAGGCCACCCACAGTGTCCCTCCTGCATGTTTCTTTCCAGTCTGTCAGAGAGAGACATGTACACAGTGGCCAGCCCATTGACTGATCCCTGACAGGTCTGTGTACAGAAAAACTCACAAGGTGACGATCAGGTTGTGTTCATGTGAGTGGTGCCACTCTGTGAAGATGTGTGGGTGAGTGACGGCACTCCACTCTCACCACTTGGGTCCAGATGAATTTCCAACTTCCCGGTGACACTTTCTCTCTGAAGTAGAATAATGTGCATTTCTCAGCCCAAGACCAAAAACAGAAGGCACAGCAAACAATAAATGTGTGCAAGGAGGCTTGGCTGACTTGACTCTTCTTGTCCCTCCTCTTAAATGAGCTCAGGACAGTGCTGTTGTGTCACAGCTGCACAGGGTGGGTGGGGGCAGGGGCAGGGGCAGGACGCTATCCCCATCTCATAGGCTGTTTGTATCTAATGGGCAACTGTGGGACTCAGCCTGGGGCGAGTGGTTCAAGAAGGGTGACATCAGGCGAGTCTTAACTTGGCAATGGCTTCTGAGGAAACAGCCTTGTGTGGCGGGGGGCACCCCCCTTTGGACGACTCCACAGTTTGCAGCGGCTGGGTGTGGGAAGTAGGAAGGGCGCTGGTCATAGCACTAGCAGCAATGCTTGTCTAGCCAGGCACTGCACTGAGCATGTTTTATATTTATTCATTTAATCCTCCCAACAACACTGTGTGGTTGGTTTTTCAGTCAGCCTCATTTACAGATGGAGAAATTGAAGTCCGAGATGAATTAATTGGCCCAAGGCCACACAGCTGGAGTGGAGGTGGTGCTGGTGGGTTTTAAACCCAGGCAGTCTGGTGCAACCACCGTGCTGAATCCTTTGAGTGACCAGGCCAGTGGTGCCGCCCAACGGTGCGGGAGAACCCCTCACTGAGGCTGGGAGGAACCACAGCTCAGCTGCCCAAGGGGAGCCAGAGAGGCGAAGGCCTCCCGTAGTCCGTCCTTCTAGCTTTCTTTTTCACTTGACAACTGAAGTTTATCCTGCCATTTAGGCTTTTTAATGTTCATCTTTTCATTGTGGTAAGATAGCCACAATCTAAAGTTTGCCATTTAAACCACCTTCAAGTACATGACCCTGTGGTGTCCAGCACACTCACAACGTGTCCAGCCAGCACCACCTGTTTCCAAAACGTCCTCACTCCCTCTCCTTATTTGCTTTCCAGCCACCTCCGAGATTCCCACAAGCACCCAGCCTTTCCTACACATCATGAAACTCACCCCACACTCCATCAATTATTTCTCCTGGGAATGACAAAGTTTCTGACATAACACGGAGCACAAAAACACACTGTTGCAGGTACATCACACCAAACAGGCAAAAGCAGCTTTGCGGCCAACTATGAATTCATTTTTATCAGAGTCAATACATCTTCTGAAATAACAGGGTATGAGATGAGAGGCAATGTGTGTGTGCGTGTGTGTGTGTGTGTGTGTGTGAGAACAGGAACTCTCTCTCCACCTTCTGGAACGGCCTGTTGTTGTGTGCCGTTGAGTCAATTCCAACGCATTGCGACCCCACAGGACAGAGCAGAATACTCCATAGGGTTTCCTAGGCTGTAATCTTTACGGGAGCAGATTGCCAAGTCTTTCTCTTGTGGAGGTGCTGGTGGGTTTGAACCACTGACCTTTTAGTTAGCAGCTGAGCACTTAAACATTGTACCACAAGGGCTCCTTGGAATGATTGGTTCTGACTTATAGTGAACCCACGTACAACTGAATAAAACCCTGCCTAGTCATGGGCCATCCTCACAATCCTTGCTGTGCCTGAGCCCATCGTTATCACCGTTGGAATGGTGGCACAGCTTCCAGCCGCCCAGCAACACACAAGCCACCACCGTATCACAAACTGACAGACAGGCGGTGGTGGAATGATCTAGAGACACCCATTTAAAGCCATGCAGGATGTAGGTATTCTGGGAGAAGAGATTGCCCGAGTAGCTCAGAGCTGCAAGTGTGGCTGTCTTCTGGAGATGTTCCTCCTGAGTGAACAGGCTGCATTATGTGGACAGGGTTTCAGGAACAGACAACAGGACGGCAGCAACAACAGTCATCATGAAAGACAGACACGTTCATACACAACCGTTACCACGCCGCTCTGCAAGACTTGTGAAACCTCAAAGGATACTTTTTCTTTTCCCATGTCAAGTGTCTCTGGGTCACTAACCTCCCGTGGTCCTAGCAAGTTCAGTGCCAGATATAAGCCCTAGAGCTGAGAAACTCTTTAACACAGTATTTATTAAATGTTTTCTTTAGTACAATGTTTTAAAATGCTGATTCTAGCATAGGTATGAAGGGGCGGTTGTTGGCCCCTTTGCAATTTCTTCACCCAAGTGTTTGAGTGTTTCAGTTTTCAGTTTGTTCCAATAAGAATCTATTGTAACAACCTGGAGCAGATTTTAATTACTAATGAGGGCAAGACATTCAGAGCACAGCTAGTGCGTGACTCTAAGCAGGGTCACCCAAAAAGAGGGAGGCTGTCAGGAATGACAACAATAGACAGGGCTTTTGCAATAATTTACATGCAGGTTGCAAAATTCCACAGAGAGTTTGGGGAATAATGGTTGATTGGGTTGTGACAATTCACTGGGTTGGGAGGAAATTAAAAAATGAGGAAAAATGAAACAGAGCGAGTGAAAGTAAGCCAGGCATTAGGATCATCAGAACAATCTGATGATTTCAGCTCATGACATGTTACACTACATCTTCCAGAGAAAGACACACATGTAGTGTAAGTACACCACACTGACTGCATGGTAATGCAGGTGCATGCCTAGATAAAACCCGAAATGAGTCTTGTATTTGATTAAAATGTATATATTCACAGAAAAAAAGGAAAAGGTGTTGTCAATTTAAAGATGCACTCTTTCTGTTCATTTGATGCTTTCGAAATAGACACGGACTTATCTTTCATCACGGATAGGAGATTTGGCTATTTCCTTGGTAAAATTTTAAACTAGCCTAATCTGAAGAGGAAGGGAAGATGGATCTTGTCTCTGGGGGATTAATACACAAGGATTGTTCCTTACTGGAGGGCCATGGCCACTTGCAAAGGAGCACACAGACTGAGACATAAGTAGGCATGAGACAAAAGCTACCAGAACACACAGTGCATCCTTAAGGGTGGAGAGATGGCTGGAGGCTGAGGCTCAGGAGCCACAAAGACCAAGGTGAGCATTGTCTGTGCAAGGGACGGAGGAAGAGGGCAGAGAGGAGGAAGAGCTACCTTTAAGAAGCGGATATGACATCCCTCTAAGAGACAGGAGAAGGAGAAAACTGCTAGGTTAGTAGGGAAATGCTTGATACAGGAAAACAACTAGCACCAGGAGAAAAACAAAGTCTGAGTACAACACGTCAGAGTTCAACTTACAACACAGACAGGACGCACAGCAGAGAGATGGTACCCTGAGACACAGCACAAGGGTGGGGCAGAGAAGGTCAAGCAAACTTCTGATTGTCCCCCTTCTGGGATCATCAGTGGCAGGTTTGTTGGTTCTTCCAGGGGTAGGACCAAACCAAATCTTTTATGACCAGTGAAAGGGCTAAAGTCAAAGTGGGGGTCCCCATGGTGTCAGGACCTCTCCTTTTTGTGTTTCTGTGACTAGTCATGGTCTCAGGTCAAACAGCTCCACTACATCCATGTTCATTTCGTTTCTTAGGGGCCAATGCATACAATGGGGCATTAGATTAATCAAGAGTTTGACTTAGTACACAGCTAGTCACCTGACAGCTTAAATATGGATGGCTGTTATTTCACAAGTTAGAATAAAACCACATCCACTTACCATGACAACTATTTGTAACAAAATTAATTTTTTTTCTTGATGATTCAGAAGGCTCTTCACTATCTTCATGAACCCAAGATTATTGGTGAAACATAAATTAGTATGACAGCTAGTTAGCCAAGTTCTGACTTACTGAATTCTAGGTAACTGGGTTTTACTCTTCAGACATACTTCTTTTCATCTTTACATTTCTAAGAAAACCCATCATGACTGGATGGCTTTACTTTCTCAAGTAGTCATGGGAGAAAACATAAGTTGAAACCGTCTTAACAGAGAATTCTGTACAAGGAATCATGGGAGTGTAGACAGGGCGTGAATCGGCTTCTGGGAGATTTTTTGGGATGCTGATTCTCTGAAACAAAATTCTACAGCCTGAACCTGAAAGGGTCACAACAGCCCCAGACCTGAACAGAGAGGTGAGCAAAGACAACAGACTTTGTACTCACAAGGCTTTCTCTACTAAACAGGAAACTGGACAAATTATGAATTTTCAAACTCTTTTAAGAGGTACAAATAAATTATCTTGTATTACATCTTCCAATTTGGCACTTTAAATCTGTAATCACCAATCACTTATAATTGTTCTCAAAATAGGCCATTTTATTCCAACTCCAAAGCTCTATTTTAGGCTAGCAATTTTAATAAAACCACCCTGGGACTAAAGGGAACTAACAACAGCAACCAAAACCTTATAGGATCCTCAGTGTTGGAAAGAACAATGAGGGCAAGACATTCAGAGCACAGCTAGTGC
>NW_006921605.1:16611932-16613256 GCF_000298275.1 Orycteropus afer afer | reverse complement strand
AGAGCCATATAAAGTGTGGATAAGGAGCTTATACCCACGAGGGGCCAGATCCATCACACAAATGGGTTTCAACCAACTGCTATAGGGCCCTGGGCAAGCGAGGGGAGGGAGACCTTCTGGCTTGAGAAAGGCCTCCAACCACCTTCACAGACACAGTGGTTCAGACTTCTCCCCTAGGCTGGCACAGAATCCCTGGTGGAAGGTGGGGTCTAATGAGGTCTGATGCTCACACTTCCAAACAGTCAGAGGAGGGCGAGGGCTCCTACCCCAGAACACTGGAGGTGATGGATCTCGTGGGTGTGTCCCGCGAAGGAGCAGTCTTCAGTTTGCACAGTGAAACCCCAGGCAGATTTTAAAAGGCTTGAGAGCTATGCAAAGGTGTGGGTAGGAGTTGAGAAATCTGGGACAGAGGGAAATGCAGAAGAGGGGAGGGCCATTCCAAGTGAGATGAGCAAGTACTGAGATGCATGAATGAGCACGGTACGCGAGCAACGTAGGCGTCACAGGGTAGAGGGCGGGGGTAGGAAAGGGACAGGAAGTGAGAGAGACACATCTCCTGGACAGATGACCTGGGCACTGCTACCAACTAGCTCCGTGGCCTTGAAAAGTCCCTCTGTGCTTTGGTTTTACCATCAACAATGAAGACTGTAAGCATCCCTCCAAGTTCTAATACTTTACTATCCCATCATTCCAAGAGTCAGCAAACCCTTCTGTCAGGGGCCAGGTGGCACGTGGTTCAGGCTTTGTGGGCCCCACAGTTTCTGTGGCAGCCACCCAGCGCTGTCCCTGTGGCGGGAAAGCAGCCCCAGGCGGCATGGGAACGATGAGTGTGTCTGTGTTAATGAAACTTTACTGATGGACACACAAGTTTGCATTTCATCTAGTTTTCACGTGCCACAAAACGTTACCCTTCTCTGATCTTTTTTGAAACCATTTAAAAATATAAAAACCATTCTCTGTTCATGGGCTGTGCAAAAGCAGGCGGACATGGGGTGGAGTTTGCCGATGTGTTATTTCCACATGGATGCCGGGGTGACAAAGTCTATCCTTGCTACTTCCACAACTACAGCACAATCTGAATGGTGCTAGGATTTGCTTCCTCGTTAATTAATAGGTTACATCCTTTCAATCTGTTTCTCAAGCTCTGACACTTGGGGACCCTGTTAAAATGCAAGATTCTGATTCAGTGGGTCCAGGCCATGGCCTGGGATTCTACATTTTTAATAAGCTCCCAAGTGATGCTGCAGGATCACCGGTGGCACAGTGGTTAAAGCACGTGGCTGCTAACTGAAAGGTCAGCAGTTCGACCCTACCAGCCACTCCA
>NW_006921605.1:16610665-16611187 GCF_000298275.1 Orycteropus afer afer | reverse complement strand
GCATGGACAATCTCTTTGGTTTCCCAGCAAAATCATTTCCTCAAGATAAACTGAACTGAAAGCATGTTACCAATCCTAGCATACAGCCTCACTCACCATTCCTCATCAGCTGATCAGACCTTCTGTGTAGTAGCATGCAGAAGCTTTCGTTAGGTTTGCTCAGTTGAGTGACAGTGCTAACCTCTGCTGACAACAATCTAATGAAAGTGTGAAAATGATTCCCAACACTCAACCTTGTCCTATTTCAGTTTAAAATTTTGCTTCCAAGACAGAGCGCAATACAATAGATGAAAATCTCTCTCTTTCAAGTGATGTGCATTTTATAGATTTTTTTTTTCCCTTAGCATCACAGAGTTTAGAAGGTAATTAAATAAGCTATTTAGGTACTAAAAAAAGCAGAATCCATACTGGGGCACATAGATTTTCTCTTTTGTGTCCAGAGGTCATCTGAGAGTACTCAGGTTTCCATGGAAACAGCAGCAGGCCCAATCAACAAATAGCTACAATTTATCTGAAGGTCTC
>NW_006921605.1:16604683-16610395 GCF_000298275.1 Orycteropus afer afer | reverse complement strand
GCCTGACAACAGCAGCAGCAGCTGTGGTAGTAACTGGATCACATTAATTTGTTAATAATAAGGATTACCTCAAACTGTTCCTCTTAAATAACAGCAGATATGGATGTGGTCATAAGGCAATCCACAGATCCTCCAGCGTGATATTTCTTGTAGTTTCTGGACCCATATCACAAAAAGTCACAAAGCAGCTAATTCTAAAAGACACTGATCATCAATTTTATTTTGCCTTCTTTTGTTTCAGACCCTGTGAAGACACAGATAAACTATATCTATCTACAGCAGACTTAAGTAATCTAAACATTGCAAGAAGAGAGGCTTTGACAGAGGTTGACCAACGGACATTTTGTGGAATCTGTTCAAACGAGTCTTTCACATAAAATATTCCAGCCATGAAAGGTCAGTGTCTACTGGTTCCAAAACATCTGTTAAAACCAAGGTAGTTCATGGGTCCACAAGCTCTTAGGTGAGAACTTTGAAGCAAGAGGTAAAACAGCCCAGTGTCTAGACAGAAGAATATTCTATCCCTTCACTTTCATGGACCTCTAATCCTCCGTCACTCTGGAGAATGAAGCACACCTGACCCCAGCCATGGTATTTTCAAGCACCTCATATGCATGTGAAAGCTGGACAATGAATAAAGACCGAAGAAGAATCGATGCCTTTGAATTATGGTGTTGGTGAAGAATAATGAATACATTGTGGACTGCCACAAGAATGAACAAACCTGTCTTGGAAGAAGTATAGCCAGAATGCTCCTTAGAAGCAAGGATGGTAAGACTTCATTTCATGCATTCTGGACATCTTATCAGAAAGGACTAGTCCCCGGAGAAGGATATCATGCTTGGTAAAGTGGAGGGTTGGCGAAAGAGACCAAGGCCCTCAACAATATGGACTGACACAGTGGCTGCAACAATGGACTCAAACATAACGATTCTGAGGATGGTGCGGGACTGCTCCCAGTGTTTCCTTCTGTTGAACACAGGGTTTGGGTTGGAACCAACTCAATGGCATCTTACAACAACCACAGCTACTATAACCCTTTGTGCATAACTTTCCAACTACCCAGAAAATCTCAATAGATTTCATTGTGGCTTCTGGGACTATTGCTAGAAATATACCTTATTAAATTACTGTTGTTGTTGTTGTTATTAGGTGCCATCGAGTCAGCTCCCAGCAACCCCGTGTAACAGAGCAGAACTACCCCACAGGGTTTTCTAGGCTGCACTCTTTATGGAGTGATCATCAGGGTCAACGTGAAGTTCTGATGCAAAGCACAAACACCATCTAGGCAGAGGTCCCATGGAGGGTGACAACACCAATCAGAGACAAGCAGAGCAGTCGAATCCCCCAGACAGGCCAAAGCTCCCAACCTAGTAAGCACTCAAGTTCAAAAACCTTCAACTGCCTCCTGCACGCCAGGTGCCCTAAGAAGTTGGGCTGAAGGAGAGATCCACTGAAGCGCCTGTCTGCAGAAATCATCTTTAAGGTGGGAGAATTAGTTAAGCTCAGACTCTGTGTTCACTTTGAGGTGCTGTCGAGTTGATTTTGACTTATAGTCACTCCACGTGATAGAGGAGGACTGCCCCATAGGGCTTTCGAGGCTGTAATCTTTACGGGAGCAGATCACCCAGTCTTTCTCCTGCAGAGCTGCTGGGTGGGAACCACCAATCTTATGGTTAGCAGCCAAGCGCGTAACTGCTGCACCACCAAGGCTCCTGCTTCAGACCATGTGTTGTTGTTGGTATATGCCGTCGAGTCGGCCCCAACTCATAGCGACCCCTCCTTGGGTTTCTGAGGCAGTATCACCACGGAAGTAGGACTGCCCAACCTTCCTTCCGAGGAGTGGCTGGTGGGTTTGAACCGCCAGCCTTCTGGTTAGCAGTCAAGTGCCTTAGGCACTATGCTACCGGAGCTCCTAGCAAGCTATAAATGCCAGCACAGGCAAAAAATTCCCTGGTCTGTTCTCAGGAATGACTCCTTGACAAAAATGTCTGACACTGACAGGTTCTGAGACTGCTCTTACCCCTCAATAGCACTCACTTGCACATGTGCACAAAGCCTCAGAATTTATAAGTTTTTATAAATATAATTCAAAAGCAAATCCGTGTAAGCAATATCTATTCCAAGAAATCAACTACTATAAAAGTTAAAAAAAAACTAGCCACAGCTGGGCATTTACTGAACACTTGCTACATGTCACATCCCAGTCAAAACAACTTGCATAAATTTACAGATTGACTCCTCATAGTCTTGTGTGGCAGGTACTATTATTATCCCCATATCATAAAGAAGAGTCAGAGGGTTTAAGAAACTTATCTAAGGTCATGGGCTAGTCAGTGGTAGCCTGGATTGGAAACCATGGTTGATGATTCCAAATAGAATGTTCTTCCACTGAAATGTAGAGTAAACAGCTCAAGCTCATGTAACTGGAATTCAGAGGAGCCGAGAGTTGAACCCTAGCAGTCTGGCTATAGGCTGCGGCTTCGTACACCCTAGCTTTGCAATACCATTTCTCAAAGGAAGTGGTATAAGATGCTCAGTACACAAGCTGCCTGGTACCTAGCAGTCACTTGGTACATCAGTACATGTTAGTCATCTGGACCACTGCCTTCACCGTGGCTCCCCACTCTCCCTCTCCTTGTCCCATCTCCTATGCCTGGGAAAGGAAAGAATAAGAGATGGTATTCAAAACTACACTCCTACAGCAATTGGCTCATTTCACTCCTCATCATAAATTTCTCTCCAGAACTTTACAGATATTTCCTTATAGAGAGCTCACCCAAGTTTTAGCTGACACAGCAATTTAAATGAAGTCAACTCTTTTTCTCATAATCAAATGAGTTATTTGTGATATGTCATCTGTCATTTCTAGTGGGATGTTATTTTTCATTTAGTTCTGACAACAGAAATATGTTTTCACAGACAAAGCCCAAAGTGTGCTGCTTCCGAACTGTCTTCATTCTGATGTGTTTGTTCTGTTTTTTAATGCTTGATTTTGCTGTTAGATTTTAATTTACCCTGAAGTGAAGCAATGATGGGTGGCAAAGGTTCATTACAGTCAAAATAGGAAAAGGCTAAGATGCTCTCAAGGACCCCTGGTGGCACAATGGTTAAGTGTTCGGCTGTCAGCTGAAAGGTTGGTGGTTCAAACCTACCAGTCGCTCTGTGGGAGAAAGATGTGGCAGTCTGCTTCTGTAAAGATTACAGCCTTGGACACCCTGTGGAGCAGTTCTATGCTGTCCTCTAGGGGTGCTGTGAGTTGGGATCAACTCAGTGGCAATGGGTTTGGTATGGGCTTTGCTTTGATGAAGACTGACTGCCTTGGAAACCGTATGGGACAGTTCTACCCTGCCCTCTAGGGACACTATGAGTCAGAATCAACTAGATGGCACACAACAAGATGCTTTCAGTTTCTTTGTTTTTTGAAATTGTGGTAAATATATATACATCTCTATATATAACATGCTATTTTAACAGTGCTCATATATGCAGTTCAGTGACACAAATTATGTTCATGTTGTTAATCATCTAAGGTAAATGAGGAAAACAATGGAAAGCCTCAACAGTCAGGTACAAGAGAATGGTATAGCTTCTTTCAAAGAAAGCTGCTTGAATTTTTCCTGTGTGATAACTGTCAACAACATGTGGAGAGACCAGCAGCCCTCCATGTAGAGATTTCAGTTCATTTAAAGTCCAGCTGCAGCTAACAGCCATCAGAATGCAAACTGGAAGTAACAACTGTGAGACTGGAGCAACAGGAGAGAATTCCGGCTTTCTTTTGTTAAATAGTGAAATATGAAGATGGGAGAGTGGTATCCACAGACTGCTGGGCCAGCTCCAGGCTCCTGGAATGAAAGGAGCCAAGTTCATGGCTAAGGTACCACCTGACTGGGGAGTCCCTGGGTGGTGCACATAGTTAATGTGCTTGGCCACTAACCAGAAAGGTGGTGGTTCAAGTCCACCCAGGGGTGCCTGGGAAGAAAGGTCTGGTGATCTCCTTCTGAAAACCAGCCATTGAAAACCCCGTGGAGCATAGTTCTACCATGACACACAGGGTCACCAGGAGTTGGAATCAGCTTGCTTTCTTTTAAAGCAGGATTGGTTAAGGTAAATTGCCTTAGTGATGGAGGCCCTGCACAGGAGGGAAAGGGGATGGGAGGGAAGGGACTATGACCCTGCAGAAGGGAGTGGGTGGCTCCAAAGGGAGGTCTGGCAATCGGTCCCAGAACTTTCCTCATCCTTTCTTCTCCCCTAAACCTCCTCTCATTTTACTTAACATCCATCCTCCCTGATACCCCTAACTGCCCCACACCCCTGGCCAATCCCAGGACTACTCCAACTCTGGAAGCAGATGTGGCCTGAATGACAGACAGTCACAGGGGAAACACGCTCAAGAGCACTAACGATTTTGGAAATGGAAACACCAATGGCAATGTGATTGTCTGGAAAGCTGTTAAATGAGGGAAAGACTGGTCGGAAGATATCTTTCTTCCATTCGGAAAGTTGAATGTAGCATAGAACTCCCGGGACACACCTCAAAAGGCAAGTAGTTCACACTCAGCGTTTGTAAAAGATCAAAATAGCAATGGTACATCAACACGGACTATCATGCGAACCAGTGATAAATCCAGTGCCCCATTTCTGGTGTGAACCTAGTCGTTGCTCAAACGGCTGATTAGCTGTCACCATCACCATGGTCAGGAGCCCTGGTGGTGGAGTGGTTAAAGCATTTGGCTGCTAACCAAAAGGTTGGTGGTTCAAACTCACCTGCTGCCCTGTGGAAGAAAGATAAGGCAGTCTGCTTCTGTAAAGATTTACAGCCTTAGAAACCCAATGGGAGTCACTATGAGTCAGAATCAACTCGATGCCAGTGGGTTAATATAGGCCAGGCACAATGGCTAATGGCTTTATATTGACCACTTAATTTTATCTTTAAAACAAGTCTAATTAACTAAATACTGTTAGTATTCCCATTTTAAAGTTAAGGACACTAAGGCACAGAGAAGGTCATAGGGTTTTTAAGTGGAAAACCAAGATCTGAATGATCCCTGGGCTAAACCAGAGACTGGCAAACTCATAGGCCAAGTCCCATCTGCTACCTGCTTCTGTAAATAATGCTTTATTGGAACATTTGCTTACATATTATCTATACCTGATTTCAGCATCCAGTGGCAGAGCTGGGTAGCTGCAATAAGGACCACACGGCCTGCAAAGTCTAATATGTTTATTATCTGGCACGTTACAGAAAGAGTTTGCTGACCCCGGGCTACACCATCAATCCAGATCCTCCTCCCCAACCCTGCAGAGAGCCTCACCACTGAGAAGAGGCCCTAGGAGTGGGAGGAAGGACCAGGCCTCCTGGTTGCCAGGAGTGACAGGAGGCCCAGGGAATCACTGGCCAGCACCGGGGGTTATAGTACATTTATTTCTTAACAAGTTCCTACCTCATCTCCCAAAAGGACTTGCAGCAGAGCCCACGACTGACATCTTTGTTCCCTGCTAAAATCTTATATTACTGCGCACCTTTAGGAATAGTCCATTTAGGCTAAAAGGCTCTCAAAATAGGACTGGAAAAGAGCTGAAACATCTGAGTAAACCCAGACTTACTCATACGGATAAGAGAAAGCTTTCGAGACCTTCATTTGCTGATGTGGCACCACTCAAATTGAAGAGAAACAGCCACAGATATCCATTAATCATCGGAACATGGAA
>NW_006921605.1:16597671-16599072 GCF_000298275.1 Orycteropus afer afer | reverse complement strand
CCATGCCTACCAATTCACCTCAGTCTCCATCATTTCCTACTGTCTTGCCAACCCTGAGGCCTGCTGCCAACTGTTACATATTGATATTGCTTGTGGCTTATTTTACTCATTTATACTCCTAAGAGCATCCAAGGTTACAGCCCCTTCCCTAAAGTATTTGCCACTAATATCAGAATAATAAAACAACTTGAACAATTTCACATTCTTTGGAATTCATTCTGAGTGGGTATGACCTGTATGTTTCTGCAGCATAGAATTTTTGGGGGAGAAGAAAACAACAAAAGGAGGAAAACAAGACCACTAGCATCCTGTTAGTGTCAACTTTTCAGTAACAGTTCAGTATTGCTGCAAACATACTTCTGTGAGTATGAATGTATTTCTTTAGAGTAGGGAAATGCCAGGAAATCCCCACTAATCTGAAGATAAAAAGATGCAAAAAAGAATTAAGCGGATACACAAACGGATTACAGGCTACTATACTAACTGCCTCTCCTTCAACAGCCAAAATGCAGGTGTTAGAGAAGTAAGAAAAATGAGAAGTTGTGACTTAGAGCACAGGTAGGTGCGTAGAGAAAGTCATGTTGATGAGAAGCTGAGATGCTCCACACAGAAGAGTGAGGAGGGACAGAGAGGGGACGAAAAGGGCGAGGGAGCAGGGAGATGGAGGAAGAAGAACCGGAACGTGGGATGGGGCAAACACTAACACCAAATGGGAGGAACCAAGATGGCCTTTCTAAAGACCTGGTGCCACATCCCAGAGAACCCCCAACGTAGCAGCGTGTGTGTTTAGGATGGTCTCTCAGAGCAACATGAGGAACCTCTGGCTTTCTATGTTGTTGCTGTTGTGTGCTGTCGAGTCGGACCGACTCATAGTGACCCTTCCTTGGGTTTCCGAGGCAGTATCACTATGGAAGTAGATTGATTGCCCAACCTTCCTTCCAAGGAGTGGCTGGTGGGTCTGAACCACCAGCCTTCTGGTTAGCAGTCAAGTGGCTTAGGCACTATGCTACCAGAATCCATTGGCTTTCTATAGGGAATAAAAAGAGTCACACATCAGCATGATAGCTCACAATTACACTAAACTTCCTAGGAAAGGCCAAACTGATTTTCTCTCCTTTTCACTAACATAATCCCTTCTTTGTAATGAGAATGCTGACTTGGAACCCTGCCCACGTCCCCAGGGATGTGGAAATCGATTTTCTTTGCAAAACCCAGCCACGCTCATTTCCAATTTCCATTTTCTAAATGGTAACAGTCAGGGAGGGCCGACAGCTTGCAAAGAAAAATCACACATTGATGTTTTTAAAACAAAGAAAAATATTATTCACATTAGAATTGCTTTGTCCTTCAACCAGGGTGACCACAAACCCTTGGTCATTCCTCAAGTTGTGCTTTACAGAG
>NW_006921605.1:16595383-16596386 GCF_000298275.1 Orycteropus afer afer | reverse complement strand
AAGTCTCTCTTGCAAGTACCTCGCTCCTTCTCTCCCTTCCACCATCTATCTCTGAAACCCTGGCAGTATGGCAAAGCCCACTTGAAGAGTTGCCTCATCCAGGAAGTCTTCCCTGATTGAAAGCAAGGATGGTCTTCCCATTTCAGTGGGAAAAGCACTTTCTATATCACGCCCTTATTCCCTGTTTTAAAATTATTATTTAAATTGTTGCCTTATCCTTTCTCCTAACCCCTTAAAAGCCCCTAAGTCCATCAACATATGGGAACATATCTTAAAGATTTTTATACCACCTGTAATACCTTAAACAGAAATTGTTTATACAGTGCCTGCATTATATAACCTCTCGATAAACCAGGTTACTACCCATCAAACCAGAAGGAAAATAGCCAATAGCAGTAGCGAAGCTCTTAGGGATGAAGAAATGTTTAAAGTCATAATGAATGCCCCTTGTTATCTCTAACAACGAGCTAAGGCACTTGTGTGGTGTGTAGGAAGGTAACTCAGTGAAGAGGAGACCACTTACAAGGTGAAGGACTCATTCCACTGGGGGTTTAGCGTAGAGCGGATGGTTTTGGTTTTTTGTTTGCTTTCATTCT
The DNA here is from genome assembly GCF_000298275.1 of Orycteropus afer afer. Taxonomy (NCBI): domain Eukaryota; kingdom Metazoa; phylum Chordata; class Mammalia; order Tubulidentata; family Orycteropodidae; genus Orycteropus; species Orycteropus afer. The sequence continues at coordinate 16,595,790 of NW_006921605.1, read as the reverse complement.
TAGGATCAGGAATAAGCTTCAGCTTCACATAAGGATCTGAAAGCCCATTTGGATCCATAGGGATTAGATTTTTTGCATCTCGTACTGTGAAAAGAGAAAAAGAAAGACTGAATGTTACCCAAAGAGGACTGACCCGTATTGCTCGATGTCCTGTCCAATGCCGAGCTGAAAGAAAGTGACGTCAAGATGGTGTTTAAGGGGACAGGGGGCAAGGACCAGAAGCCTCTGACATGGAACAGGAGAGAAGCCACTTGCTGTGTCGCCAGCAGAGATCACGGGCATTCTGTGGGCCCTCGTGGCACAGTCTTGCTGCTCCGAGTGGTCCTGTGCCAGCAGCAAGTGGTCCTGGGCCAAACCTGGATCCCACCCAGACCTGAAGCAGAAGCTGTACTTTGATGAGGCTCCTC
>NW_006921605.1:16592121-16594278 GCF_000298275.1 Orycteropus afer afer | reverse complement strand
GGGTCCGACTTGACGGCACATAACAACAACAATAAACAACTGGCCAGACCTAGACTATGGCATTGTGTACACAATTGAGCTCCTAGAAAGTGGCATCCCTTTTATTTGTATCCACTAGCGGTGCCCCACCCAGGCTGCACATTAGAATCACATCAGGGAGGAGGATTAAAGGTCCCAACACTCAGAATTAATTAGGAGCTCTAAGCAGCTCCCCAGGTGAGTGTATGTTGTTGTTAGATGCTATCCAGTGGATTCCAATTCATAGAGGCTCCGTGTGACAGAGCAGAACTGTCCCATAGGGTTTCCTAGGCTTAATCTTTATGGGAACAGATCACCTCCCCTGGAGCCACTGGGTGGGTTCAAACTGCCAACCTTTCACAGAGCAGCTGAGTGCTTAATCATTGTGCCACCAAGGCTCTACCTTTTATCTAGACGTCTTAAAATGTGGCAAACGTGGCAAATATTTAGTTTATATTAATGGTGGTGAAATAATTAGGAAAATGATAGGGGTTGCACAACATGTAAAGTATAATCAGTGTTACTGAATTGTACACATAGGAACCACTGAACTGGCAAGTGTTTTGTTGTGTATATTTTCACCACACACACACACACACACACACACAATCTCTGCAGGTGAGAGGCAATGGTATATATAGCAGTAATTCAGCATCTGCTCTCCAGGTGCACTACGGCCTCACTACCCAACATGCAGGGCCAGGGAGCTTGTTAGACACACAGATGCTCAGGCCACTGACTCAGAACCCACATTTTAACCTGAGGTGGTGGTTCCAGCTCACACTCCAGAGAGAGAAGCACTGATGTGAGAATCCAAATTCATTAGGGAGAAGGATCATTCCACCCGGAGAGGGAAGCATGCTCAGAGATGCAGCTGGCAGGGGCTTGTTGCAATGGGAGTGGCCGAGAACAGGCCCTTGTCTGCCACTATGATGAGAAGGGACAAAAGGCCAGGGTCCACCTACCATCTTCCAATGACACCTTTCCCAACACATCTGAAATTCCTGATCACTGGGGTCCCTAACAAGCCATCAACACACACCTCTCTGGGGCCAAGCTCTCTAGTCCTGTGGTTCTTATGGTGTGCTCCCTCAATGATGCTCCATCATCATCACCTGTGGGGTTAACTGCATTCAAAGAAGTTGGTCTTTGTCCTCAGCTCCTGAGAATCTGTAAAACTTCAGAGTTTCTCCAGTGATTGAAGGGTCTTTGATAAGACCTCCAGGCCACACCTGAAGGTTTACGCTAATGAGGTGTCTCAGATGGGGGCTAACCAGAAAGACCACTTGATCTTATCAGCTGAAGTCAGTGAGGGGAGGAGGGCTGGTTCAATCCATCATATCTATGTAATGAGACTCCAGTGAAGGCTCTGGATACAGAAGTTCCAAGGGCTTCCTGGTTGGTGAAAGACATGGACGGCTCTGGGAGGATAGTGTGTCCCTTTGGGGGACATGAAAGCTCCATGCTGGAAACCTCCCAGAACTCTCCCTACACGCCTCTTCATTTGTATCCCTTTTTCTCTATAGTAAAATTGTAATCGTAAGTACAGGCACACCTCGGAGATAGTGCAGATTTAGTTCTAGCCACCACAATAAAGTGAATATTGCAATAAAGCGAGTCACACAAATTTATGGCTTTCCCAGTGTGTGGAAAAGTTATGTATATACTATACTGTAGTCTATTAAGTGTGCAATAGCATCATGAAGAAGTTTGAACTATTGTGAGAATTACTGAAGTGAGACACGGAGACATGGAGTGAGCACATGCTGTTGGAAAAATGGCACTAATAGACTTGCTTGATGGAGGGCTGCCACAAACCTTCAAAAGCACTGTCTCTGAGGTGCAATAAAATGAAGTGCAATAAAGCAAGGTATGCCTGTATGGCACCTTCGGAGGGTTCTGGTGAATTATCAAACTCATGTCAGTAGAACGTAGGAGCCAGGAGGTCCAAAGGGAGGGGCGCTGTGGACCTCTGAACTTAATGGCTGGTATGTTGAGGGGGTAAAGGGAACCCCTGAATCTGCAGCCAGCAGGTCAGAAATGAGGGTGTCCAGGAGTTAAGCTTGGGCAGACTTGGCAGTCTGGAGGACTGTGTCCTTTGACCTTTGAGATCTGATGTCACGCTGGATGGCTCAGGTC
>NW_006921605.1:16576987-16590791 GCF_000298275.1 Orycteropus afer afer | reverse complement strand
TGAAGAAGGTGTCCCTGCTACGCAGGAGGTCGGGTCTTCTAGAACAGCATTCCTGACTGCCACAAAAGATGAAAGAGATGTAGGCAGGGTTAGAGCTCTCCCATGAGGAATGGAAAGAGGGCCAAAGGTCTCTCTCCAGTTAAGCACTGGTATAAGAATCGTACACTTTTTAAGAAGCAGAAAATGCACTGGAAAGTCCCACACACGCTGCCAAGATGTCTTGAGCTGCCTCCTGTCAGCTGCCGAATGACTGTGGTACCGACATTTACATCCCCCAATGATAACCCTGACAGTGGTACCAAGTCATTTAAGGGTGATCTCTTTGAATAGTGATGAGCTAAAATCTTGATGGGATTTATGGCTGTGGGCTTCCTACTGAGATACTATCATTTAAGTTGAAAATAAAAGAGTTCTCAATTCCAAAGGTAGTGGCAGTGGGTCTACATTTCAATATCTTATTATGGTGGGGAACAGCCTGCGTGATCCAGGACTCCTGGTACACCAGGGACACCTGAGTCAGGATTGAGTGCTATCAACTTGAGTTCCATCTGCTCAGAATGTGTGAGTTGGCTTTGGCACTTAGTGATGTACAACCACAGATGGTACAGTGGTTAAGTTCTCAACTACTAACCAAAAGGTCAGTGGTTTGAACCCACCAGCCCCTGCTCCGTGACAGAAAGATGAAGCATTCTGCTTCTGAAAAGATTTACAGCCTTGGGAACCCTACGGGGTAGTTCTCCTCTGTCCTCTAGGGTTGCTATGAGTTGGAATTGACTTGGTGGCAAAAGGTAACCCTAGGCAAGATATGCAACCACTCTGTGCCTTGGTTTCCTCATCTGGATAATCATACCTCCTGCACAGGACTATAGGTGAGGATTTCATAGGCTTACACATGTAAAGGGCTTAGAACTGTGCCAGGCACACAGTAAAACCCAGTAATTATTACTAATGCTGTTGTTGTTAACACAAGTTAATGGCAAGAGAAATCCCTAGGTGGTGCGAGTGGTTAACGTGCTTGGATGTGACCTGAAATGTTGGAGGCTTGAGTCCACCCACATGCACCTCAGAAGAAAGGCCTGGTCATCTACTTCCAACAATCAGCCATTAAAAAACCCGACAGAGACTTATCTCTAGAATTTACAGAAAACTCCAACACCTCAACAACAAAAAGACAAACAATCCAATTAAAAATGGGCAGAAGACACGAACAGACACTCCACCAAGGTGGATACTCAGGTGACCAACAAAAATATGAAGAAATGCTCATGATCATTAGCTATTAGAGAGATGCAAATCAAAACAATGATGAGATACCATCTGACCCCAGCACTAGTAGCACAGTTCAACAAGACAGAAAATGACAAATGCTGGTGGGGATGTGGAGAGATTGGGAGTCTCATACACTACTGGTGGGACTGTAAAATGGTAAAACCACTATAGAAAGCAGTATGGCGATTCCTTAAAAAGTTGGAATTAGAAATACCATTTGACCAAGCCATTCCATTACTAGGTATATATCCTAAAGAAGTAAGAGCCAAGAGAAGAACAGACATATGCACACCCATGTTAATTGCAGCACTATTTACAATAGCAAAAGATGGAAACAACCTAGGTGTTCATCAACTGAGGAACGGATAACTAAACTATGGTACATACACACAATGGAATACTATGCAACCCTAAAGAATAACCTAGAATCTGCAAAACACTGCATAACAAGAATGAACTTGGAGGACATTATACTGAGTGAAATAAGTCAATCACAGAAAGACAAATATTATATTAGTCCATTATTGTAAAAAGTAAAGGAAATGTTTATATATGGAAGGAAATTTTCTTTGTTGGTTACCAGGGGTGGGAAGGAAGGGGAGGGAACACTGTTAAGATAGGTAGAGACAAGTATTGATTTGGGTGAAGAGAAGGGCAATGTACCAAATGTGAGTGATCAACATGGTAGCATTGAGGAAGAGGAAGATATAGAGAGGTGCATGGGAGGTACAGACAACAAAGATGAACCCTTTTGCACATACAGAACAGCGTTGTCAGTGAAGGCAAACAAGGATATGCATATGGGTGGATAGATGGGTGGATGGGCTGAACTATTAGGTATGTTTATGCAGGGGGTAGTGGGCCCAAGACCATGTATAGGGTTGGCAGACAATGTTTCTACGAGTGTATTGCTATGTTCTGTAAGAATTCCCAGGTATATAGTGTAGCTGACAAGGGTCAAGGTCGTAATCACTTCTTGGTCACATGCAGCTACCCAGAGGGAGTGAGGAGTTGGACCTGTGGGCTCAAGATCATAGTCACAGGGGACATCAAGCTCAATTGGTGTAACATACTACACAAAACACTGTTCCACATCCTACTTTGGTGAGTAGCAACTGTGATCTTAAAAGGTTGCAAGTGGCCATCTAGACGCAACAATGGGTCTCTCTTCATCCAGAGCAAAGAAGAGTGAAGAAAATCAAAGATTCATGTAAACAATTAATCCAAGTGACAGGTACACCATTTGATCCTCAGCCTATATGAATATGAAACCAGAAGAACTAGATAGTGTCCGGCTACCACTGTCAACCACTTGGAGGGGGATCTATATAGGAGATCCTGGATAGAGTGGGAGAAAAATGAGGAACAAAACTCAAAATCATTTGGGGAAAAAAAAAGGGACCAGGTTTGCTGGTCTGATAGAACCTGATGGAACCCCTGAAACTATGGCCCCTAGCTGCCCTTCAGGTCTGGAATTGAACCCACTCCTGGGGCTTCCAGCCAAACGAAAGACAGGCATATGAGGTGAACATTTACATTAGGCAGCTACACTCCTTGGAGAGATCAATCTTGGGAGAATAGAAGGGCTGTGTATGCACAGGGAGACAGCTCAGGGTGGGGGGCATGAGTACATGGAGGGGAGGTCTCAGGGAAGAACTATGGGGAGGAAATAGGAGGGAGGCTGTTGCATTGTAATAAATTGTAGTCAATGTCATGAGACAAAGTGTATGTGAGCTGCTGTATGGAAAGTGAATTTGCTCTTCAAACTTTCACCCAAATCACGATTTAGACAAAAAGACACCCTGACAAGAGCACAGTTGTGCTGTGACACACACGAGGTAGCTGAGTTGGAATCAACTTGATGGCCACTGAGTATGGGTGGAGAATAAAACACAAAGGTTTCGATGTTCAGAAATCGGACCAGAGGCTTATGAACTGCAAGAAACACTGGAAAACAGTATGAGATAGAAATTTCCTAGAGCGCTTCCCACTCTGTGGTGTCAGTAGTGCTTCCGCTAAGCTGCAACGCTGAAGGGCATCCCTTACAGGAATGCGTGTAGGGAAGATGCAGGAAAGGAAACTAGGGAAAGAAAACAAGAGCAACCAAAATGGGGAAGTGGATGAGAAGGGCCAGAGGCAGGAGAGAGAGACAAGGGGAAGATGCAAACCTGGTGAGAGAGAACACGACGTGGCAGGTATGCACCAGAGCAGTGGCTCTCCATTTTAGGCACACGCTGGAGACACCTGAGGAGGGTAACTAAATGCTGATACCCTGGCCCCACCCCCAGGCAGTCAGATTTACTTGGCCTGGGGCCCGGGCATCAGCATCTCTTAGGCTCTCCCCAAGTACCAGTGAATTGCGACTTACGCTGACCCACGTATGTCAGGCTAGAGCTGGGCTCCACAGGGCTTCAATGGCTGCTTTGTCAGAACTGGATCACCATGCATTTCTTCTGAATGCCTCTGAGGGGATCTGAACCTCCAGTCTTTGAGCCAGCAGCCGGGCCTGGTAACTGTTTGCACCACCCAGGGTGAGTGTAAGGTGATAAGGAAGTGGAGAACCATTCACTGCACCATGGCAGTTGTGCTAAAAGTGGGGGCTCTGCACCAGCATCGCTGGCCGAGTTTGGGGGACTTAGAATATTACTAACATTTTCCTTTAAACTCACTCACTTTTGAGCATTCAACAGTTAAGAAGGAAACATCTCTATGTGAATGGGAAACCAAGACTGTTTGCCATGAATGGAAAGTAACCATGAAAATAAAAACAATGAAAAGCTAACAGTATATTAATTTCTAGCTGGATACAGTTGTCCCAGGCCTGCTCTCTCTCAGCTACAAAGGGGAAATGAACAAATGTTAGAAAGTTAAGGGTATTCTAGCCTCACACAGAGTCTTTCTCTCCATTACAAGCAAGAGTGCAAGAAAGCTGAAAAGGGAGTAAGTTGCTCACTACGTAATTGAATGCTTTTTAACGATAGTTCTGTACCTTCAGCAATCTTATCATGTGCCTCCAAAAATCATGCTGCACTTGGGGCCCCATCCCATACTTGGGAAGCACAGTTGGAGCGAATGCCAACTCTGATGATACTAAGGATGTGGAATATTCCTCAGCCTAATAGCATCAGTAGGTCCAAGAAGAACGGACCTCATGCAGGTCTCATGGTTCGTTTATCTCTCACTTCTATGTAAGAATCAAAATTGTTTTGACCCATAGAATCAAAACTGAAAGACAACAACAAAACTCCACTCTTTGATAAGTAAATTACTGAGAGGTTGTCCAACCCCCGCCCCGCCCCAGCGTGCCAACTCATGTTCCAAACGGGAGAAGGACTCTAAACAAAGCACCACGGAAACGCCTTTCCCTCGCAGCGCCACTCTAAACAAAGCGCCATGGAAACGCCTTTCCCTCGCAGCGCCACTGACTGCTCCCCGGGGTCTGTCCAAATGGGCCCAGACCCACAGCTGAACTTGGTAGTTTCCTCACATTTCAGGAGCAGTTCTGCTTCCTTTGTGTGAAGGGCACATCTGTTGAAGAAATACGTCTGTTCTGCGGCACTGGCTGTTCCAGCGTGGAACGTTGGTTCTGCAATTCCAAACTTGAATAGAAACTGAGATTACTAATTATATTCTCATCCTTTGGCTTAACAGGCCTGCTTTGAAATCACCAGCTGTGGAGCCCAGCAGTGAGAAAAACCAGCCTGGGTTGAAAGGTTGTATCATTTCCTGAGAATATCAGATATCATTTCTGGGTGATACCCATTCAAGGAAGACTGTGAAGACAGAAGTACCTGTAGGATGTCCCAGAGATATCTATCTGACAGAGGTTGCTAGGTGATGCTAGGACATTTGTGGTTTGCATATGTGTTTAGGAATAAAACCTCAAGAGGATCAGTGGGTGTGCAGGTACATGGGCTGTCTTGGCAACTCAGGGGACTGGAAAGCCAAGCCAAAAAAGCCTCAGGGAGATGAAACAGCGCAGAGTTAGGAAGGAGCAGTGTTTCTGTCAAGGATGTTTCTGACGAGGAGAATGGACGTGTGCACTTGGGCAGGAAGAGTGGCTGCCAGGCTTTCTCTGGGAGAGCCAAGTCCCACCTCCAAAGGGTACAGTCAAAAGAATGTTTAATGTGCATCCCGGGAAGGGCAGGGGAAGTCAAGCTCCCTCTGCTTGGCCAGGGCTTCAGATGGCGCCTGATTTCTCCTTAAGGTAGAAATATAACTCAGTGGCTAGGAGGTGGGCAACTGGGTTCAAATTCTTGTTCCACCACTTTGGACAACTTACCCAACCTCTCTGTTCCTTCACTGGTAAAAAGAGGCAACAATAGTGCCTGTCTCACAGGGTTGCTGTGAAGATTAAATGAGATAATATAGGTGCAGCACTTAAAACACAGTTTGCCATAAAGGAAGTACTATGTATCTCCTATAATTATTAATAGTAACCAGCTGCTGTGGAGTTGATCCTAAATCACAGTGCCCTTGTGTATGTCTGAGTGGAACTATGGCCCACAGGGTTTCCAATGAGGTGAATCACCAGGTCTTTCTTCTGCGGCATCCCGAGATGAACATGTTGTTGTTGTTGTTATGTGCCATCGAGTCGGCCCCGACTCATAGCGACCCCTCCTTGGGTTTCCGAGGCAGTATCACTACGGAAGTAGGATTGCCCAACCTTCCTTCCTAGGAGTGGCTGGTGGGTTTGAACCACCAGCCTTCTGGTTAGCCTCCCATTTTCCAGTCAGCAGCCAAACGAGTTAACCGTTTACACCACTAAGAGACTCCACAGTTAACAGTACCTTTGTAGGTGGGACTTGGCTCTCCCAGAGAAAGCCTGGCAGCCACTCTGCCTGCCCAAGTGCACACCTCCCCTCTCCCCCGTCAGGAACATCCCTGGCAGAAACACTGCTCCTTCCTAACTCTGCGCTGTTTCATCTCCCCTGGGGCTCTTTCGGCTTGGATTTCCAGTCCCCTGAGTTGACAAGACAGCCCATGTACCTGCACACCACTGATCCTCTTGAGGTTTCATCCCTAAACGCGTATGTAAAACCCAAATGTCCTGGCATCACCTAGCAACCTCTGTCAGACAGATCTCTGGGGCATCCTGTAGGGAGGGGCCCCATCCACACTTGTGAAGCACGGTTGGAGGGAAAGCCAGAACCCCAAGGTATGCTGGAGCTCAATGATCAGCTCCCAGTTGTTCCAAATAGGTTGGGATTTAAAACAAAACCTTAATGCAATCCTTGATACATTAAGAGGATATGAAACCCATTACTTTTCGCCCTCAAGTTGATTCCAACTCATAGCAACACTATGGCACAGAGTAGAACTGCCACATAGAGTTCCCAAGTTTGTAACCTTTCCAGAAGCAGACTGTCACATCTTTTTTTTCTGAGAGAGGCTGGTAGGTTCAAACCACTCACCTTTTGTTTAATAGCCATGCAGTTTAACCACCGTGACACCAGGAGGGCTCCCTTAAGAGCCTATATGCAGCATAAATTTTGAAGTGTGAAAAATAAACACCAGGAACTCACCACCTAACAGAAGAGGTAGATCATGACCAACACCTCTGCATCCACTAGTGCCCCGTCCCCCTCGCCTACCCAATCCCACCTCCCTGTCTCCTTGGCAGATTTTCAATCTCACTCTGAGGTTGTCTTAGGTTGTGACCTGGCCGGGCACAGGTCAAAACAATGGCACACGGAGGCTCTGAAGGGTTTGTCCACGAGCACACAAACTAAAAGCTTTGTTGCACACACGGCTATATGCCCCCTGCCTGCAGGATGGTCTTGCCTCCACTGACCCACAGGAACCCTGTCCAACAAAGAGCTCGTATCTGTGTAGGGACATGGTTTGGAAACGCTCAAAAGCCTAGCCTCAACAACCAAGGACAACATGGCTGTTCAAATGATCGGTTTTGCTTTAGCAAGTAACTCTTTTTACTGCCTTCCCTCCATCCCCCAGAGCACTCCTTATTCATGGCTTCTGCTTAAAACCCAACAACAAGGACAAAGGCTCAAAACAGGCCTTTCTGCAAAATTCAGGATTGTTCAGTGGGTGCTGACCCAGCAGCCCCTCCCCCTTCATCTGGCAGCAAAACCAGGAATCAACAAAATTCCACAAACCCACCCAACATCGTGCCCGGACAGAAGTTATGTTCTCTGGCAGTGCAGAGAATATAGACTCTCCTTTGTTGAAGTCCCCAAGAGCAAAAGAAATGGGCACGTGGGAATGTAACGCACTCAGTTGCAAGTGCAGACGACAAGCTGGAGGGGCTCGGTGTACACGGTTGAAAGACTCCAGAGCTGCTCAACACCAGACAACAGGGCCTTACCCCTGAGCTGTGATCCAGGTCTCTGAGTTACAAAAAACAGCCTCACTCAAGCTCAAAGAGTTAGTCATCCACAGCAACTTTTTCCAAGTTAAGTTTTTTGTTAGGTGCTGTTGGGTCAATTCCAACTCAGTGACCCCATGTGAGAATGGAACTGCCTGACAGGGTTTCCAGGCTGTAATCTTTCGGAAGCACATTGTCAGGTGTTCCTCCTGCAGAGCTGCAGGGTGGGCTCAAACTGCCAACCTTTTGGTCAGTGGCTGAGCGTGTTAACCACTTGCACCACCAGGGCTTCTCAAATAACTCACAAATCAACTTTCATAAAAACATCACCCCATTTGAAGATAAATTTAATGCCAAAAAACCCGATGGAATGTCTTATTTCTAACAAGTCTGCTTTCAGAGATGAGGTAGAGATCGCATGCTGGTGTGCACAAGGAGGTGTGTGTGCGTGCACGTGCATGTGTGTGATACCTTGCACATCTCTATTGATATTGAGAAAGATTGCTTTGGACCACATGGCACTGAGGCTGCAGCCAGGTCCCTGGCCCTCCAGTGCCCAGAAAGATGATGAAGATGATAGGAGGTTGGTGATGGGAGGGATGGCCTACAGCACCTGGTGTAGAGCTGTGAGTGTGGTAGCTTTTGGGGTAAAAATGCCCAAACCACTGAACCACTCAGCACACTGGGGTGTTGTGCTAAAAAGGCTCTGGGGCTGGGTCTGGCTGCACTGACATCTGTCTGAGAACTAACCATCTAACAACAACAAGAAGTCACTGTGACACAGCCCCCAAAGCACCCAGTGGCCTGGGGTCAAAAGTGACCACAAGGGAAAGCTGTACTTATTTACGTTCAGGGGTGGGCTTTGTCCTCTGGCTGGCTGTTGCTCTCCCTGCTTCTCAGCTGCAGATACTAGTTCTAGGACAGCATCGACGGGGTAGGAGATCGCAGTGGGTCTGAAACTTAGCCGGGTAAATCTGAGCCAATGTGGACATTTTAAGACCACAAAACAAATTCTGAAACCAAGGAAAACAACATTCCACAAAATAGCACAAATGTATCCAAAACAGTGTTTGTTACCCCACAATAATGCTCAAAATGTCAATGTGGGCATGCCGCAAGAGCCCTGGTGGGTGGGCGGAGCTGGATTTTTTCACTCAACAAGAATTATCCAGCTCAATGCAGGAGAAAGAAAATGAACGGTGTGGGGGAATGGTTTGGGTTCCTCAAATGTTTCATCAAATGATGATAATGTTCTGGACTTAGATGGCGGTGATGGCTGGACAGTCTTGTGAATACACTATAGGCCACTAGTCTGTGCTCTTCACAAGTGAATGAACTATATGGTGAATTATCTCTCAATTTTAAAATAACAGGTGCTATTTATTAACAGATTTCCATGTGCCTTACCACACTCACTCATTTAATCCTCATATGCCCATTTTCAGGAGCTCTGGTAGCATAGCTGGTACCTAAGGCACTTGACTGGTAACCAGAAGGCTGGTGGTTCAAACCAACCAGCCACTCCTCAGAAGGAAGGTTGGGCAATCTACTTCTGTAGTGATACCACTATGAGTTGGGTCTGACTCGATGGCACATAACAACAACATGCCCATTTTCCAGATAGGGGAACTGAGGCACTGAGATTTCAAGTAATTTGCACAAGGTTGGGCATTTGGTACACGATGGATTAAGGCAGCAATCAAATCCTGACCCTTGGGTCTGAGCATTAACCTCAACTCAATCCTTCTAAGGTGGCCTTTGCACTCAGGGACACCCATTAGTGTGGACCAGGGTGGATGAACCAGACAGCAAGTATTTTCTATTTTCAGCTTTATAGGTCACGCAGTCTTCCCTCAACTTTGCTGTCAGAGAGTGAAAGCAGCCATAGACAGCGAGAGCCTGGCTGTGTTCCAATAAAACTTTATTTCTAAAGTAGGCAGAGGGCCAAATCTCACCTTTGGGCTGTAGTTCACTGACCAGTGGCATAGAACAAAGGTGCTCTGATGGTGCAGTTGTTAAAGCAGTCAGTTACCAAGCAAAAAGTTGGTGGTCTGAACCCACCAGCTACTCTGCGGAAGAAAGATGAGGCAGTCTGCTTCTGTAAAGATTTACAGCCTCAGAAACCCATGGGTAGTTCTACTTTGGCCTATTGGGTCACTATGAGTCAGAACGGACTTGATGGCAGTGGGTTTTATTTTAATTTTTTGGCATAGAGTAAACACTATTCCCACCACTGCCACCACAACACCGTGGACTGTTTGAGCAGAAACTGACATGGGAGAAGAGCCTACTTCCTGGTTAAGACCCTGCTTCCTCCTGGTTCCCTCTGCTTTGACCTGAGCCTCTTGGACTCTGACCTGGTCCTAAAGCCTGGCAGGGGTCCTGGGATGGAGCTAGACAGAGAAGATGTGTCTCCTCACAGGAACCAGAACCCACTGCTGTCCTTGTCATCATCTCCTGTTTTAGCAGATCCTTCTGAAGCCAACACCTCCCATCTGCACTTATCCTTGTCTCTCTTCTCCAGGCTGCATTCAGCTGTTTGGCACAGAAATCTGTCCTCCCAGACAAACCTGAATGGCAGCCTCCACCCTGGAGCACCTGATCTAGCCACGCCCTGTTGCAACTGACCAACTCCACCTCGTTTAGGCTCCCCTGCCTGTGTCACACCTCGGCATCATCCAAGAGCAAGCATAAGCATCTTTCTTTAGTTATGCAACTGCTGCCTAGGTAAAAAGAATTTTAAAGGAATGCGTAGCCAGTAGCACTGAGGCACAGAAAAGCTGGCTGGTTAGGGCGAGAGCCCAGCATGGGAGTGGCCTCTTGGCCTCCTGGTTGACTTAGCTGAGCTTGGTTAAGGGCTTATCCTGCTGAGGAAGCTACCGTCCCAATAGCTCAGCTGCCTGGTTCAGGAGCAGCAGCTCAAGTGGCTGATGGGCTGATCAGACAGAAAAAGAGAACTCAGCCTGCTAGCTCAGTCCAGCCACACCACGGCGTTCTCACATTCCCTCCAGAGTACATGTCCCCGGTCACATTACGAGGAAGGACACTCTGTTCTCCAGTTTTGTTTTTATCTGTACTTTGGGCTCCTCTAATGCTGCCGCAGGGGCGCAGCTAGTTTAAGAAGCTGCCAGTTCCTTCCCGTTGCGACAAGTCAGTTCTGCACCGGGAGCCAGAACTCCTCGGCGAATGCTGATGAGGAGCCTGGTGGGACGACAGATTGCTTCCGGAACAGGAGTCACCGGGTGCCCTGCACACACGGTGTTAAGGGGGCAGTCAAGCTGTCTAGCAATAAGGCAAGATACCGGGATTAGGAATCTGAGTTGGAGTGTCTCAAACCATGTGGACAGACAAGCCCTGGAGAGGGTGGGGCAGTTATAGGTGGAGGCCGGCTAGGTGCCACAGGACCTGTGAAAGCCAGAAGCAGCATGGTTATAGGCCACTGGATCAGCACCACGTGACTGCAGAAGACACCAGGGGGCAGTGGTGAGGCACAGCTCCCATGTCACATTCCTGATGCACAGTTACACTGGGATCGGTTAGCGTTTGAGCACTTAACCACTGCATCACCAGGGCTCCTAATCTGACGTAAGGAGGTAACCTTTCTCAAACAGATGAGAATGACAAGATGTTAGGGGTGTACGAGTGGCTCATGGTGTCCACTGCCCCACGTAGCATCACTCATCACACTCAACAGAATTATTTAGCCAGAAGGGAAAGCCACATTCCTCTCTCACAAATGAACACTAAATGATTTCCAGTCACAGTCTGGGTGACATAGTACTTGTGATGTTCTTAATACAGAAAACTTTACTTCAACATCTCTCCAAATCTTAGGGGCCCTCCATACTCTGACTCACATTCAGCTGGCATGTGGTGGTATCTGTCTTAAGAGCTGGCATTGGGTTTGATAGGTGGTTGTTGTTGTTGTTGTGTGCCCTCGAGTCGGCCCCGACTCATAGCGACCCCTCCTTGGGTTTCCGAGGCAGTATTGCTACGGAAGTAGGATTGCCCAACTTTCCTTCTGAGGAGTAGCTGGTGGGTTTGAACCACCAGCCTTCTGGTTAGCAATCAAGTGCCTTAGGCACTGTGCTACCAGAGTCCCCGATAGGTGGTTAAGTGTGTTAAATATCTAACTGCACCTAACCTATCACATTCAGTACTTCTATAGCCCAAAAGACCCATCTCACACCAATGAGGCCAGTTTCTGCACCGCTGATTATTTTGCAATTTACTATCATCATGTTGTTGCTGTTGTTAGGTGCTGTCAAGGTGATTTCAACTCAGAGTGACCCCATGTGACACAACAGAACCACCCCACAGGCTGTTCTAGGCTGTGACGTTTATGAAGCAGCCTGCCAGCTCCTTCTCCTGCAGAGCCGCTGACTGGGTTCAAACTACCAACCTTTTGGTTAGCAGCTGAGTGCTTAACCATTGCTTAACCAGTTAGCCAGTGCTTAAGCTATTACTATTACTACTTATTTTGAATCTCTATCTCCTAGCAGAGTACTTTGGCATACACTAAGTAACTGCTAATTACATCAATCCCACGCCACCCATGTCCTGTGCTTCTGAGTTTGTTACCCTGGCCCTGGGCACATACCACCTGCAGCATCCCCTCCCCATTGATCCCAGTGCTATCAGCCCTTCGACCTGGCATAAAATCCCATCTTCTCTGACCTTCCCCTCTACTGTCAGCCTAGCTGTCATGGGGGTTCCAGCTCCGTAAACTGACAAAAGCATGAAGACTGGCTTTAATCTCCATAGCTGGCCACCCACTTGAGGACAGGGGCTGCAGCCTATCCTATCTCAGTTTCCCCTCCACAGGGTCAGCGCAGGGTAAGGCAAAACCTACAAGTGCCGAGGACAGCCGAAGTAGACAGGAGTGCTTGGAAACGGCTTCCCTTTGGGTTGCAGTACACAAAGTGTCCATTTGGAGGGACTCTAGGACAACGGAAAACCTAAGAGCCCTTTTCAATGGGGACTAAAGCGAGGGCCAAGGGAGTTGAGTACTTTTTTGAAAACATTAAATGCTTTCAAGAAAGGGTCATGGAGTCCACAAAGACTAATGGACATATGCCACAGCTTTAGCTTTCAGGGAAAACACAGATAGGGGGCATTTACTGTGGCAAACAATTGTTGTGTAACCTCTAGATTCCAGGTGGAAAATGCAAAGGTGTCATCAAGGAGAATGAACAATAGTTTGAGATTCTATGTACCAGCTGGGGGTCTTGGTGCTGTTTGTTGTTGTTGTTGTTATTATGTACCCTTGAGTCAAACCTGACTCATAGTGAGGCAGTATCACTACAGAAGTAGGTTGATTGCTCAACCTTCCTTCCGAGCAGTGGCTGGTGGGTTTGAACCGCCAGCCTTCTGGTTAGCAGTCAAGTGCCTTAGGCACTATGCTATCAGAGCTCCCTGGTGTTGTTTAGCTTGCTATATTTGTTTAATTACACAGTACTGGTTGATACAGTCTATGTGTATGAAACCCACAGAATTTCTGATGTCTTCCCTTGCATGTTAATAAAAAATGACCTATAAATTTGGAGGTATTTGTTTCCTTATTGCCCCTCCCCCCCAAAAAAGGGCAAGAAGAGTGACATACACTGAAAACTCACCTGCTCAGCCATCACCACACATAACCCATAAACAAATCTGGATTCAGACCCACAAGATAACTCACATTCTAAAATCTATGCATTGAGTGGCTAATTGCCTCCATGAACAACTGTCTCCTCTGCCATGAGGCCAGAAGAACTGGATGGTGCCTGGCTATCATTATTGAACATTTTCATCAAAGAGTCTATGGAAGAATCTAGATCAAAAGGGGGGAAATGCAGGACAGAATTCCACATTTTCATGGACTCCAGACTTTCTGGAGCTATGAGGACTGGATAAAACTCTGAAACTAGTGCTCAGAGGTAATCTTTAAAACTTGAACCAAAAATACCCCCTGAAATCTTCTTAAAACTGAACAATGGTTTAGCTTAACTAGTGAAAAAGGGCTGTCTGGAACTTTATGCTCTTTTATGAACTATCTATTTGGGATCAAAGTGACAACAGCAACTGGAAAGATTATCTAGAAACCCTAGGGGGCAGTGAGTTTATGTTACTAGGGGAGGGAGGGACAACTGGGAAAAGGAGGGTGAGAATGGTTGTACCACTCCAACAATGTTATCAATGTCACTGAATTATTCATGCAGAAACCGTTGA
>NW_006921605.1:16574292-16576497 GCF_000298275.1 Orycteropus afer afer | reverse complement strand
CCAGTACTTTTCATAGTTAGTGGAAAATAACAATTTCTACTAACCTTATAAAGGAGCTCTGGTGGCCTAGTGGGTAAGGCATTTGGTTGCTAACCAGAAGGTCAGTGGTTCAAATCCACCAGCCTCTCCTTGGAATTAAGATTGGGCAATCTACTTCCATAAAGATTTATTGCCTCGGAAACCCAACGAGGGTCACTATGAGTTGGAATCTACTCCATGGCAGTGAGTTTGGTTTTTTTTTTTTAAGTTGTATAATCCTGCTTTTATGAAAGGAAATGGAATTTGGCTATGTAAGAAATAATATTTTCCAGATTAGGAGAGATCAAAATTGTTCTGTAACAAACAAACAACAGAAGAAGATGTTTATTTTAAAAAAATTATTTTTCCTTATTTTAAGAGTAATGTGTACACTCATTGTGAAAAAAATTAAATACACAGAAGTATAGAAAAGGTAATTAAAGTCATCTACACTCTGACAGGAAGAGAGAATCGCTGTAGGCACGCTGGCATATTCTCTGCCAGTCTCTTTCCTCTATGTGTATTTATAAGAAATATTTATTTTTACAGAATTCATATCATGCTATGAATACAATTTCACATTCTGCCTTTAGGACACAAAATCAAAACCAAACCCACTGCCATTGAGTTGATACTGACTCATAGCGACCCTACAGGACACAGTAGAATTGCCTCATAGGGTTTCAAAGGCTGTAAATCTTTACGGAAGCAGGCTGCCTCATCTTTCTCCCTTGTAGCAGCTGATAGGTTCAAACCACTGACCTTTTGGTTAGCAGCTGAATGCTTTAACCACTACACCACCAGACCTCCTACCTTTATTATACAAATCTGATTAGTGCCCAACATTCCACTTTACAGCTGTATCATAATCCATTTATTCATTCAACTCTATAAATAATGTAACAACAGATCATCTTCAGGCATAACCACCACCAGGATTTCTGATTTTTTTTCTTAGATACATTCTAGAAGCAGATCAAAGGGTATTAAAGGCTCTTGACATACATGGACCAAGACTCCCTCAAAAGCATGTCAAAGTCCTATCAAAGGTCTGATCAGAAGAGTAAAAAATTACATTGTAATTCTGGCTTCCTTGATTATTTTTAAAGTTAAACATGTATTTTTCCTTTTTTGGCCATTTGTATTTCTTTTTCTTTGGAGTACTTCTTGTTCAAGTTCCCTACAGAGTGTTAAAGAATTTTCCTACTGGGTCAGAAGAGCCCTTCAGAAGTGAATTATAATAGCCTTTTGCCATATATGCTGCAAGCTGCACTTAGATTTCACTTACCATGCTTCTAGAAACACAAAAGTTTAATATTTTATATAGTTCAGTCTATCAAACATTTCCTTTTTGACTCTTTTTTATGCTTAGAAAAGCCTTGCTCTCTCTGAGATTAGCTAAATATACATCTATATTTTCTTCTATTACTTTATTTCTTTTTAACATTTCACTTTTAAATCCATTTAAAATTTATCTTGGTGTACAGTGTGAGGTGAGATTTGGTTGATCGTTTCTTCTAAATGTTTAGATAACACATTTGTGGACCATGGAGCTACTGAATTTGTCCAAGATGGTAGAAGTGACACGTCATCTTGGTGATGTGATTTCTCTTTTTTACCCCTGGGTTTTCTTACTGTTTCGGAGGGATATGAGGGAGACTGCAGTTTAGTTAGCTACTGTAATTTAATCTGAAAAACCCACAATGAGTTCTGGTCTCTTAGGTGGCTGCTGGATTTCCACTGCTTCTCCAGGGGTCAACTGGAAGAAGGGCCACTGTCAGTTCGATTTGAAGCTGCCCACCAACCACTTCTCATGGCAAATCCTAGCTTTGCTTTCATGCCATCACCTTGTTATCACCTGGGTGGATTTTAACTGTGCCCCTGCTGGTGTTGTCATTCCTGGGAAACAGGACCTTTAAAGACTGAGGCTATGTCTGTGTGACTCAATTGCATACCACCTAGTGGGTTATCTCGCCTGTGAGACCCCTAACCTGCTGTATGTTGTTGCTGCACATCCAGACACTGCAGGCAGGACCCGAGCGGCAGCAGAGGCAGGGAAAGAGCCTTGGATGCGGAAGAGAACCGGGTCTTCCGCCAGCTCCGCCTGCCACTCACTCACTCGCTGACTCAGGTGGTCTTTAGAGAACGGCGTCACCCACCTGAGAGCAGGCAGGTTGCCTAGACTGG
>NW_006921605.1:16562111-16573367 GCF_000298275.1 Orycteropus afer afer | reverse complement strand
ACTCAGCTGCTTGTGGTAGATCCCACCATGGAGTTAACTGCCAGTCTCATCATGGGGAATAACTACCACCAGCTGCCCAGCCACTCAACCAGGCCCAGCCAAGTTGACATACAAATTTAACTACCACACAAGAGAAGCAAGATTCTT
This sequence comes from Orycteropus afer afer, assembly GCF_000298275.1. Taxonomy (NCBI): domain Eukaryota; kingdom Metazoa; phylum Chordata; class Mammalia; order Tubulidentata; family Orycteropodidae; genus Orycteropus; species Orycteropus afer. The sequence goes on along the minus strand of NW_006921605.1, from coordinate 16,573,220 downwards.
CCTTAGGAATCAAAAAACTCCAGTATCCATCAACACTGGAACAAAACAGAGCTTCACCAAGTCCTGTGAAGGAGACAGAAAGTTCAGCTCCTAGGCTTGTAAGACGAGCCAGTGTCCAGAATGAATACTTTCAAATAAGCAAAGAGCACGCACAGTCACCACGACCAACATCAGCAGTGCCTGTAGGACCGGCCCAGGGCAGGAGTCGCTGCATTTGATTTCATCAAAGCTGGTCCCATCTGGAGATGCATGTCAAATCTTAGCTTGATACCATTAAGCACTGATCTAATTCCCTTGTTGTAATTCCATGTTGCCCAGACAGTGTTCTGAGTCTCCTGAGGTCTGTCTATAGGGAGAGAAAACACTACCCAGTGGACTTCTGATACTTCTCATTTATGGGATAAGAATGTACATGGTAAATCAAGAAAATGGGTTCATTATGATTTGCCTTCCCCTGTATCTTGACTCCACTGGAGAGACTTCTCTGATCAAGTCAGCAAATCAACAGGATAGCTTTATTCCTCTCTGTAAATTAATAATTGCATTTTGTGTCTTTGAGTCAGGAGTGAATTTTAATTGGTCTCTAGAGGCCTGATTGTCCTAGGTGGTAACAGAGTGTACCCTGGACCATTCAAAATGATGACCTTTCTTTAGCTGCTACTGCACTTCCAGCTGGCTGTCTTGTTTGGGGTGATGGAATGTTCTGGTTTTAATAACTATCCCCTACCTCCCATCCCTATTCCAAGCATATACACACTTTTTGGTTTTTGTTTTAAGTAACTCTAACCTACTGCCTGGCTGGAACCTGAAATGCTCAAACGTTGCTCGAATGTTACGGTAAGAATCATCCTGGAGAACTCTCCAAGGAGGCACATTTCTAGGTTTCATCTTGGAGAAACTGATTCAGGGTGTCCAGGGTGGGACCATTAAGCTGCACACTGAATAGCACTGAGCTTGGAGAAACCTGGCAACCTGGCATAGATCCACTTGCCAGATTTAACTGAGCCCTTGGGTGTACGTGGTTTGCCTGAGACCCCTTCTCACCATCCTACACTCAGCCCCAAACCAAGGACCTTCTCAGTGCATCTCTATGGGGGTAGCAGGTGAATGGGGGGTGGGGAACAGCAGGTTCGAAACCAACATTCATTCAGGTGACTCGGCAGCCCTCAAACCTTTCAGTCAGTTACACTGTCAGGAAAACTCCTAGGACACAGAATGGAAATATTCTGCCTGGATTCAAGTTCTTTCCCCGCCTTGTCACCTGCCTAGTCCCTGAGATCCTCTAAGCTTCAGTTTCCTCATCTAGAAAATGGGGAGGGTGTAATAGGGTCCTACACCAAAGGAAATATAAGTGTTCAAAGACACTATACAAATAACAATCCTTGGCACAGTGTCTGGCTGAAAAGAACTGTTTCATGATTCAGTTACTGCTGTTATTATTATTAGTAGTAGTGTCATCCAGAGAAAACAACCAGCTATCACATACCCATGCACTGAGCACCTCCCACGTGCTGGGCACCGTGGTAAGAGCTAGGCGCTTGGGAGTCTATGGGACCTACAAGGACCCTGGGAGCACGGAAGCAGCAGTCCAGTGGGGGGTCGATTCTGCTTCTTATCTTGGTAACCTTCGCACGTCCCGAGTTGGTATATAAACCGTGATAAATCTCTCTTGTTCTGGATCACTCTGGGTACCAAACTAAATGCACCCCCTCAGGGCCAGCCTTGGGAACAGAGAATGAAGGGGGGGCCTTCGGAACATTGCTCTGGGCTGGCTCCAGGACACAGGATCTGGGTGTCCATTTGGTCTGGGGTCTAATGTATTCCCACAGACCACCCAGAACGAAGTGGGGGACTCTCACGCTCACGCCTTTCCGAGTCCAAGCCCAGAGCATCAAGAGCTTTAAAGAGAACAAGCTACAACAATGTGCTCATAGGAGGCAGGGCGGGGCAGGCAAGGTGTCAGCGTTCAGTTCTTTCTTGACACCAGAGGGAACGGCTCTATTCGTATTTCTGGCTGCATAATTAGTATTCCCTGCCCCCTGCCTCCCCCCGCTGATGTAACGTTGCTTTTCTCGGAGGAAGAAGGTGATGATAGCAGAGAGAAACACAATGAGAACTAGAACTTCCTCTGGCTGACCCGTCTCCATGAAGTCACTTGCTCTTCGTCAAGGCAGGTTAAGCTTGGGTGAGCAGGGAGGGGGCGGAAGGCACTGCTCCTCCTCCTAATCCCTCCCCTGGCTCTGAATACTTCCCCTTCATCTGCGCTTAAAATAGACTAAGCTGAACTGAAAATAACCAAGGAGATTAAATTAAATTAAATCGGGCCTGGCTCCGAGGCAGTTGCTAATAAAATCATAAGCACTCACAACATCAGCGTGGCAGACAAAGACAAAAATGTTTATTAGTTCTTTTTTTTTTTTTTAAATTTCCCCTGGAGTAACTGAACCCTCAAGAGACAAAGCCCAATGAAATCAATGTTCTTTCCATCATCTTCATACAAGAGATGTGATGCTTAACCCTTTGAGGTTGATTAGAACCAGGAGTTAGTTCCCAGCAGCTTGGGGCCCTGGTAGTGCAACAGTTAAGTGCTTGGCTATTAACCAATAAGGTCAGCAGTTTGAACCCACCCAGCAGTTTCAAGGGAGAAAGAGCTGCTTCGATAAATATTACAACCTACAAAACCCTATTATAAGCAAACCTGTTTTTGAGAAACCCTATTGTTGAGGGAAGGCCCATTGGGTTGCCGAGGCTGTACATATGGAAATAGATGCCCTGTTTTCCTTCTATGGAGTGGCTGGTGGGTTTGAACTGCTCATCTTCTGGTTAGTAGTCAAGTGCTTTATCCACTACACCACTAGAGCTCCTTTATTTGCATTATTATGGAAGGGGTACTGAAGTTCTGTTTCAGGTGATGAAGTTTTGGAAATGGATAATGGTGATGGTAGCACAACATGGTGAATGTAATGAATATTACAGAAGTATACAGTTAAAAATGGCTAAGACCTTGAGAGAATGAGTTGCTTGGCCTGGGGGCTCAGGACCACAGTGTGGGAGACATTAAGATCAAGTTGCGTTACATAGTTCCCACAGACAATGTTCTACATCCTACTTTGGTGAGCAGTGACTGGGGTTTTAAAAGCTTGTGGATGGCCATCTAAGGTGCAACTATTGGTATCTCCCCAACTGGAGTAAAGAAGAGGGAAGGAAATCAAAGATGCAAAGAGACCACAAGTCCAAAGACTGACGGACCACGTGAATCCCAGCCTGCATGACCCTAACAACACAACAATTAGATGGTTCCTGGCTCCCACTGCCGACCACTCTGAAAGGGATCACAATGGGAGGCTAAAGGTAAAGGGGGAGAAAATTTTGGAACAAAACTCAAAATCATAAATAAACCAGGCTTACTGGCCTGGAACCCGAGACTATGGCCTTTAGACACCCTTCAAGCCACCTCCGTGGGTCAACTTTCAGCCAAATGATAGGCCTACAAGGTGAACACTATCACCAGGGAGCTACACACTCCCTAGAACAACCAACCACCTAAAATCAAAAGGGCAGCATTTGGTCCAGGAATAAAACTCAGACGCAGGAAGGCCTGAAAGAAGGAAGAATGGGAACAGTAAACACAAGGGGGAAGTGGAAAGAGTACTGCTAGCTGCAAGGGCTGCAATCAATGGCACAAAACAAAATGTATGTGCATTGCAGAATCTGTAAGCTTTCACCCAAATCACAATAAAAAGTAAAAAAAAAAAGAAAAAAAAAAGGTTAAAATGGCAAACTTTTTCTCATATATATATATTTCACCACAATAATGACAATAAAAGGCACAGTGCTGATTCTCTGAAGGACACCTCTCAGGGCCACAGTCTGTCCACTCAGACACACATGGGGTCACCATGAGTCAGAATGGACTCCACAGCAACTGGTTTTTCCCTGAAGGTTTATGTGGGTGGAGACAATTAGCACCTGCACTAACAGTCTATACCACCATTCCCAGAGAGACAAAATAACACACGCCCCCTTTTTTTCCCAGCCCTTCTATCTGTCCTACCACTGCAGTCTTTACTCTGTGGATTCAAGCTGAAGATAAACAGTAATTGTGATGTCAGGGCCAAGAGAGCTTCAGCTAACAAAGCCTCTTATCAACTCAACAAGTTTTTATTTAATTTTTTTAAATCCAACCTTCTCATTACTTTGGGGAACTCTCTCTGACTGGTCCATCTAGCTAAACCTTAGACCATCACGAGGCAGCGTGTGTGGTCAATATGAGACTAAATTAATTGTGTAAAGATAATGAGTAGGGGCTGAGTTAGTACTTGGCATGTAAAACTTTTAATCCAGTGAAATAACCAAGATGATGCTGTTGATAGGTGCTGTTGCTTCTGTTCCGATTCATAGAACCCTACGTGCAACAGAATGAGACATAACCTGATCCTGCACCATCTTCACAACTGTTGCTGTGTTGAGCCCATGGTTGCAGCCACTATGTCTATCCATCTCACTGAGAGTTCTCCTCTTTTCCCTTGACCCTCTACTTCCTCCCAAGCATGACATCTTGCTTGTCATGGTTAAGGCCGTGTGTCAATTTGGCTAGGCCATGATTCTCAGTGGTTTGACAGTTATGATGCAGTCATCCCCCATGATGAGGTCTGCTACGAGTAACCAATCAGTTGAAAGGGGGTTTCCTCTGGGATGTGGCCCTCTTTCAATGTATATATGGATGCTCTGGCCAAGCTCTCTGCTTTTTGCTGGATCTGGCCTCCGGTCTTTGGACTTGAGTCAGTGGCTTGCCATACTGCCAGCAGATCTGGGGGTTCGTTAGCCTCCAGAGCCCATGAGCCAGCAGCACACCATCGGACCTGTTAATATTGGGCTCATCAGCCTGTGAGTCAGGAGAAGCCTCTAGCCTGATATCTGTATGGTTTCGGGACTTGTCAGCCTCTACAACTGCGTGAACCATTTCCTTGAGATAAATCTCTCTCTCTCTCTCTGTCTCTCTCTCTCTATATATATATCATACATATATAAGCTTCACTGGTTTTGCTTCTCTAGAGAACCAAGCCTAAGACAATGTCCTTCTCTAGGGACTGATCTTTCCTGATAACATGTCCAAAGTGTGTGAAACAAACATGTCCAAAGTACATGAGACAGAGTCTTGCCATCCTTGCATCTAAGGAGCATTCTGGGTGTACTTCCAAAGACACATTTGTTCACTCTTCTGGCAATCCATGGTATATGCCATAGTTTTTGCCAACACCATAATTCAAAGACATCAGTTCTTCTTGCTCTTCCTATTCACTGTCCATCTTTCACGTGCTTACGAGGTGATTGAAAATACCATGACTTGGGTCAGGCACACTTAGTCCCCAAAGTGACATCTTTACTTTTTAACACTTTAAAGGAGACTTTTGCAGCAGATTGGACAAATGTAATATGTCTGTTCTGGTTACCTAGTGCCACTCTGACAGGAAACATACCACAAATGGCATGGCCTTAATAAACAGGAGTTTATTCTTACAATTTGGAGGCTTTAAGTCCAAGTTCAAAGTGCCAGGCTCTAGGGGCCGGGTGAAAGCCCCTCAACCTTGGGGTCCAGCTCTGCCTCCTGCTCCCAGCCCACTGGAGCTAGAGGCATTTCTTCACTCAGACAGCTGCTGGCTGCTGAGGCTGAGAAGCCCCAAAGTTGACAAGTAAAAAGGCACAGTCCCATGTTACCAATCCACATGGCAGGCCATTAACTTAAATCCATTGTAAATCCCAAGGACAGCAGAGCATAGCAGGCTGCTGAGCAACGACACAGCTACATGCAGGGTCCAAGCATGCCATAGGCTAGAGACCATTCTCAAAGCTTTTCCTTATATACAGGAAGCAGACCACATACCCAAAGGCAGCTACTAAGCTGGTCATAGTAGATTGCACCATGGAGTTGATTACCAGTCTCATCTTGGGGAATACTATATCCAGCTGCCCAGCCACTCAATCAGGCCCATCCAAGATGACACACAAACATAACCACCACAATGTCATTTATTTCTTGACTGCTGCTTCTATGGGTATTGACTGTGGATCCAAGTAAAATGAAATCCTTGACTTCAATATTTTCTCCATTCATCATGATGTTTTTTATGGGTCCAGTTGAGAGGATTTTTATTTATGTTGAGGTGTAACCCATATTGAAAGCTGTTGTTGTTGTTGTTGTATGCCATTGAGTCAGACCCGGCTCATAGCGACCCCTCCTTGGGTTTCCGAGGGGCTGGTGGGTTAGAACCGTCAGCCCTCTGATTAGCAGTCAAGTGCCTTAGGCACTATGCTACCAGAGCTCCCATTGAAAGCTGTAGTCTTTGATTTTCACCAAGATGGTAGCTCCCAAATCAATTGATTTCAGAAGTTAATTGAATATCATCCAGCCAACAATCAGAGGCTTTATTAGCATCTTGTTAACTAACTCATTCTCAACTAGTAACTGAACTAGGAGTCACTGGATCAACCAAACAGTTGAGTAAAAAAGAAATCAAACACATAGGCAGCCAGCACCGTGGAATCCATAAGTCAAGGACCACTTACAGGATGGAAATTCCATTCCCGCATGATGCTTTACAAGGTGTGTGTGCGAGGGTATTGAGATTTTAGAGCTTTAGGGTGATCTCAAATGGGGAAGATGGGGTTGCACTTGACATTCTGAATATAATCACAATTTGCAAACCAACTAGGAGATTGACTATTTTTCTGACCGTGGGAGGGACTTGGGCAATGATTCATGGATAAAATGTACCTTGCTTTTCTTTCTCCTTATTGAATGGAGGCCAGGGAGCCTGCTTTTCTCAGAAGAGAAGCTGAGAATCTGGAGGCATTGCTAGCATCTGGACAACTAGTTCATTCTTGCCATTGGAATTCTGCAGGAAAGCAAAGTGCTGGGGTGAAAGGCAAGATCTGCCTGGACCCAGGAAGCAACACAGCCTGCAGACAAAGCTGCACTAGCCAAGCAGCTCCAAGAGCATTCCAGAGGGCTCTGTCCAGTCCGGGCCCTAACCCCAACTGTGACTACATTCAAAGGACTCTGCTTCCTGTGGGTACCACCATCACCAAGCCTACATCAACCAATGCTATTTACACTAGAACCTGGTGTGGCTTTTCAGAGCTCTAAATAAGAGGGGCAATTAGTACACTGGGTGGCTAAATTAGACAAATGTCGCTGGATCAAATTTGCTTTTTCCTTTATCCTTGGCTGTTTCTGGAAACTAGCCAGGCCAGGAATATGTTCATTTGTTCAAAAGGGACTAATGAGTCACATCCTACTTTTGTGCAGAAGTTCTGACACAGCTGCTATTCTTTAGAAATTTCATGGATGTGCAACATGGTGAGAAAAAGTAGAAACATGGCTTTAGTCCTTGCTCCCAAACTAACTTTCTACACAACCTTGGCTAATGGCTTGTGGCAGGATTGTGCTACCTACTGTTTTATCTGCTTAGCACTACACCCTGCTCCTGGGAAATGGCCTTTTCCTCCTTTATCCACCCTCATTTAAGACCCTGCCCTCCAGTCACAGTTGATTGGTCCAGGGGTAACACATGACCCAAACTGAACCAATGAATCCCTTCCCTGGGACTTTTGTACTTCTGCCTGACACAGCAGGGCTTGTTTCTGTCTGGAGAGAGATAGCTATAAGAGGTAAAGCTGTAGAATTGCCTAGGGCCATGCTTTGTGCAATGCAGAGAAAGCCTAACTGCCATAAAAAGGACAAATGAAGCTGGTATGCAGAGAGAAGAGGTGAGTCACAGAAAGCCAGTCTCCAGCTGTTCCTATGGTCCCCACTATTCCTACCCTGGAATCCCATGAGATACACCAGATTTGCTCTGGTAATTCCTTTTTTTGAGTAAGTTGAAGTGTGGTCTTGTCCCTTACAACCCACAATGTCCCAGTCTACCTATAATGTCCTAACTAGGAGTCACATTACTGTTCTAAGCTTTAGTTTTTATATCTGTGAAATGAGGTTGGATTACATCAGCAATATTTGAAATCCATGCCACTTATTAGACTCTTTTCTCCTTTAACTAGTGCATTTGTGCTTGATGGGAACATCATACCAATTAAGACATCACTTGAAGGCACTTGCCGCTCAAACTTACTTGAAAATCACTGGACCAGAAGACCTCTCAGGCCTCTTTCAGGTTCCTACTCACTACTCACTGCTGTCAAGTCGGATACGACTCATAGCAACCCCTTCTTGGGTTTCCAAGGCGGTGTCACTACGGAAGTAGATTGCCCAACCTTCCTTCCGAGGAGTGGCTGGTGGGTTTGAACCACCAGCCTTTTGGTTAGCAGTCAAAGGCCTTAGGCACTATGCCACCAGAGCTCCCTCCAGGTTCCTAGACTCTCCAATTCTATGGTCAGGTCTTCAGGAGAGCTGGGATCGCACACCCTGTTTCTTTGTCTGCCACCTTCTCCAAACAAGGGCCTTCCATGAGGTATTTTATGAATCTAGTAATTTTGATATATTAGAAAATCTCCTCATACCCCAAAGAACTAAAAACAAGTGTTCATGAAAATTGTACAAGCATGTTTACGGCAGAACATCAAAAGGTGGAAACAATCCAAATGTCCACCAACAGATGAACAGATAAACAAAATGTGGGAGATCCATGCAATGGAACATTATCTGGTCATAAAAAGGAATGAAGTTCTGATACATGTTGTGTATGGATGAACTTTGAAAACATTATGGTAAGTCAAAGAAACTGGTCAGGAAAGACATATTATATGGTTCTGTTTATTTGAATGGACTAGAATAGGCAAATCTATAGCAACAGAAAGTAGATTAGTGGGTTTTTTTTAGCACTGGGGGAGATAAGAGAGCAGGGAATGAAAGCTGAAGGGTTGGGGTTTCTCCTTATAGTGATGAGAAAGCTCTAAGATTGATTGTGGTGAGAGATGCACATATCTGTGAACATACTAAAACCAATGGATCGTATACTTGCAATGGGTGAACTGAATGGTATGGAATTATACCTGAACAAAGCTATTAAAGAAAAGGTCACTGGAAGTACCGCCCATCTGGTGGTACTTCCACACTGACTCTGGCCAGTAGAATGCACCTTGGCCAGTAGAATGCGCCAGACTTTGCCTTGCCTTGGCCAGTAGAATGCGCCAGAAGTGACTTTGTGCAACTTCCATTTGCATCCTCTTGGAAGCCTCAGCTGCCATGTAAAGAAATCCTGCTTGAGAAGAGTGGTCCTGGAGGCTGAAGACAAGGAAAGAGATAGCTCCAACATCCCAACTGAGCTGTCAGACACATGTGTGAGGCCATCACAGGTCATCCAGCTCCAGTCAAACTGCCCCAACTGACCCCTTTCAGAGCAAAGACAACCAGTGCCTGCTGGCCCTAATTCAGAACCATCAGCAACTAAATGGACAGTTGTCTTCAAAGTCCCTAAGTTTCAGTGTTGTTAGCTGTGTTGAGATAGATGACTAACTCAGAAATCTGTAGCTGGAAACGAGGTGCTGCCACAATGAAACCTGAAACCTGTGGCTTTGGGACTGGGTGGCAGGGTGAGACTGAAAGGGTGACAAGGAAACTGTTAGTGGAAGCTGGAAGGACACTGAAGAGATCGCTCTTGGAGGCTGAAGAAGGGTGACCCATGTCATGAAACAGCAGAACAATTAGTAGAACTGTTGCCTGTGGTAACCTGCAAGACAGAAAATGTGCCTGCTGAACTTGGGGATCTTGCCATGGTGACGTCCGGGTGGGATGCTGGAGGTGCTAGGTGGCTTTTGGATGTGCATGAACCTAGTTTCATTTTCCCAAACTTCATATCGATACACAATGAACTGTACAAATTAAAAGTTCACAACTTGTTGCATGTGACATATTTATAAACCCATGAAACTATCACCACATCAAGATGACAAACATTTCCATCAGCCTCAAAAACTTCCTGTGTCCCTTTCAATCGAGTCCTCCTACACAACTGTTTGGTGTTTTGCAATCTGTGTATGATAAGGTACTGCCAGGGAATGAGATGAACTGAAGAAGGAACAGTTTCAAGCACTATTTAGAAAACATATTTAAGGGGGCCCAAGGCAGTCTCTCCAGCCAGGAAAGATTCTCAATGTAAGAAATGGTCTCAGTGTACAGACTGAAGCAAGGGCATCGCCATAAAACCCACCGTCAAGATTTAGGGGGCTGCCTAGCAGGTCTGTTCAGCTGGACAGAGGTGTTGCTAAGAATCTCTAGGGTACTGTCCCGTGGTAGCATCACATGTGTCACATCTTCTGATGGCGTGGTCCAGGACTGGATGAGGAGGTTCCCATCACATAAACAAGCCCAGGGAAGCTCAGAGGATTCCCAGGCCTCTTTTCTGAGGCTCTGACCCTGAAGTCCTGGATCTCTCAAAGGTCTCCTGGTAGCCACAGCAGACCTCCCCTGCAGTCATCTGAGAACTCACGGGGGCCATGCTGGTTGGAACCAACGATTCATTTTTTTCCTGAAATGTTAGCTGCAATGATGCTCACAGCAACAATACGCTAGACTGAAGGGACTGCAGAGTTCACACAGCTCCCATGCCTTAATCTGATTCTGCAGAGGAGGAAAGGGAACCTGAGAGAGGAGAGTGATAAATCCAAAGTTCACAGCAAGTCAGCATCCTGAAGTAACAGTTCTCTGCTCACTGTGCAAGGGGGGCACTCTCACAGAGCTCTTTCCATTCAAAGATGGAGGAAGGGCTGGTTTCAGAGTGCCTCTCTCTATGCACTATTTCATAGGTATGGTGAGAAGAAAGAAAGAAAGAAGTCTGGGTTTAGCTTTTTCAGGTTGTGGCTGGAGTCCCACTGTGGTTATAGGTGCATCACAAATGAATCAGAACAGCAAGAGTTAACGTGTATCAAAGTTCAACAAGACAGAAAATAACAAATGCTGGCGAGGTTGTGGAGAGATTGGGACTCTCATACACTGTTGGTGGGACTGTAAAATAGTACAACCATTGTGGAAAGCAGTATGGCGATTCCTTCAAAAGTTAGAATTAGAAATACCATTTGACCCAGCCATCCCATTACTAGGTATATACCCTAAAGAAGTGAGAGCCATGACAAGAACAGATACATGCACGCCCA
>NW_006921605.1:16547256-16560786 GCF_000298275.1 Orycteropus afer afer | reverse complement strand
GTGGTCAATGACATGAGACAAAGTATATGTGAACTGCTGTATGAAAAGTGAATTTGCTCTGTAAATCTTCACCCAAATCAAAATAAAATTAAAAAAAAAAAAAAAAGAGTTAATGTGTCAATAAAGTGATTCACCTGGACTCAATAAACTATATAATGTAAATGTGACCAGAACAAAACACTATTCACAGAGTCACAGTCCTGGTATTTATTGAGCATTTGTAGGTGGTAGAACTGGGAGTCCCATCCTATCTATCTGACTCCAGAGCCAATGCCGTGGTACCTCTACAAACAGATGACTTGTAGGAGCATCTAACCATAAGCTCCCCATACCGTTTCTTTATAGAGAAGTTAGTCATTTAAATTGTGCTAAAGATTTAAGAAAACTGAACATACCACGGACTGCCAAAAGAACTAACAAATCTGTCCTGGAAGAAGTGCAGCTGGATTGCTCCTTGGAAGTGAGAATGGCCAGGCTTTGTCTCACCTACTTTGGTCATGTTGTCAGAAGGGACCGTTCCCTGGAGAAGGATATCATGCTTTGTAAAGTGGAGGGTCAATGAAAAAGGGGAAGACCCTCAATGAGATGGATTGACACAGTGGCTGCAATGATGAAGTCAGGTACAGCAAGAATTGTGAGGCTGGCATAGGAGTGGGTAGTGCTTTGTTCTGTTGTACATAAAGTTGCTATGAGTCAGAGCCAACTTGATGGCACTTAACAACAACACGTATATGTATATATGCATCCTTCAGAAGCCAGAAGTTCTTAGGTAACAGTCATTGCTCTCTCGGAGTAGGAGGGAAGGGGAGGTTTGAAGTAGGCTTCAGGGCCATTTGGAGTAGCTATAAATTGCTGTTGTTGTTACGTGCTGTCGAGTCGACCCCGACTCATAGCGACCCCTGCTTGGGTTTCCGAGGCAGTATCGCTACAGAAGTAGGCTTGCCCAACCTTCCTTCCGAGGAGTGGCTGGTGGGTTTGAACTGCCAGCCTTCTGGTTAGCAGTCAAGTGCTTTAGCCACTATGCTACCAGAGCCCAGCTATAAATTAGGAAGAAGTAATAAAGCTATTGCTACAAGTTGGAATTGACTTGATGGCAGTGGTTTTATTTTATTTTATTTCAAATAAGGTTGTGGATGACAAGACTTCATGTCATGTACTTTGGACATGTTATCAGGATAGATCAGTCTCTGGAGAAAGACATGATGCTTGGTAAAGTGGAGGATTAGTACAAAAGAGGAGGACCCTCGACGAGATGGCTGACACAGTGGCTGCGACAGTGGACTCAAGGGTAGCAGTGACCGTGAGGCTGGCGCAGGACCAGGCAGTGCTTTGTTCTGCTGTACACAGGGCCACTATGCATCAAAACCGACTTGATGGCACCTAAAAACAACAACAACGAGGCTGTGGAGTCCCTGGTGGTGCAAATAGTTCAGGTGCTCGGTGCTAACCATAAAGCTGGAGACTCAAGTCCACCAGAGGGGCCACGGAGAAAAGGCCTGGTGATTTGCTTAACAAAACCAGCCATTGAAAACCCGATGGAGCCCAGCTCTACCCCGGCACAGACGAGGTCATGATGAGCTGAAATCTACCCTGTGGCAAGCGGTCCATGAGGCTGGACTGCACTGTTGATAACTTGCAGTGCACACACACTTCCCTTTCCGGCCTTCTGGGCAGATGGTTACCCACAAGAGTTCTTCTGTGGGTATTCACCCCAACAGCCTGTAAAATGAGAACCCCAACTCCAGCAGGCATATGCCTCCGTGCCCTGCACCCCGACACCCCGCAGTGGTTGGCTACCAGCAGAGTGACTTAACAAAGGGAAAGTTACGCCAGCGTGGTATTTTGCAGAGTGAGAACGCTCCTCTCCCACCTCCCCACTGGGTGTTCAGGGAAGCATGACATTGTATTCTATGCCCTGCCTCCAGGGGGTCTGGGCTGGTGAACCAACCCTCCCCTACTTTGGCATCCCCACTTCAGAAACTTTTATAGAAGTCTGCCTTGCATCTGTTCCCTCTTGATTGTTCTAGGGTGTAGGGGGGAAGCCTGTCTTGGTTTTAAAAGGGACCCTGACTGCCTTTAATTAACCACAAACTTTGCATTAATTACAAAGAAAAATGAGTGGTAAGGCACAGGTATGGTTCTCTCTGTAAAGAAAGTCTTTGGTGGGGTGGTTCAGCCTCAGAGGTTCCTGCAGGTGCTATTGCCCACTACATGAAAATGGGATAGTTCAGAACAGCCCCTGCAGCTAACTGGTCTCCTGTGTTCTCAGGAAAGCTGCATTCCTTCCAAGTGGAAATGCCTAGAAGCTGAGACGGACATTGAGGCTGATGCTTCTCTGCACCGCTTCAATTCCTATGATCAGGGGGCACGTGCACACACACTCATTGGAGATGCCTATATGAAACAGTGGAAAACGAAAATTGTGGGATATCAGAACAATTCAGTGTTAGGAGGGATGCATCATAAGAGAACACCTGCCACTTCTAGCTTTGTGGCATCCTTGAAGGTGAAATAGATCAAGAGAGGAAACACCTTTGCATTGATTTGGGACATTTCCATTGGGGAACCAAACAATTCCTAAACACTGTTCAACTTTTCCAATTTTTTGGTGGGGACCAAAAATTTTATCTTCCCTCCTGAGTCCTTAAAGCCCCTACTCTTCTTCCCGCCATCAAAGGGTTAAAAGAAAGGTTCAACTGAGGTGACTGAAAAGGCATCCTCTGCAAACAACTAAAAGATCCCTCACTTGGCTGATGTACTGACTTTCTAGAAGAAGATCAAGTTCCTTGCAATAATTTCATGGCAATTAATCTTCTGCTTAAATGATAATTCTATAATTAGAAGCAATTAAAAGCCTGCAAAAGAATGACCTGCTCTGTCAATGTCACTGTCTCTGTACGCTAATGGGGTAATCTTGAAAGAGGCCCCAGAAATCATGTTTCTCCTCTTCCCAGGGAGGCAGGCATCCTGAGCCCATCTTAAAGAGTGCTTCTTCGTGGCTGGAGTCACTGGAGTGGAAGTGGGTGGTTGGCGGAAGAGCCTGTAAAGAATCTGGGACTTGGGAACATCTTAAACAGGAGAAAGAGAAGCCGTGGCAACTGTGAACTTGGACACCAGGGTGTTTTAAGGCAAGGGCAAACACTGCATGAAGGAAATGACACTGGGGAGGCTACAGATGACCCTTCGCCCTAGCCGCAATCTCACTGCCTCCCACGGCCAGCCAGTGACTAAGCACCCAGCGAGGAAAGGGATGTTGGAATCGCTGCCGAGAGAACCAAGCATGAATAACGTTCTGTAGGAGGGCACGCTGCGAGCTAGTACACATTTGACATTTAGCTGTGCCTCAAATAAGTCAGGACGAGGTACCACAGTCAGGATGTAAATAATGACAAGTCTCTTTGAGAAGATGCAAGCTTTTTCTTGACAGATTTAAGTTTCTCTAAAGGATCCCAGAAGTCATGTGGCTTTGTGAATTAGGCTAAAACAGGATCATTTTAACTTGATCCAAACACAAGGCTAAAAAGGAAAGACTCACCTGGATTTGGGATGCAGGAGCAAAGTATAAACCTGGGTGCATTTTTTTTTTTTTTTAATGCTGTGACCGCTGGATGCTTCCCTTACTGTTATTTTATTTTGCTCAGGAAATATATATTAAGGCCAAATTTCAAGCACTGGGCTGGGTGCAGGAGGTAAGGCACCACCATAGCACACCCTCAAAGGCTGTGGCCCAGTAGACAGAGTACCGCCTGCCACCGAGCAGCTCTCACTCATGGTGCCCCGTGTATGGCAGAGTGGAACTGGACTCCAGAGCGCTTCCCTTTCTTTGTACGTTTTATTTGTTGTGCTGTTTTTGCTGAGAACATACAGAGCAATACACACACCAGTTCACCATCTCTGCGTGTACGGCTCAGTGACAGTGATGACATTCTTCCCGTGGTGCAGCCATCTCACCCTCCTTCCCCAGTTTTCCTCCCCCATGAACATAAACTCATTGCCTTTGAGGTTCCTATCCAGTTCCCTGAGTTGCCGTTGATCCCAAAACAGATAGTTTTAATGGACCAGAACACTCAAGGCAGACATTTTTTACTAGTTAAAATCAAACTCACTGCCATCGGGTCGATTCTGACTCACAGTAACCCCCTTTGGGTTTCTGAGGAGGTAAATCTTTATGCAAGTAGATTGCCCAGTCTTCCTTCCGCAGAGTGGCTGGTGGGTTTGAGCTGTAAACCTCCTGGTTAGCAGTCAAATGCTTTAGGCACTACACCATTAATTAAGTTAAAGGTAAACTATTGTTTGGCTTAGGAGCTCTGGTGGTGTAGTGGTTAGAGCATTTGGCTGCTACTGTAAAGGCTGGCGTTTGAGCCTAATAGTCGCTCCATGGGAGAATGATGAGGCAGTCCATAAATCTCCTGTAAACATTTACAGCCTTAGAAACCCTATGGGGCAATTCCATTCTGTCCTATAGGGTCACTATGAGTTGGAATCAACTCGATGGCAGTGCTTTGGTCCTTTTGGTTTGTTGTTTGCTTTTAAGAAGACTTCAGGGGATATTTTTGGTTTAAGGTTTAAAGATTATCTCAGGGCAACAGTTTTGGGGGGCCTGTTCTGCATTTTCCCTGGTTTGCTCCATAGGTTTTCAATGGCAGCTTTATTTCCCCTCTAGAACTAGACTGTTAAGTCTTTCTTCCAAAGAGCCTCTGCATAGACTCCAACCTTTTGTTAGCAGCTGAGCACGTTAACTGTTTGCATCACCCAGGGGAGTAAGGGGAGACCAACACATAAATAAACGATACAATCACAGTATAAATGTGATACAGAACATAGGGAGGGTCCTCAGAGCAAGGGGTCAATTTCAGTCAGGGGTACAATGTTAGGAAAGGCTCCATAAACGTAACTGGGGCTGCATCTTCAAACAGATGTCCCTGAGAGGCAGGTCTTCCAGGAAGGAAAACAGCATAAGCAAAGGCGTGCAGGTGGGACCTTGCCTGCCACGTTGGAGGAACCACCCACAGTGTTTCTTTACAACTGGACACAGAGTGCAAAGAGATATGGGGGTATAAGAGATGAGAGTAGGGAAGAAGGTGAGGTACCACCTGCAGAAGGGGTCACTGGTGTGACACTGGACTTTTAGGAATGCCCAAATCAAGGAAGAAGATGGAGCAGTTCAAGCCATTGAAACCATGCCTATCATTCCTAGAAGCATATCATCCAGCGTTGGGATGAAGCAACACGTGGGCCTTCTTGATAAGCACACTTCCATACAAGCACACTGCATGTATTTTTAGCCCACACGCAGGTCCTGTTTTCTTTGGCAAAGGGTGTGCATGGAGGTTAAGCACTGGCTGCTGAAGACCGGTGACTACTAGAGATGATTTCTTCAAATAATGTACTCTTGAGTGAGAACAGCATGAGTCTCCAACAGGAAAGACCCAAGGCCAGCAAGTAAGAGCCGGCAACAGCAGGTTGAGAAGGGGTGGCGGTCAGGTGGCCCACGCAGCCTGCCTCTGCACCGTCCAAGCATGTTCTCAGGGACATCATTTCCCGTCCTCCCTCGTCTATTTTAATTCTTCGCTTTAAGGCAAGGAGGACTCCAGCCAGATTCCCTGCTGCCGTTTTTATTTCCAGCCATTATCTGAACCCTGGAAAATGAGAGCTCTGGGGAAATGATGACAGATTCTCACCCACAACGGGGCCAAAGACGCTGCAGTAATTATAGGTGCCACAGAGGCATCGTGAAGTAGCCTCCACTATTAATTGCAGGATCCAAAAAACCCCATTGCCGTCGAGTAGACTCCGACTAATAGTGACCCTACAGGATGAAGCAGCACTGCCCCGTAGCACTTCCCAGGCTGTGAGCTTTATAGAAGGCGATGGCCACATTTTTCTCACATGGAGCAGCTGGTGGGTTCAGACTGCCAAGCTTTGGATTAGCAGCTGAGCACTTAACCACTGTGCCACGAGGGCTCCTTAAGTGCAGGACAGAAACACAAAATGGCCAATACCATAGCAACTGAGTGGACCACGTCTGCACCAAAGGGCAAGGGCTGTGAACTGGCACACCATCTTCTCTTGTAAGAGCCAAGAGTCAGCGTGTCGGGTGGGAGGGGCAAGTCTGGGCCCTGAGGCAGACGGTCCCCCATTTAGCAGCTGTATGACTTTGGGAGGTCACTGGTCTTTCTGAGCCTCTGTTTCCTTAGTTATAAAACCATGATGATGATGATAATAGCATTTTTTCTCAAAAGGCTGTTGTGGTAGTTATGTTTGTGTGTCAACTTGGCTGGGCTGGTTGAGTAGCTGGGCAGCTGGTGGTAGTTATTCCCCATGATGAGACTGGCAATCAACTCCATGGTGGGATCTACCACAAGCAGCTGAGTAGCTGCCTTTGGGATATGGTCTGCTTCCTGTATTTAAGGAGAAGCCTTGGGAATGATCTCTAGCCTATGGCACGCTTGGACCCTGCATGTAGCCTTGTCATTGCTCAGCAGCCTGCTATGCTCTGCCGACCTTGGGACTTTGAGTGGACTTAAGTCAATGGCCTGCCATGTGGTAACATCGAGACTGTGCCTTTTTACTTGTCAACCTTGGGGCTTCTCAGCTTCAGCAGCCAGCAGCTGTCTGAGTGAAGAAACACCTCTAGCTCCAGTGGGCTGGGAGCAGGAGGCAGAGCTGGACCCCAAGGTTGAGGGGCTTTCACCCAGCCCCTAGAGCCTGGCACTTTGAACTTGGACTTAAAGCCTCCAAACTGTAAGAGAATAAACTCCTGTTTGTTAAGGCCGTCCCATTTGTGGTATATTCCTGTCAGAGTGGCACTAGGGAACCAGAACAGCTATTGAGATGAAGTATTATCCAGGAAAGCAGCAAATCAGGACTACTGGTACATATAAGGTACTTAATCAAGGCTGGTTCTGTTGGCACAGGACCCAGTCATGCAATAAATACCACCAGCTTCTCTGGTTTGCTCTTCTCTGCATCTGGTCCCTCCTTGCCTTCTGACTGGCTGGTGACCATCTCATTGGCTCTCATCCCTGTCTGCATGGGGCCTGTGGTCATCATAGCACCAGGAGCATGGCAGGTTCATGGGAGATGAAGGGTTGCTGTCCAGACACCACACCTACCTCCTGAGCTTATCAGAACCACCGAGTGGTCCTCTCTGTCACCATGAGGAGGACACTGGAGTTGTCCTCATTCTTACTTCCCCACCTACAAAAGCGGAGGATGCAGGTGTCCCCTGATCTCCCCATGGAGAAGTAGATGCAATGACCCTATGGCTCTGAGAATCAATGGACCCTGATGTCAATGCAGTCATGAACTTCTGGAGACAAAGCCTCCATACACTTCACCATGAATTGTAGTTACCAGTTATATCAAACAGTTTACCAGTGTATAAGTCTAAATTAATGAGATGTTGTTGTTCAGTGCTATCAAG
Organism: Orycteropus afer afer; assembly: GCF_000298275.1. NCBI lineage: Eukaryota > Metazoa > Chordata > Mammalia > Tubulidentata > Orycteropodidae > Orycteropus > Orycteropus afer. The sequence continues at coordinate 16,553,360 of NW_006921605.1, read as the reverse complement.
TCCGTTTTCACAGCAAGCCCATGTGTTAGAGCAGAACTGCTCTCAAAGGGTTTTCCAGGCTGTAATCTTCACGGGAGCAGAGTGCCAGGTCTCTGTCCTGCAGGGCCAGTGGGTGGATTCAAACTGTCAACCTCCTGACTAGAAGCCAAGTGCTTAACCATCGTGCCACCAGGGTTCCTTACTAATGAAATAAGTTCTCACATATGTCAGGATCATAAAGTTTGTGACTAGTACTCTGTCTCTACTCTTTTTATTCACTTTTTTTTTTTTTTTTAAGAGAGAGAAGCCTGCTTGAAATAGAAGCTAACACAGATAAAGGTCAGGCTGGTTTCTTGGAAGCAGGCATGGAAACCCCAGGATGGAGAACAGTGGTACCCAAGGGGAGGCAGATGTACAGCACAAGTGGCTCACCCTTTCGTTCTCTTGCAGATGTGGTGAGAAAAACAGTTTTTCCTGTATATCATGCCTACAACCTCTTCTGTACACATGGACACATACCTATATATGATTCCTGTAGCTATCTAATTCAAGTGGCTTTTCTTTTCTCCTTGGGCTATCTGGGAAATGGACATGATGCAAAAGCTCCCAGGGGACACAAGACATGGCTGGTTCCCCAGCCCGGGCAGCGCCTACACTGTCAGGCACTTGCCCCTGGCAGACCGCATAATCTCAAGTTCCTGCAGTCAGCCCAGGTGGCTCTAAGGAATCACCTGCACCAGCTGAAGTGGGAGGCCAGGTGAGCACCCTGAGGCTCAAAGCAGAACCAGAGAGAAAGGCTGAGGTTTGGGGGCAAAATAAGCATTTTCACTTTGGTCAGCTGTCCACTAAGGGAGGGGCACTGCTGGTTGTGTGCAGAGGTATCTAGGGGGTGACAGAGGGTCCCTGGAGTATAAGATCCCAGTGGGGGAGGCTGAAGAGCTGAGGGTCTCTGATGGCTGGTTCACGTGGTGGCTTCCGTCCAGTTGAGAGGGATCTTTATGGAAGACAGTCAAGTGCTGGACAGACCAGAACAAAAGCTCTAAAGACAGCTATCACTCCCACATTTGTATTCTGAAAAATTTCAAACCAACAGTGAGGTTGAAAGAATAGCATAAACACCTACAAACACTTCACTCCACTGAGGCACCAGGGCATCTAAACGGACAACAGTTCATCTAACACACAGATGAGAATTTGAAGGGGGCAGAGAGTCTAAATTAATGGTCATGAAACAATATGGGCAGAGAGAGTGATATTGGTGACAATCAATGTGAACTACATAACCAACGTCTTCCAACTGTACATGTAAAATTCTCAATGGCTGTACAGTTGTGTGTACTGCCATCATAAATACATTAAATTGAAAAAATAAGTGGGGGAAATCTTGGACTTCATTTAGTAGGCTTGTTCCTGATCAAGGTATTGGCTAGGGATTCAGAACTCTTGTGGAGGGCAAATGAGAAGACAGACTGCTATTATTGGGAACTTCCCTGAATGAGAAGGGAGAACAAGTATGAACAGGGGAAAGGTAAGGAAGAACCTGGGTTAGGGCCTGGGACTAAAAGTATCAATGCAAAGTCATTTAAAAAGTATTCCCACCACTGCCTAATGAGACAACTCAGGAGCATGAACTCACAGAAGCAATGAGTGTTCCCAGCAGCCAGAACCTGGACCCTAAATATTATCCCACCCTGAAAGGAAATGAGCTCCTCGGAGAAGTGACTGAAGTACATGGTGACTCTTTTTAGTTCCAGAAAGAGAGAAAGTGCTCAAAAATTGATGGGTCAGACAAAAGGACACAAGAGGCAGTTTGAACGGGTTCCTACTGGCCTTCAGTAGGACAGTCTGAACATAAAAAAAAAAATAATAACAATAAAAAATTTGTGAGATCATATTGATACTTTAAAAAAACCAAACAAACACTAGGGAAAGATAAAGGTAAAGCTGTTGAAAAGAACATCAGCTAATGAACATAGATGGGACTACAGCGTTAGAGGGAGCTCTGGTAGCATAGTGCCTAAGGCACTTGACTGCTAACCAGAAGGCTAGAGTGAACACCCAGAAGCCACTCCTCGGAAGGAAGATGGGGCAATCTACTTCCGTAGTGATACTGCCTCAGAAACCCAAGGAGGGGTCACTATGAGTCAGGCCTAACTCAAGGACACATAACAATAACAACAACAACACAGCGTTAGAATGTGACCACCAATGTAATAATCAATCACAGCTCATCCCAAACCAAACCCACTGCCAATGTGTAGATTCCAACTTACAGCAACCCCCGGAGAGTTTCTAAGACTGTAAATCTTTATAGAAGTAGACTGCCTTATCTATTTCCCAAAGAGCAGCTGGTGGTTTTGAACCACTGACCTTTTGGTTAGCAGCCCAATGTTTTAACCACAGTGCCACCAGAACTCCTTCAAGGCTCATCAGTGGATGCTAAAACTGTTGGATAAAAGGTTGGTAGTTTCCGAGTACCACACCCAGCACTAGCAAAGAAAGCTGCAGTACTATGTACCCCTGGGTGACGTCCTGACTGATCCTCTATCTGTGTCAAAATCATAGCCACTTGGAACCTAAGATCTTCCTGTTTGAACAAAGAGTATTTAACTGGGTACCTCGACGACCTGCCTCCTACAGATCATGCAGTCTGTACACTAAGATGACTGCAGCCCTAACCCCTTGAAAACGGAAAGAAAAGAATTTTCGCCTAGCTCTCCCTACCCTTACACTAGAAATTCCCAAAATCCTGAGCTGTGTTGGGCTTTCTGAACACACTGTTCCCTTTCATGCCTCTACAACCCATGTCTGCCCAGCTTCTCTGTCTTTGTGGATTGTCTGCAGCTTCCTTGGGCCTGCTGAGGCACCCTTCTCCCAAACTCCTCTGCTCTTAAGGGCACTTAGCACCTCTATGCATTGTCACTGAGCTGATCCCAACTCATAGCGATCCTGTAGGGCAGAGCAGAACTGCTCCACAGGGTTTCCAAGGCTGTAAATCTTTATGGAAATGGACTGCCCCATCGTTCTCCTGCAGAGTGGTTGGTGGGTTCGAACTGCTGACCTTTTGGTTAGCAGCCCAGCACTTAACTGCTGTGTCATTAGGGCTCCTTTAGCATACTGCCCTGCAAATATTTTCACGTCTTCACTCCTCCAGAGACCATGCATTCCATGATAAGGTCCACATCTTAATCATCCGGCATCCCCAGTGCCTGGCAGAGAGCCTGACCCAGGCTCAATAAAAGCTTATGGAGTGCATGAATCAAAGCGTGAATGATAAGAAGCCAAGTCTCATTACCATGATTCTGTAGCAAATAGGCTATTACAAGGTGGAAGGGCACAGGGAGGGAGCATTACTGTTTTACTCCCAAGACCCTGATGGAGAGTCTCAATAGCCGATGGGATCCTCGTACTTCAAGGAGCCTGAGGCTGGAGGAAGTCCTTTCCTCCCCTACAGGAACTCATTTTAAAAGTTCAATCTCCAGGCCACATTAACCACTCAAAATACTGGAGAAAATGAGTCTCTTCTGTGGAATAATCTATTCGTGGGAGAGTTGTGTTCTTGAAACAGCCGTAAAGCATCTGATATTTTTCCATTTACTTACAACATTTAATTGAAAATTGGTTCCCATGAGGGAAATTTGTTTTTACCACTCCTCCAAATGAAGCACACAAGAATGTAGGAAACCTATTAAAATCACATATTAGAAGGGAAAAAATAAAATGATATTACCCTGATACCATCAGCACCGCTGCCCAAAGGCAAAAAATAAAAATCCACCACTAAAGCAAAGGCCTTTCCCGTAAATACCACGCAGACCTAAAGTGAAACTCCTCTCCTATTTCAAAAGGGTGATTTCAATCCCAAAGCAAGAGCCTGCTGGGAGGGTCTATTTTACCATGGGAGTTATTTTCAACCTGAGCGGTTCTGCACAGGTAAAATGGGGATTGTGCTAAGCTGGCAATTAACACAGCAGGTCAGGGTTTAGATGCATTTTGCATGAAATCATTTGTCTCTGGACCCTAAGTTCTGCTCATTATGCTTTATTACTTATGTTTGTGCTCTCATTAAAGCCAGGCGAATTTCCACATCCATTTAATTCCTCAACAGGAGTATCTACAGTCCTTGACTCGCCACTTTCTCCAAGGGGTCTTCCCTCCCTTCCCCGAACCTCCGAATGGCCTACTACATAGAGCCCGCACGATTTAGCACTGAACCACACATGGACTTGGCGGCTTCTCTATTTCTCTTGTGTGTTCGTCTTTTCTCCTCTGGTTGAGAGGCCCACACACAGCCTTCCTGTAACTCAAGGAACCTAGTGGAGAGCTGGATGAGGGTTTAGCAAATATTTATGGCTTTAATATTTATTCAAAAGATGACTCTTGAATTAATAAGAGAGACATGGGAGGTTCATCGCTTAGGGATTGCAAGCGTGTGGGAGTCAGACCTGGGCTCAGCCCTGACTCCATCACTTTCTACCCTGTAACTTGCAGACTTTTCTTCCCTTCTCTCAGCTTGTTCTGCATTTCAAAAATCAAGATAATAACAGTACCTACGTTCATGGGACTGTTTAAGGAGTCAGTGAGATAATGGATATAAAGTGCTTAGCTCAAAGAAAGCTCCAGTCCCATTAACAGTAAGTACATAATAAATACCAATAAATGGAGCTCTGGTGGCATAGTGCCTAAGGCATCTGACTGCTAACCAGAAGGTTGGCAGTTTAAACTTACCAGCCATTCTGTGGAAGACTGGGCAATCTACTTCTGTAGTGATAGCACCTCAGAAACCCAAGGAGGGATCGCTATGAGTCAGGGCCGACTCGATGGCACATAACAATTGTTAAAAATATTTGTAAGACACACTCCTGCCTGGACTGTTTGGCTGGAGGTGTAGGCAGGTAATGGTAGGAAAAAAATGAAATCATCAGTAGGTATTGCTCTAAAGGACTTTTGCTTTGGGTCCTTGGTCGGCCTTTCATACTAAGTCTGATGTCTTCTTTTTGCCTCCTTAAAAAAATTTCTACTCACACACACAAGTACCGGTTCTTTATAAATTTATAAACTATTTACAGATGTGATTGCTTTGATACTGGAACTATGGTTACATAAAATGTGAACATTAGGAGTAGCTGGGTGAAGAGTATTTCTGAAAGGTCTAAAATGATTTTGAAATAAAAAGTTTAAAAATAAGTTTGTTAATTAGTAGTTTCCTTGAGGTTGGTTTTCTGTGCTTGGGATTGGAGATTTCCTTTATGCAAATACAAATGTATTCTTTCAACAAATCCTAATGGATGCTACCATGAAAATATCTTCTCCCTACTTTTACCAATAAAATATTTAACCACTAAATTTACCATGTGTGTGAGTTTGGGCAACTTACTTAATTTCTTTGTGCCTCAGTTCCTTCATCTACAAAGTAAGATTAATAAACTTTGTCATAGGTTTAAGTAAGTTCATGTTAATTATGAAACAACCAACCAACCAAATGCACTGCCATTGAGTCAGATGCGACTTATAGTAACCCCTCCTTGGGTTTCCTAGGCAATATCACTACAGAAGTAGATTGCCCAACCGTCCTTCCGAGGAGAGTCTGGTAGGTTTGAACCGCCAGGTTTCCGGTTACCAGTCAAATGCCTTAGGCACTACGCCACCAGAGTAAAGCGCCTAGAAGGTGCCCTTTTTGTGAGAAGAGCGTGATGAAGTTAGCAGCAGCTGCTATCACTATTATCATCATCATTACTAAAGTATTGCTGAGTTCACATTCCTAGAGCAGAGCTGTATCTATACAGTAATTTGTAGACTGACTCTCAAGACACTTTAGCCTAGAGAGTTGCCATAACATTATATGGGTCGCTTTTCCTACCTGAAGAATGTATACAACTCAATGAAGGGTGTGTTCTCTTAAAATGATTCTACAATTGTGAGTCAAATTCCACTGTTGGCAGTAGGGGAGGATTATCAGGACACAAGCCAGAGAAGCGCACACTTTGCCACCCTTGGGTGATGGGACCCTCTATAACTTCGAAGAACCTGGTGGAGTGCTGAAGGTGGGTTTGTTGCTGTTGTTGTTGGGTGCCATTGAGTCGTCTCAGACTCATAGAGATCCTATGCACAGCAGAACGAAACAC
>NW_006921605.1:16520637-16545211 GCF_000298275.1 Orycteropus afer afer | reverse complement strand
TGAAATCTTCTGTTCAGCTCTTTTATCTTGTCATTTCTTCCATTTGCTTTAGCTATTCTCTGCTCAACGGCAAGTTTCAGAGTCTCCTCTGACATCCATTTTGGTCTTTTCTTTTTTTCTTGTATTTTTAATGACCTCTTGCTTTCTTCATGTATGATGTTCTTGATGTCATCCGACAATTCTTCTGGTTTTCGGTTACTGGTGTTTAATGCATCAAATCTATTCTTTAGATGGTCTCTAAATTCAGGAGGGATATATTCAAGATCAAATTTTGGCTTTCATTGACTTCTTTTAATTGTCTTCAACTTCAAGTTGAACTTGCAAATGAGGAGTTGATGGTCTGTTCACAATCAGCTCCTGGCCTTGTTTTGGCTGAAGATATTGAGCTTTTTCCATCACCTCTTGCCACAGATGTAGTCAATCTGATTCTTGTGTACTCCATCTGGTGAAGTCCATGCGTACAGTTCCATTTGTGTTGTTGAAAAAAGGTATTTGGAATGAATAAATCATTGGTCTTACAAAATTCTATCATGCGATCTCCAGCATTATTTCTCTCACCAAGGCCAAATTTTCCATCTACCAGTGATTCTTCTTTGTTTCCAACTTTTGCATTCCAGTTACCAGTGGTAATTAACACATCCTGATTGCATGTTCGGTCAATTTCAGACTGCAGATGTTGATAAAAATCTTCAATTTCCTCATCTTGGCTTTGGTGGTTCGTGCGTAAATTTGAATAATAGTAGTATTAACTGGTCTTCCTTGTATGCATATGGCTATTATCCTATCATACAGCACTGTACTTCAGGGCAGATCTTGAAACATCCTTTGTGATGATGAATGCCATGCCATTCCTCTTCAAATTGTCTTTCCTGGCATAGTAGACCATATGGTTGTTTGATTCATAATGGCCAAAACCAGTCCATTTCAGCTCACTAATGCTTTTATGCATTCCATTTCATTTTTGAAAACTTCCAATTTTCCTAGATTCATACTTTATACATTCCATGTTCCAATTATTAACGGATATTTGCAGCTGCTTCTCTTCAATTTGAGTTGTGCCACATCAGCAAATCGGTATCCTTAAAGATTTGCTTTATCCATATCTTTAAGGTTGGTTCTACTGCAATGGAACGCTCAAGACCTCTGTCCTCACATTCTTGCCCTGCAGCTGGGCCATGAGGTACCACATGTGAACACCATAACCGATTCTGAGCATTCACCTGGGAGGAGCCCTGGTGGCACAGTGGTTAGGCACTGGGCTACTAACTGACCTGTTGGTGCTTTGAACCCACCAGCTGCTCCTTGGTAGAACGATGTGGCAGTCTGCTCCCTTAAACATTACAGCCTTGGAAACTCTTTGGGCCAGTTCTACCCTGTCCTATAGGGTCTCTAGGAGTTGGACTTGACTGGATGGTAATGGGTTTGCTTTGGTTTTATTCACGTATGATGTCTGTTACGATGCCTATTATGTTAGGATAAAGCTGAGGAAATACAATGAAACGTCTAGCCAACTGGAATTCTCATTTTCAGCTCTCAACACTTTGTGCCCTCTTGAGACTGTTTTGTGGTAATTTTCTTCTATCCTGTATGTTCCCTGCTCCCAACATGTGGCTTTGAAAATCCAGGAGCCTTACGAGAAAAGAGAGAGAAAGAATGTGGAGCTGTGAAGGTGGCTGATGATGTTACAGGCTAGTTTGCTCGCTCTCTCTTTACATATACATTGGGAGTGCCCCACTTCCTCTGGGCAGAGGGACCCTGGCTGTCAATGGAAAGGCTCCATCCACAGCAACAGTTAATAGAAGGGAGGTGAGAGCTACAGCCTCAAAGGCATGGGTGCAAGAGGAACGGCTTTGAGAAAATAAATGGATTCTTCTAAGTACAAAAAGCCAATAGAGATGCTGTGTCCATGACAGGGATTCCAGGCTCATCTTCATCTTGACTGTTAGTTATAGTTGCTTTGTTTTGTAAAGTTCTCCAGAGACCAACTACCTTGCTCCTCCGAGTGTACCTCAAAATCCTGTGTTTGATTTTCCTTGAATTCTTACCTACGAGGACACCATAGGCTAGAAATTTTTTTTTTTTTTAAAAGAAGAAAGTGTAAGGATATTTCCAAAAGTAAGGAGCTCTGGTGGAACAGTGCCTAAGGTATATGACTGCTAACCAGAAGGCTGGCAGTTCAAACCCACCAGTTACTCTGCAGAAGGAAGACTGGGCAATCTACTTCCATAAAGATTTACCACATTGGAAACCCAATGGGGTTCGCTATGAATTGGAATCAACTCAATGACAGTGGGTTTGCTTTGGTTTGGTTTCCAAAAGTAACTTTCTCTGAACTTACTTTTTTTTTGTTTTCTTAAACAGACTTTTCTAGTCGTTCCTCCATAATGTCTTCTGTCATTTACAACCAAATAACATTAAAGTCCAAAACATTGCCATCAAGCCAACTGCAACTCATAGCAAGCCTGTAGGACATGGCAGAACTTCCCACAGGGTTTACTGGGCTATAAATCTTTATAAGAGCAGACCACCACATCTTTCTATCATAGAGCAGCTGGTAGGTTTGACCTGACCACCTTTTGGTTCGCAGCCAAGAACACTAACCACTGTGCCACCAGGGCTCCGACATTCAAGCAAAGTTTTCCTTCTTCTTGATAGCTTAACAGTCCTAAGTGCAAATGGAAATACAGTAACTTTGCTGATCAAATGAAAATGAACAACCTTGACAAAGAAAAGCATATATGGGTGGTACGTGAGGGAGCCCTAACTGAGTAGAAAGTAGTTTGACTTCTGAGAGTTAGACCATAAGTCCACATGGAGTGGGTCGCTGACAGGTAAGTCAAGTCATTATGAGGATACAGGATGGGCCAGGCCAGTGAGTCTTCAGGATAACTGGACTGAGTATGTCAGTATAGCTCAAGAGGGTGTGGTGGGAAATCCAAAGGAAAAGGCACATTATGGCAAACCCATATAGACAAAGCCCCAAGGAGGGAGTATCCTGACCCATGAACTAAGCATCCAATCCCATGGCAGGGGTATATTTATAGGAGGTCACATGGGTGATAATTGGAAGTACACATTCTGGAGTCAAAATGCCTTGGTTCCAATCCCAGCTCCATACTTACTAACTCCATGCCACTGCAAGTTACTAATCTCTCTGCTTCATGGAAGCAGTCAAGAAATCAAATGCCATACTACACTGGGTAAATCTGCTGCAAAAGACCTTTTTAAAGTGCTAAAGAACAAAGACATCACTTTGAAGACTAAGATGCCCCTGTTCTAAGCTATGGTATTTTCAGTAGTCTCATATGCATGTAAAAGCTGGACAATGAATAAGGAAGACTGAAGAAAAACTGATGTCTCTGAATTAGTCTCTGAATTATGGTGCTGTCAAAGAATATTGAGTATGCCATGGACTATCAGAAGAATGAATAAATCTGTCTTGGAAGACAGCCAGATGCTCCTTAGAAGCAAAGTTGGTGAGACTTCATCTCTCATACTCTGGCCATGTTATCAGCAGGGACCAGTTCTTGGAGAGAGACATTGTGCTTGGTAAAGAAGAGGGTCAATGAAAAAGAGGAAAACCAACAAGATGGATAGACACAGGGGCTGCATCAATGGACTCAAATACAGCAACGGTTGTGAGGATGGTGCAGGACCGGGTAGTTTCATTCTGTTACACACAGGGTTGCTAGGGGTCGGAACCAACCCAACGGCACCTAACATCAACAACTTCTCTATGCCTCAGTTCCCTCCTCTGGAAATGAGGCCAATGTCAAGAGCTACCCTAGTTGGGTGGCTGTGAGGATTAAGTGAATTAATCTACGTAAAACTTTTAGTACCATGCTTGACACAGGGTAAGCACTAAACGGCTGCTGCTATTGCTGGCATTGAAACGGTCTTGCCAGGCCAACACAGCCTGATGCCATTAAACTTTTGAATCATCTACCTGCCTCCCCTCCCTCGTTCCACTCTCACCACCAACATTTTGACTAACTGGCTTCTTTAGGCCTCCTGCCATCTGGGGGAGCATGCACTGGCCATGCCATCAGAGTACCCCAATATGACTTTGTATGACATCGTAACCAAGTATCTGGGAATTCCAGGGCACAGACTAGGCTCTTGGGAGATGCGTTAATGTGAGTCAGTGGCTCTGAGTTTGACCAGATCCGAGGCACTGGAAGACAAAGTTTCTGAGACTGAAAACTGTGAAGAGTCCACCAGGACAAACAGCCCTTGAAAGGCCTCAGGGCACCTGGCACAGCTCCCACCGTGCCTTGACGTCAGCCTGACCTTCACTGAAATGTCCGCCGAGAGTGTGGCTCCTCAGCTCACATGCCTTACCTGTGACGTGGAGCTTCTCGTCAGTGACTTCGGCCTTCAGGTAGATGCGCCCTCTCTTCTCCGTGTGATCCATCCCACAGAGGCTAGGGACGTTGATGACACACTGCTTGTGAACATTCATGTCGCAGGCTGTGATCAAGAAAGCAGAGGGTGAGGCTGGGCGTATGGGCGTGAACCATCCCTTCCTCGGCGTTTTGGTTCAAGTACAAGTGAAAACGCACTCCCCCCTAATTTGATAATGTGCTATAATGTTTTTGCTGACATAAAGAACTGTTGGCAGATGTCCCTTACAGCACTGGCTTCCTCTGCGTGACAATATCCTTAAAATAGCCATACCATATTTGTCTAGTCTTAACCAAAGCAAAATATCCCTGCTTGGTTTTCTGTGACTGTTTCAAATATTTAACGATACACAAAATTCACACAGGTAAGTGTGTACAAAGCACGGATGAATGAATATTTTATGTACATCAACACAAATAACATGCAAATTTAAACAGGATATTTTTTGCCCAAGAATTTTTTAATGCCTTTCTCAGTTCACCACTGAGAAAGAGAACACCTGTGGGTTGAGTCTAGGAAATTCATAAAATATTCCTTTCTTTAGCCAATCATGTATTCTGGAGAAGGCTAAAGTATACTGTCTTTGTTTTTTTAATCTTAAGAAAGAATGTGTGTTTGATATTTTAAACCTGCCTTCAAATATTTAAATATTATTCTAAGTGAAACAAATACACGCCAGGCATGATAAGCCACTCCTTGCTAGCTGACATTACGTGGGAGAGACGGGGGAGGAGAGAAAAAGATCAGTATTATCGAAACAAACCAAAGAAACCCTGAAACGGATCCTGCATGCTGAGGGCAAATGTAAGACTGTGTAGGTGCTCCGGTCCCACGGTTCTTGTTCCTTTAGGCTTTCAGAAGGACAGATGGCCATTACATCCTCCCGATTTCTTGAGAGGAGGCTACAAAGGTGTTCTGCAACCTTCAAGATGAATTCATGCTCGTTTCACTTGAGTGCTTAATGTTAACAGGGCAAATTGTGAAAAGCGTCACGAACAACGCACACTTGCTACCATTAGGCACTAAGCAGGGCAAAAGATGCAATGAAGGAAGATCAATTAGCTGACCCACAAATGTGGATTCTGTTTATGTTTCTGTTTCCAAAGCTAACTGTTCAAAACCATGTACCTTCATTCAACCAACAGACAGGCATTTGAAAGCTGTGTTACAAATATAAATTGAGTTGTCCTTGTTGGGCCATTGATTTGATTATGGCCTGTAGTGACCCTATAAGACCAACAGAACTGTCCCATATGGTTTCCTAGACTATAATCTTGATGGGAACAGACTGCCAAGTCCCCCCGCCCACCACCACCACCACACACACACACACACACACACAGCCACTGGGCTCTTGGTTAAGAGCTGAGCTCTTAACCACTGTGCCACCAGGACACCTTATAACTTGAGCTAGCCAAATCGTACCTTTCATGTGCCCAGGCAGAATTTGCAATTTAAAGGAAATAAATGCCAGAGCCTTTCAAAAGGATATGGGAAACAGTGAGGGTGGGAGAGGTAGAAGTGCTGGATGGTATTCTTGGTTTGGCACCACCATTAACTTGTATATTTTGGGAAGCTCATTTGCCCTCTCAGATTCTATTTCCCGCTCTGCAAAAGAAGCAGTTGATCCAGGCAAATGGTCCGCTACAACATTCCCCACTCCCCCAAATGAAGTTGTATATGGAACTGATATGAACAAGCCAGGCCAGTCCGTGGATGGTGTAAGTGGTGAATGCACTTGGTTGCCACCTGAAAGGCTGGGAGTCCGAGTCCACCCAGAGGTGCACCTTGGAAAACGGGCCTCACAATGTATTTGTGACACACTGGCCATGAAAACGCCACAGAGCACAGCTCTATTCTGACACAGGTTGGGTCACCAAGAGTCAGAAGTGATTTGAGTCAACAACAGCTGGGTACGTAAGGGGGCAGGAGAAGCTTTGCTGGAGATGTTAAGCGAGGGGTTGGGGTGCTGTTGCCACCTGCTTTCTGGCCTCCTCCTTCCAGGAAGGAACACAGGCAGTGGCCCCAGAAGCCCTGGCACTCTAAGGAATAGAGTATAAAACAAAACAAAATGCACTGGCCCAGCCCAATGGTTTTCCATTTTTTTTTTTGTAATGAACCCTCTCTTCAAATAAAATCTAAAGCAGAATTTTAAGATAGAAACCAGATGAATATTATTTTATTGGCATAAACCGAGTTTTAAATTGAAATTTATACCATTTATTCATTACAAAGACATTCAAGGATAACCAGTAGAGCCCTTTGACAAAACAGCTGTTTGGAAGCAGCTGTGAGGGATGCTAGCCTTAGACCAGCCTCACCATCTCATTTCTTTCTGTATTTTGTTAAAGTTGCACAGAATCTAAAAATCCTGATTCACACAGAAGAGTAACGTGGAGTAGGGTGGAACAGCTTCAAATCGCAGTGGGCTGTGCAGCTAGGTGGACAGCTGCAAGTTCTGCCCAAGGAGTGGAGCTGGCCACACAGGTCTACCATGCGATCTCAGAGGTGTAAGGCTTAGGATGTTACACATTTGAGCGTTTAATTTGGTTCCAAATTTCCTAACAGTTAAAACATTTATAAATGTATTTAGAATCAGCATTTGCAGGATCCCTGAAAAGCATGCTTGCAATCCTAAGGTTTCTTGAATCACCCATGGCTACTGGCCTGAAGGATCACAAACGTATCATTAGGCTACTAACTTTATAAGGTGAAGATTCTTGCCTTCCATGGGAGACACTCATGTTTGATTCCTGGCCAGGGCACCTCTTGTGGAGCCACCACCCATCTGTCAGTGGGGCATGTGTATTGCTATGATGCTGAACCGGTTTCAGTGGAGCTTCCAGACTAAGATGGACTAGGAAGAAAGGCCTGGAGACCTACTTCCACAAGCCAGTCAATGAAAACCCTGTGGACCACAACGGGCCCATCTGCTCCCACCATGGGGATGGCGCAGGACTGGGCCTGTGCACGTTCCACTGTGCATGGGGGTCACCCTGAGTCAGGGGCCACTCGACAATGGCAGCCAACAACAACAATCCATCTCCCCTACAATGCCCACATATCTTGGCTTTTGTGTGTGCAGGCAGACCTTGAGACACTGTGGGTTCAGTTCCAGACCACTGCAATAAAGCAAGTATCACAGTAAAGTGAGTCACATGAATTTTTTGTTTCCCAGTGCATATAAAAGTCACATTTACACTATTCTGTAGTCTTTTAAGTGTGCAACAGCATTATGACAATGTTTGAGATTTTTGTGAGAATTACCAAAATAGGACACAAAGACAAAAAGTGAGCACATACTGTTGGAAAAATGGCACCAATAGACTTGGCTCAATGCAGGGTTTCCACAAATGTTCAATTTGTAAAAAAAAAAAGCAGGATTCATGAAGCACAGTAAAGTAAAGTGCAATAAAAAGAGGTATGGCTGTATGTGTGTTTATGACATTTGCTCCATGTAGGATTCAGATATAAAGATTTTTGTCCTAACGGTAGTCATTAGGGAATGATGTCATTTCCTTAAGTCTTTCCTATTAGAGAAGTAGGGCTGGTAGTTACCTTTCCATGTTCTAAAGCATATACTATTCTTTAAACAAAATTAACAGCCTGAGTAATCATAATTTAAGAAGCATCAGAGCAAAGCGTTTCTGTAATTGTTTTTCTTTCCCTGTGGTATTTGAAGAAGACACTCACACAACAAACAGGGAGGGTGGAAAGTGCTAGTGACTTCCTCATTATGGTCATCAGGAATTTCTCTCTCCATGGCTGAGAACATGTGTCTGTCCATAAACATGCAGGACGGGGGACCTTCGGAAGATGCAGTCCTGCTTTTTATTTTCTTTTTGGTTTCAGTTTTAAGGAGCGCTTGCTGGATTTTTCTACAGTCCACCCACTAATTAGAGGTAGAGGAAGATAATGACTACGGTTGCTTTGCTTATTCTGAAGCCAAATGTGAAATGTGGAGGTGGGGAGTCTTTTTTCAACGCTTGGGGAAGGTGCTTGCTTTGGGGTTTGACTAGCCTAGATTTTATGGTGATTGAAGATTTCTACCACTAAAATAATGTGACAGCACCAACTTCATTTATAAGTAGGTACCTTTGTGGGGGTTCATAATGAGGCAATTGAACCACTTAACAAATCAGAACTTGAACAATGGAATGATTCTACACTTGTTTAGCTTGATGTATCTGGACTAATTCTTCTATATTGACGAGGTGGTGTTGAAAAGTTACTGAGCTTTTGTTGTTGTTGTTGTAGTAAGTGCTCCCTGCAGAGCGTCCCCATCTATTGGGAAAGAAAACTTACTTACTGTCACATTTCATCCCTTGGTGGATAAGTCCATACAGCAATGACCCACAGTGATCACAGAAGGTGGGGCTTCCGTAGGTGTGGATTTTAAACTTGTGCTTGCTCCTTGGGTCCTGCGGAGAGAAAGAGCACATTATTCACTCCAGCCATGTAAGGACCATGTTTTTAAATTAAGCTAAGCTCTGGTCCCACCACTGTCCATTCCCAAGTCAAGGCTGGATGGTACCAGGCTGTGCACTATTCTCACAGTGGGTTGCAGTGACTTCCTGCCACACCACGTTTTAATATGCCGACCATTCTGGACCATGTAACAAATACCCACATTTCTTCTTTTTACGGAGTGTAATTTGCACACACCAGCGTTTCCACCAAAGTTATCACTTGTGGACCTATAGAGATCAGTGTCCCTGAGAGTGAGCACAACGCCTTCGACATCTCAGTATCTATGTCCCCAGTGCCCCAATGTAGTCACAGGCCGTGACACAGAGTAGGCACAAAACCAGGGGTGTTTGCTGAGTTTAGTAATTCCCATTGGTGATAGGTCAGAGGTCACTTACAACCACAGGCAAAGTGCAGGACAACTCCCCTGGAACATGCCTTATATTCCGTGGTAGGGATCTTCAAAGATTACGCCTGCTTGAAAGCATTATAAAGTACACTAGACATTTTACCTGTGTTTAAAAAGTATATCTGTTGACTTTGAAGAAGTTCACAGGTCCGGGGAGTTGTGCTCCATCTCCCCCAAACTCCTGACCTCTGCCACTGGGAGTTCTTTGAGGAGGGGGAATTTGGAAAAGCACAGGTCCAAAGACTCTGGAATTCTCCAACTGGTTATGACACAAACTCAGACCACGTGCAGAATACACTCCTTCTATGCCTTGTTGTTGTTGTTGTTGTTATGTGCCGTCGAGTCGGCCCCGACTCATAGCGACCCCTCCTTGGGTTTCCGAGGCAGTATCACTACGGAAGTAGGATTGCCCAACCTTCCTTCCGAGGAGTGTCTGGTGGGTTTGAACCGCCAGCCGTCTGGTTAGCAGGCAAGTGTCTTAGCCACTATGCTACCAGAGCTCCCTTCTATGCCTTAGTGTGCTGTAAACATTTCTTCAACCAGAATGCAAGTAGGACCCAGGACACAACAGAGTGATCCTTATTTCAACACAAAACGTAGAAAGAAACCATTTGTGCTCCCAGCCACGAGAGATCAGAACTTCTTCATGTCTTGATTTTGAACGTGACACTGTATGTGGTAATGTTCATGCAAACAGACCCCGGTGTTTCAGCAAGAGGCTGCCAATCTCCTGGTTTGTGGGGCAGGACAGTGCCCTCCTCCGCCTCTCTAACTTTACTGAGCATCTGCTCTGTGGCAGGCCTGGGACAAGAGCTTGAAGTCCATTATCTCACTGGATCCTTCCAGCAGTAAATTCTCATCTGTACTGTGGAATTGCATCCTGCTACTTGAATTCAAGGGAGCTCTGACAGCTTAGCGCCTAAGGCACTTGACTGCTAACCAGAAGGCTGGCAGTTCAAACCCACCAACCACTTCTCACAAGGAAGGTTGGGCAATATACTTCCCTGGTGATACTGTCTCGGAAACCCAAGGAGGGGTCACTATGAGTCGGGTCCGACTCGACAGCACATAACAACAACCCCCTGAATTCAACTGTTGCTGCTGTTGTTGTGTGCCACTGAGTCCATTCTGACTCACAGCGACCGTACATGACAGAGTAGAACTTCCCCAGAGGCTTTCCTAGGCTGTAATCCTGATGAGAGTAGATCGCTAGGTCTTTTCTCCTGAGGAGCAGCATGGGGTTTGAACTGCCGACCTTCCTGTTAGCATGTGAGCGCTTACCCATCGTACCACTGGGGCTCCTTTTGATTCAGTTACAAGCTGGCAAACACACAAATCTCCAGAACCAACTCAGGATCGCTTTCTGTTTCCCATCTCCTTCTCCAATTCAAACTTGACCTTGTTCCCCAGGATCCAAAATACAAAGAAACACAAAGGATATCCTTGCTTCTGACCTCTCCAGGGCATAGGCCCAGTGTTTCAAGGGGATTTCAAAGGTAATTTTGACTTAATAAGATGATTCACATTTTGATTGACTTTAGAATCTAAAACCAAAGCCACATGTACTCCAATGAATCACCTTTTTAAAAATATAGATTCTAAAATTTTGGAGTAATTTAATCATTCAGAAAAGCATAAAAAACAGTATCCCAAATGCTCATGCTCATGTATAGACCACCCAGGCTTGATAAATGTTAACATTTCCCGGTATTTTTCACTGTATAATTACTATCCTATTTTTATAGAGAGGTTAATGACCTCCCAAAGTCACATGGTGTGTTATTAACCGAGCCAGAACTGGACTATTCATTGTCTGTAACACTGATTCCATGTAAGCGAAATCAATCCAGAATGAGGACTTGGCTCTCTTAACACCTTATTTTTATTTTCAGTAATAAAATAGTTTTTTTTTAAAACACTTCATTGTCTGTTTTTATAAATAAAGTTTTATACTTATTCACTTACACACTGCCCATGGCTGCTTTCATGAGTAACAGCAGATTTGAGCTGCTGCAACACAGACCTTATGGCACACACAGCCTAAAATAATTATTCTCTGGCCCTCTAAAGGAAATGTTTGCTGATCTCTGCTTTGTTGTTATTAGGTGCTGTAGAGTCGATTTCAACACACAGCAATCCCCACGTGACAGTGCAGAATTACCCCACAGGGGTTTCTAGGCTGTAATCTTTTTTTTATTTTTATTTTTGTTATTGTGATTTGGGTGAACGTTTAAAGAACAAATTGGTTTTCCATTCATCAATCCATACGCATTCTGTTTTGTGATATTTACTGCAATCCCCATATATAATAGCATTCTTCCCACTTCTTCCCTACACCAACCCCTTCCCTTTCTTCTTCATTCCCATCCCCTTCTAACTTCCTAGCTCTGTCCCTGGGCAAATGCTGTCCTCTTGATCTCACGTGCTTGATTGTTATAATGAGTGCATGTTGTTGCCGTTGTTGTTGCTGAAGAGTCAGACCTGACTCAGCGACCCCTCCTTGGGTTTCTGAGGCAGTATCACTACAGAAGTAGATTGCCCAACCTTCCTTCCGAGGAGTGGCTGGTGTATGAACCGCCAACCTTCTGGTTAGCAGTCAAATGCCTTAGGCACTATGCTACCAGAGCTCCTTAATGAGTACACACCCTCCTGATATCACTGTTCACCTACACCTTATAGGTCTGTCTTTCATTTGGCTGCCAGTTGAGTCACAAGGGTTAAATTTAGTTCCTAGCTAAAGAACCATAGCCTCAGGGGTTCCATGAGTCTCAGACGAGTAAGTCTTTTTTTTTTTTTAAATCATTTTCAGTTTTATTCCACATTTTTCCCCACTCTGTCTGGGACCTCTTATCGTGATCCCTTTCAAAGGAGTCTTTGATTTTCTTCACTCTTCTTTGCTCCTGATGGGGAAAGATCAATAGTTGCATCTTAGATAGCTAGGTGGCCACTCACACGTTTTTAAAAGCCCAGTTGCTAATCGCCAAAGTAGGATCCAGAACATTGTCTTTGTGGACTATGTTACTGGGCTGCAATCATTACAGAAGCTGATTGCCAGGTCTTTCTCCCATTGAGCCACTAAGTGGGTTCAGAGCCTCCAACTATTTGGTTAGCATTTGTGCCACCTGAAACTAGAACCAAACCCACTGCCGTGGAGTCAGATCCGACTCCTCCTTGAGTTTCTGAGGTAGTATCACTACAGAAGTAGATTGCCTAGTCTTCCTTCTAAGGAGTGGCTGGTGGTTTGAACTGCCAGCCTTCTGGTTAGCAGTCACATGCTTTAGGGACTACCTACCACCTGAGCCCTTAATATTTGCATCAGAACAGTGTTTTTCAAAATAGGATCCCTACACAGCAGCAGCATCAGTAGCAGCTGGAACTTGTTAGAAATGCAAATTATTTGATGTCTCTTCAGATCAACTGAATCAGAAACTATGGGGATCTAATGGGCTGTGTTTTAACAAGCCCTGCAGGTGATCCCAAAGATGGCAGGTCCACTAAAGGTTGAGAAGCACTGCTTTAGAAAGTCACGCAACAAATATATAGTAAGTGCGTAATAGGAGCCAAGTGCATAAATGTGTAGATGATTAACAATATTCTTGTCATTAATTAACCTGCCTCAGGGTTGAAACATTAACACCTTCCTTGGGAGATTATTATTTTTTTTTAGAAGACTAGGCTTAGACCCCCACCATTAAAGAATCCCACACCAAGTTTTCTAATATCCCAAGACATTAGGTAGAAGGTTGAAGCAACTGGCCAGTGCTAGGGCCAACACAAAGTACCCGTGTTGACAGTAAAGGTTGTGTCCTACAACGTGGAGGCAAAGTGGATGCTAGAAGAGAAGCAACCCTGTTCCCCTGCAGAAGTCAGGCATCAACAACGACTGCTCAGTAAATAAAGTATGGGAGCTTACACAGAGCTCTGTGGAGTGTGCCATGTGGCCCTGGGTGGCTGTCCTGCCAGTTGGTTGTAACACAGATCTCTGTTGACATAGCACATGGGCAACTTGCTTCACTCTTCAGGAAAATGTAAACCTTGCTCAAGCAACCCCCATTAGGGCATCTTAGGCTCTGAAGGTGTAGGAAGAGAGGAAACCATTGTTTCTACCACTTGCAAGAGTCTGGAGTCTCACCGAGTCGTGGAGTTCTTCGCACCCTAAAATTATGTGTGAGTAGCCAACGATCATGCCTATGAAGACGGCAACACTGACAATAATCACATGACCCACTGTTGCTCATCAAGTATGTGCTGGTGCTTTACAAAAGCCAAAATCTCCATTTAAAACAAGAGAGGTTCCAGTAACAAGAGCATTTCCTAGGATTCTGCAGACGTCAGTTCTGAAGGCAGGCTTGCCTCCTTCAAGCTGTGTGACCTTGGGAAAGTCAAGTCACATATTTACAGACCAGAGATAACATCAGTTCTGCACATGCCATAGGCTGACTCAACTTAGGGGACACACAGGAACCAGGCCTCTTGCATTTGTAAAGCCTGCTCTTATCAAGGCTTCGAACCAGTTCATTTCAGTTCACCCCCCTGCTGAAAATTTGCATGACCATTCCAGAGTTACTGAAACAGGATCAACAGTTTAACAAGATCCCTAGGGGATTCTATGTACACAGGGGATCTGGTGGAGACCTTACCCACTGTATACCATGCCTGGCTTTCCGAGATTTTCAGCTTGAAACTGACTGCCAACCCAAACCACCACAGACATTGTCTCAGCCATATGGATGAACCCATCGCCCGCACCACATGGTGGAACTCCACAGGAGTGGGACTCTAGAGCAGGAGAACTCTGTTCCAGCCTAATTCATCTCACCTATTCTGACAGAAGAAACCACAGCATTAGCTAAAGAGCTGTGATTCACGATGATTTGTGGGGAGCAACGTTTACTAAAAGGCTCCCCGGGCTTTCTGTGTGTCTATCAATAGCCTGGGCCAAGTCGGTTTATTTCTTTGGGCCCAATTTCTCCAGCTGGAACATGAAGGTGCTGGACCAGATGGGTGTTTTTAAAGGTGCATTCCACAGAGCCCTACGGTTGTTGGGCGGTGTCCTGGGGGCTTCCATGGGTGAGAGGAGAAGAGGGCAGAAGAGGGGACTGTTGCTAAAATTAAAGTCTGAAAACAACTGGACTAGATGGTCTCTTTGATTCCATCTTCCTTTTCTAGAAAACTTTTCAATTTAAAATAATTTATGACTCACAAGAAGTTGCCAAACTTGCACAGAAGGGTTCCTGCACACTCGTCTGCCAGCTGCTTCCAATGATAACACCCTTCATAAGCGTAGTACATTAGAAATCAAGACCATACTCTTCACTAAGCTATAGATCCAGTCCTTCAGATTTAAATGCATAATGCCAATGCGTATATTTCTATTGTATGATTTATGAATTAAACACATGGTTTATAGAAAGGAGAATTTAGTAATATTTGCTGAGTAAATACCACCAACCCAAGAACAATACTGAAAGGGCATCTGTTGCTTGTTTCTTAAATATATAACCCACAGGATCTCATGTTAAGGGGTCGTGGGAGGATGAGTCTAAAGATTTATCTGAAAATAGAATCAAAATAATTTTCTCTAAGTAAAGGAAACACATGTTATCTTCAAACCACTTTGACCAGTTTAAAACAAAATCATTTTGAGACACAAACTGAGTGCTCGACCAAGGTATGGCGCCAGTTAGGGGTCACTGGGGAGTCCACGGTGTGTAAGGTATGGGCTTCCAGGTGCTGCCAGGAACAGAACACGAAGACAAGAGCTGCCCCACTGGCTTGAGAACGGGTTTCATGAGAGTTACTCACACAAATGACAACTGTTGTGGGTTCAAATGAGGCTTTGGGTGGCCAGCAGGTGCAAGGAGTGGAGCTGGACTGTGAGGAGGAGCTTGTGTTCAAGTCCCACTGTCCTCAGGGGTGAGAGTAGTGTTGGGTGGACAGATTCCCAGGGTTCTTTCTCACAGAGTGAACCCTGACATACAGTCCTCCACTCGGGTGATCCCCACACAGCACCCCAGCTCCTCTCTTCTGTGCCTTGGCTTTGGCTCTTTGGAGACTTTGCATAACCACCTTATCCCAAATTCCATCTGCTGAAATACCTACAAAGGCTGCTTCCCCAGCCCAGGAAGCCTCTCCAGATGTCAGCACCAGATACAATTTCTTCCCTCTTTGACCTTTCAGAGCATTTTATTTCTGTCTTTTACATACCGCTTATCACGTTCTGGCATTTATGGCAGTTATTACTCTGTCAACTGCCTCACCTTTCTCCTGTAGAGTGGCTGGTGGGTTCGAACCACTTGCTGGTTAGCAGCTGAATGCCTTAACCATTGCACCACCAGAGGTCTTTACTCTGTCTGTATCCACTTTTATCTTTCCTTCATTTATGACACACACACACACACACAGGACAGGTAAGAGAGGTCCAAAGCACATTGATGAATTAGCCAGAACCAAGTTGGGACTTAAGCATTAACTTCAAGTCCAAGCTTCTTGGAAGCCAAAAGAAAACAAAAAGACATGTGTCTTGGTATTCCTCTAAAATCACTTTGTCATGTGCATGGTGGACCTTTGATAAACGTGTGTGAAGGAACTATTAAAGGGTTAATGAAGCGTACATCAGTGTCCACTGCAGCACTATTCACAACAGCCAAATGTCCAACAGATGAATAGAGTACCTACATGCAATGGAATATTAAAACCATAAAAACAAACAAACAAAAAGCTCATTGCTTTTTAGTTGGTCCCCACTCACAGCAAGCCTATAGGATGGAGAACTGCCCAGTAGAGTTTCCAAGACTGTAAACTTCGGAAGTAGACTGCCACATCCCTCTCCCACAGAGCAACTGGTGAGTTTAAACCACCGACCTCTCAGTTAGCAGCAGAACACTTGACCACTGCACCACCAGGCTTCCTTAATGGAATATTATTCATCCAGAAAGAGAAATGAAGTCCTGATACATGTTAGAACATGGATGAACCTCGAAAACATGAGTGAAATAAGTCAGTCACAAAAGAATAAACATTGTGTAACCCACTTACATGAAATGTCTACAATGGGCAAGTGGACAAAGTCCAAAGATTATTAGTGGTTATCAGGGCAGGTGGGAGGTAGGAGCAGAAAAGGAGGTTCATTGCTGAGGTGACGCTGAGCTCCTGCTAAGGGTGATGAAAAAGTGTGGAAACAGACAGTGGTGATGGTCACACAACATGATGAACATAATTAAAGTCAATGAATTACACATGTAAAAAATGTTGAAACGGCAAATGTTTTGTTACATATATATATGTATGTATTATTGTGCTTGGGGTGCAAATTTACAAAACAAATTTGTTTACATTCAACAGTTCCTGCACATTTGATTTCCCTGCCCCGTTTACCATCCCCAACCATAAAAAACTTGTTGCCCCTCCCCTCCGTGTGACTACCCCTCCCTGTGCCCTTCTTATCTGTGCATTCCTGTCTGCCCAGCTTACCCTCTATGTGAACGCTGCCCCTCTGGTGTCTCATGGCTGATTGATCTAAGGAGGGCATCTCCCTGGAGTAGGTTGGTGCATTGCCCTGGGGTAGGTGTTCTGCATGTAGGTCTTTCTACTGTTGGGCTGAGAGCCAATCCATGGAAGTGAGTCCATTTCTAGGCCTGAAGGGTAACCTGGGGCTGTAGTCTCAGGGTTCCACCAGTCTCTATCTGACAAAATGACAATTCTGGTCATTTTTGTGTTTTTGAATTTTGTTCCACATTTTTTCTCCCACTCTATCCAGGATCTCCAGTTTTGATTCCTTTCCAAGTAGTTGGCACTGGTAGCTGGGCACCATCTAGTTCTTCTGGTCTTGGTGTTGTGAAAGCTGAGGTCCTCATGGTCCATCTTATCTTTGGACTGTTTGCAGATGGCTTTGATGGTCTTCATCTTCTTTGTTTCAGATGAGAGGAGACCAACAGTTGCATCTTAGATGGCTGCTTGAAAGCTTTTAAGACCCCAGTTGCTATTCACCAAAGTAGGTTGTAGAACAAGATTTTTATGTACTATGTTGTGCCAATTGAGCCTGGTGGTATCCCCCAATACTACGGTCCTGAGTACTTAGGACCAGTGATTCTCTCTCTTAAGGTGTCTGGCTGTCTCTGAGAAGTTACTCCAACTCTGTCTTATGTTGCTTCTACAATGTATGTGGCTAATTTTGTAGCACAAGTGCATATGTAAAATTATCTTCAGCCAAACCCATCCTTGTTCTAGGGTATATTCCTGTTCACTGACCCCTACCTGATCTTCTCACCTGTCTATGCATGTGTCTGTAGCCAGTGTTTGGTGCTAGTGGTAGTAACGCAGTACTGTGAAATGTATTGGTATTTCCCTCTGTTGTCTACATCTTATGTGCACATTTCAGTGTCCTTCCTTTCCCCAATGTCATCATGCCAACCACTTTCCAAACTGTCCCTCCCCTCACCCAAATCAGCATGTGACCCCCAACTAGTTACATATATATTTAACACAATTAAAAAAAAAAAAAAAACTATAACAAAACAAATATTTATTGGGATTCACCTGAGGGTTCTAGGTAAAGAGACCTCACATGCAAGCATATCTTGGAGATACTGCAGACTTCCGCAATAAAGCGAATATTGCAATAAAGTGAGTCACATGGATTTTTTGGTTTCCCAGTGCACAGAAAAGTTATGTTTACACTGGACTTTAGTGTATTTAGTGTGCAATCGCATGATAAAAAAAAAAAAGATGGAAATATTGTGAGAACTATCAGAATATGACAGAGACACAAAGTGAGTACCTGCTGTTGGAAAAACAGGGCCGACAGACTTGCTCAACACAAGGTTGCCACAAATGAGGTATGCCTGTGCAGGGTCCCGTTCAGCTGGGCTACCCGTAAGCACTGCAGAGAAAAGGCTGCTGGACACCAGCTCTTCACTATTACCACGCTGGCAACGTTTTCCTCTTCAGCGCAATACAAGGAGATGTTACGTTTGTACATCTCTCCAGGCTCTGGCAGCCTCTCATTAAATGGAGTACGAAACTGACTGTGTATGTCACAAGCCTGACATTATCTTCTAATGAAAGGGAGACACGTTCTGCTTAGACACTACTGTCAGATAGGAGGTTGGGGAAAAAATGAAGTTTTTGACTAAAGCACTTTGCATAGGCACCAATGAAGTCTAACCCACACATCTAAATCCAGATTTCTTATAAAAAGACCCAATCACAGAGTCCCTGCCCTCTTGCAAGCATTTGCTAATGTCTTCTCATTTCTTAGCTCTGCAATATAGCAACGTAATTTCTCCCCTGGAAACATCAACTTGGAAACGTTTCTCACCATCTCTACCAAGACTTTTCAAAGTTCATCTCTCATCATCCTCATCATCATCCCTGCCATCTTGTAATTTGTTAAAAGCAAATCCAAGGATCTAGGGTTTCCACTGCAAAGAATGTTGATGCTGACTGGGCCTTACCTTTCCAGACACTCTCTTAATGTATTAGCCATCCCCACCTGGGAGGCAGAATCTAGGGAAGTTTGAAATGAGGACTGTTATCTTGCAATGTGCAGTGTGAAACTTCTACAGCAGCTGAAACCCCCAGGCCAGAGGGGCAGGCAAACAACAGTGGTTTATTACAAAGCTATTCAGACGTACACAGACATCACTTCACGTGCCTTTCTGACTGGATGAGGAAAGGAATAGGAGGTTTTTGCCTAGCAGTAGTCCGGGCTTTAATTTTCCACTTGGATTTGAATGCCTCCAAGGAGCGCTGGCGGTGCAATGGTTAAGTACTCAGCAGGAAACTGGAAAGATCAGCAGTTCAATCCCACTGGGGACTCAGTGGGAGAAAAGACCCGGTATTCTGTGCCTGTAAAGATTATGAACTAGGCAACTCTATGGGGCAGTGCTACTCTGTCTCATGGGGTCTCCACGAGCTGAAGTTGACCAGAAGACAATAACAACAACAAAATGCCCCACAGATTTCTCTGAGAGACCGAAACATTGCCAGCGAGGGCTAGAGGTCAGGCTGTGAATGTTGCTGGAATAAACTGTTCTTAACAGAGCAAAGCCCTAGGGTATGACTTCCCTCAAACGCCCAGAGCAGTGTGGCTCCTTCAAGATGCTTCCTTTAAATACCAAGGAAAATTTCTCGCATTGCTGCTACTTCACCATCTGATGTGTTCTCATAAATCAGGCTTGCAAGCCAAGCTTGGGTCTAAATGTCACCCACATGCTGACTACATAAGCAACACCAAAAACACTGCTCCCCCAGCAAATGCAGCATCATTTCTGTGATCTCAACTTTCTTAAGAAGCAGTCTTTGCTAATTTTTTTTTAACTCTATGATTGAAAAAAAAAAACAAAACTCCAAGTTTTAAAATTTTCATTAACATAAGAGTATTCTCAAAGCCAGATCATATGATTCATGTGATCTTATGTAATGTAGTGCCTAAGGCATTTGACTGCTAACCAGAAGGCTGGTGGTTCAAACCCACCAGCCACTCCAGGGAAGGAAGATTGGGCAATCTACTTCCATAGAGACACCACCTCAGAAACCCAAGGAGGGTTTGCTAGGAGTCGGAAACGACTCAATGGCAGTGAGGTTTTTTTTTTTTGTAACATGTATGAGGAGTCCCTGGGTAGTACAAATGATTAGTGTGCTTGGCCGCTAACTGAAACTTTGGAGGTTCAAACAATCCAAAGGTGCCTTGGAAGAAAGATCTGGCTATCTACTTCTGAAAAACCAGCCATTGAAAACATCATGCAGCAAGTTCTACTCTGACACACAGAGGGTCTTCATGAGTTGGAACTGATTCAACAGCAACAGGTTTTTAAATATTTGTGTACTAACCAAGGCTTTCACAGACCTCCCCAACTACCATTAGCCTGGTTACTGTCCACTGGGGCGTAGGGAGTGTTGCTCGACTTTTGACTAATCTGGTACTGCTGCATGTTGTCTCTTCTAAGAAAGGACCCACCCATTTCCATTTCTGGTGACAGTTAATTTTTGAAATGTAGCACCCATGTTTTATTCTGATGAATAATATTCATCTTTACAGTTTGGGTACTGGTACCGTAGTGGGTAAGACATTTGGCTGCCAACCAGAAGGTCAGTGGTTCAAACCCACCAGATGCTCCATGGGGTAAAGATCACCAGGAGGTGATCTCCTTCCATAAAGACCCACAGCCTTAGAAATCCAACAGGGGTCACTCTGAGTCGGAATCAACTCGAAGGCAGTGGGTTTGGTTTTGGTTTTTGGTTTTACAGGTTGAATAACTTGTCCAACCAAACTTTGCTAGTAGAAGAATTCTTAGAGTCCTTTGCTCAGCTATGCAAGCTATTGTAACCATTAAATGTGAAACAACAAACTGATTTTTAAAAAAAATTCTAGGTATATCTCCACCAGCAAGATAATGGCTAAATAAACTGTAATGTATTTATACTATGGGATACCGTGTAGCAGCTAAATCAAATGAGCTAGATCTTTCCGTAACAACAGGACAGATCACTGAGACAGAGTGTCTAATGAAAAAAGCAAGTCACAGAATGAAACATAAAATATAATGACATTTATGTAAAAAACAAATGAAAACAACCCCCAAACACAGAACAGTAACATAGCTTGTCTCTAGATAGGTGACTACCTAAGTTGGCCCTGAAGAAGTCAGGGGAGAGATTAGGTTTAATAACGCCAGTGAAAGCAGTATTTGATACTATCAGAAAAGATTTAAGTTAAAAAAGAAAAAAACAAACCACCGATGAATTCATATATTAGTTATGTAATTCAAATTACCATGAATCCTAGCTAGCTATATTTGGTTATATTTCAGCTGGTTCATGAGATATCATTAAAATGAGAGTTTACATGAGGACTCGGGGCACACTGTCACAGGTGATGGAGTCCTCGAGGAATGCAAATGGTTAATGTACTTGGCTGCTAACTGAAAGGCTAGGGGTTCAAGTCCATCCAGAGGCACCTCAGAAGAAAGGCCTGGCAATCTATTTCCCAAAAAATCAGCCTCTGAAATCCCTGTGGAGCACAATTCTATCCTGGCACACGGAGGGTGGCAATGAGTTGGAACTGGCTTGACAGCAACTGGGTCTCTTGGTAATATCTAATAAAAAAGGGGCTATGCTAGCAGCATCTTTGACAATCTGCCGGGGAGGAGGTGTCCATAGAAGATCCCACTGCAGATATCTAGTCTACCAGCCATCAATTCAAACGGAAACCTTAATTAAAAGTCATGTTATAACCAACCTCATCTTATTTTGTCACACATTTTATATGTTGTCATCATCTGTAGACATCTAAGCCCCCGTTTCTGCCCCATCAATTACCAACTTTCAAATTCCAAAAGAATCTTAGATGGTTTAGTATGAAATTCTGATACCAAAAGAAAGTGTTTAAAATGTTACAAATACTCAAACCACAAAGCTGAAGCATTATTTATTAAAAAACGAGATTATTTTTAAACCTTAAACAAAAAATATCCCATGAAGTCTTCTTAAAAGCAAAAAAAAAAAAAAAATATTTAAGCTTAACTAG
Source organism: Orycteropus afer afer (assembly GCF_000298275.1). Lineage (NCBI taxonomy): Eukaryota > Metazoa > Chordata > Mammalia > Tubulidentata > Orycteropodidae > Orycteropus > Orycteropus afer. Next base: position 16,523,402 of record NW_006921605.1, on the reverse strand, counting down.
TAAAGAATGCCTGCCTTCAGCATTAAGCTCTTTTAAGAGCTATCTATGAGATCAAAGTGACAGCAGCAACTGGAAAGATGAGATAGGGACCTTAGGGGGCAGTGAGTTTATGTTAATGGGGGAGGAACAACCCGGAAAAGGAGGGTGAGATGGGGGCACAACTCAAAGAATGTCCTCATGTAATTCAACTGAACTGTGCATGTAGAAATGGTTGAATGGGTTATGTTTTGCTGTGTATATTCTCAACAACAACAAAATAAGTAAGGTATTTCCTAGCGAGCTATCAATTTTTTCATTTTGGCTCAAAGGGTATTTATTGAGCATCTAGCATGTGCCAGGAGTTAGGCTGGAGCACATGGTGAAGAGGCCAGGTATGGCACAGATGGTATCTCATCAGGAGAGGCTAGGTAAAGGTTCATTCATTACTTCATTCCCTACTCATGGTACCTCAGTGGTTAACACGTACATATTTATTTATCACTCGTCACTCTGGGAGCCAAGCTGAGGGGGCAGCTCCATCTGAGATACTGCCAATCTCGTGGCAGAGGGAAAAGAGAAATGGCAGAACCAATCAATGACTCTTACACCTTCTACTCAAAAATGATACTATCATTTCTGCTCACATTTCATTGGTCAAAGAAAGACACATGATCTGGACACAAACAGGGTGGGGATGTATAATCCTTCCCCAGGAAGGGGCAAGCAAATACTTTAAAAAGCTAAAAAAGAAAAAAATACAAAAAAAGAATTGGGTCGTTGTTCATGTGAGGAACGCTGTCTGTCATTCTGATGGTGTGGGGCAAATTTTGAAGTCTAATAACACTCGGTATTCATAGCAACTCTCATAGTGACCATATGGGACAGAGGAGGACTCCCCCAAATGGTTTCCTATGCTGTAGTATTTATAGGAGATTTCCAAGTCTTTTTTCCCATGGAGCAGCTGGAGGGTTTGAACTGCCTATCTTTTGGTTAGCAGCCAAACACTTAACCATTGTGCCTATAGGGCTGGATGGCACACAATGACAAAACAACAAATATTGGTAGGAGGTACATAATAGCCTGGGACAGTGGCATACTAGGGTTAGGGTCACCCATTGGAGTAACTCATGGTGTCATGCCCCCATCATGGACTTCTTCCTGTATCATACTACACAGAATCCTTAGTGTTATTTATTATATTTTTTAATCATAGAATAATATGTGATATAGCTTTAAATTACTTAAATGTTACATTTCTTAGATTATCTGAATACTAACAACAAAACTGTTTTATAACATCTTCTGACCTTGAATTACATTATTAGGCAGTATTAGTAACCGAGTAGAAGCCTTTTTCAATTTTTCTCCTTCTTTTCCTTCCATTACTACTTCATTCTCAAGAAAGTTATTGATATAGATTCATAAGTACTACTCACCACAGTATTGTAGCTAAAGCGCCAGAAAATTTGACAAAATCATTGACTATAAAAACACCAGCAGCAATGAAAACAGTGCACCATGATTCAAAGCATCAACTGTACTTGGGTAACAATGATGGCTCTGAAAGGGCACATTACCCACTGCCATCAAGTCAATTCTGACTCATAGTAATCCTACAGGACAGAGCAGAACTGCCCATAGGGTTTCCAAAGCTGCAATCTTTACGGAAGCACTGTGCCTCATCTTTCTCTTGCGGAGAGGCTGGTGGGTTCCACCCACAGGCCTTTTGGTTAGCAGCCAAGTGCTTAACCATTGTACCACCGGAGCTCCACTCATGCAAGTGTTCAAAAAGTAAATTAGCACAGAGTTTTAGCCTCATAGGTATATTGATATATGTAAGCTGGACTTATGAGAAATGTTTTTCTTTTTGTAACTAACGACAAACCAAAAAAAACAAACTCACTCCCATCGAGCTGATTCCAACTCACAGCAACCCACTTTGGGTTTCCGAGGCGGTAAATCTTTACAGAAGTAGATCACCCAGTCTGCCTTTCATGGTGTGGCTGGTGGGTTTGAACTGCCAACCTTCTGGTTAGTAGTCAAATGCCTTAGGCACTACGCCACCTGAGCTCCATAACTAACTACAGCGATATTTTTATTAAAAATAATAAATTTCTACTGAAACACTGCACAAACCTTTTATAGACAATTGTTTTGGGGTCACCCTTTCTGACTGTGCCACCCAGTGTGGTCTGCACTCCCCACACCCCCCAGAGGTTCCATTGGCCTGGGATGCTGCACTTAAATTTATCATGGGCTTGAACAATTATACTATCATTTGTAAGAAGGCTAATTCTTACATCTTACTAGAATGTTGCAAGATTACCCTGCAGCTGGAATCTGTTCAGCTGATTAAGCACAGCACAAAGGGGGAGTCAGAGGTGTGACCCTGTCTCCCTCCCGATTTCAAAGTGCAAAGGGGCAGGGTGATTTCTTTCTTTAGGTATCTCTAATACCTTAGTGCCTAAGGCATTTGATTGCTAACCAGAAAGCTGGCAGTTCAAACCCACCAGCCACTCCTCAAAAGAAAGACTGGGCAATCTACTTCCGTAGTGATACTGCCTCGGAAACCCAAAGAGGGGTCTCTATGAGTCGGATCCGATTCAACGGCAGTGAATTTGGATTTTTTTTTGGAATGCCTTGTACAGACCACTCATTACTCCCAGAAAGTATTTTCCAAACAGCACTTCCTCCTAGCCATATTAAGAGATACTTCCCAACGGTCAATGATCTTTTTGATTATGCCCTCATTTTTTTTTTAAATGTACGGTTTATGATAAAATATT
>NW_006921605.1:16508935-16519132 GCF_000298275.1 Orycteropus afer afer | reverse complement strand
ACTGTTGACATAAATACAAGAGCAGAGGAAGCACAGAGAAGCAAACAGGAGGGGAAGATACACACTGAATGAAGATGGCCAAGGCACTAGGAACAGCAGTGAAGAGACCAGGACCTTTCCCCCAGAGCAACAGGGAGAAAGCCTTCCCTTAGGGCTGGTGCCCTGAATTCAGACTTGTAGCCTCCTACCCGGTGAGAAAATCCATCCCAGTTTGTTAAAGCCACTCATTGGGGTACTTCTGGGATGGCAGCACTAAGACACTGTGATACTGTCCTTAGCATTGGTCTGTTATGTGTCTCCACCACCCATCTGTCAGTCTGCCATACTGTGATGGCCGTGCACTGTTGGACGCTATGTCACAAGTATTTCAGATACCAGGAGGGTCACCCATACAGGACAGGTTTCAGCAGAGCATCCAGACTAAGGCAGAGGAGGAACAAAAGCCTGCTGAGCTACTTCCAAGAATTAACCAATGAAAAGCCCATGGATGACAAGAGAGTATTTCCCAACGTGGAGCTAGAAGATGAGCCTCCTACGATGGACGGCACTCCCAGTGCACCGTGGCTGCCACGAGGACTTGAGCATACCAGAAGTCATAAAGGTAGCACAGCACTGAGCAATGTCTGCTTCTGTCAGGGCCGACTTGAGGGCAACGGACAACATCATGCGTCTGTCTCAGCACTTTGCCTCCTCATTGTGGTACCAGCATCACTGCCTTTGGGAGCTCTAGTGGCACAGTGCCTAAGGCATTTGACTGCTAACCAGAAGGCTGGCGGTTCAAACCCACCAGCCATTCCTCGGAAGGAAGGTTGGACAACCTACTTCTGTAGTGATACCGCCTCGGAAACCCAAGGAGGGGTCACTATGAGTTGGATCTGAGTCAACAGCAGTGAGTTTGGTTTTTCTGGTTATCACTGCCTTTTGCTGCTGTGTGCTGGTGTTTCCAGAGCAGGCACAAGTGTCAAGCACATTTCTCTTTTCATTTATTTATTTAAACAACAAGAGGTAATTTCCCGTCAACTTTGACTTTCAGTGCATCCTCAACAAGGCCTCTCAGAACTCAACCTAGAGAATAATGACAAGAACAGTACTACTGAGCCACCCAACAGAACTACGTCAGAGAACAAACCAGAAAGCCGGCCTCTAACACCTATATCCTTCAATCCCCAGCACCCTTTGTTTAGCTTCTAGAAAAACCTGAAGTTTGCCCTTAGAATGGTAGAAACCTACTTTGCAGATCTGAAATGAGTTTGTTTTCTTTTGTACATGTGTATTTACTAAAACAAGTAGCTACCAAGATTATCACTAAGGATATGCTGACACGTGCCCTGTGTTACAATAAAGGCTGAAACTCAGAGCTACTTGCTTGACAAATGTTCTGTCTCCAAATCTCCCTTTTGTGGAGGGAAACAGCAAAATGGAGACTGGAGCAAAGAAGAGGGGGAGGGGCATGGCATTTAAAGGCATCAGCACACACGGCACCAAGTGATGATGATCTTGTTATTTGAGGATATTGAAATACCTGTGACTGCCAGTATGTTATAATGTTTTCACTATTAATTAGTTTAATTTTGAAAAAAAAGAATCTCACATTTAAAAGAAAGGGAAATAAACCAAAATTAAATGGCAGCCAGTGGGCTGGTGTCACCAACTTAAAGACACTCACTTCCACCCCACCCACAGCCCTCCGCCTGCATGCAGAGTCTGGTAGTTAAGCTGTGTGTCAACTTGGCTGGGCCTGGTTTTGAGTGGGCAGCTGGATGTAGTTATTCCCTATGATGAGACTGGTAATCAGCTCCACGGCAGAATCTACTGGAGCAGCTCAGTAAGCCCCTTTAGGGATGTGGTCTGCTTCCAGTATATAAGCAGCAGTGTCGAGAAAGGTCTCGACAGGTTTTTGGCACGCTTGGACTCTGCATAGGGAGCTGTGGTGGCGTACTGCTTAAGGCCATTTGACTGTTAACCAGAAGGTTGGTGGTTCAAACCCACCAGCCACTCTGCAGAAGGAAGACGGGGTGATCTACTTCTGTAAAGATTTACTGCCTTAGAAACCCAAAAGGGGTTGCTATGAGTCAGAATCGACTCAATGGCAGTGAGTTTGGTTTTTTGGTTTGGGACCCTGTATGTAGCCGACTCTTTATTCTGCAGCCTGCCACGTTTCCTGCTGATCTTGGAACTATCTCTGGACTTGAACGAGTGGCCTGCCATGTTGTTTATTGGGACTGTGCCATTTTATTTGTCAACCTTGGGCTTATTAGCCTCAGTAGCTGCCTGAGTGAACAGACACCTCTAGCTCTGGTGGGCTGGGAGCAAGAGGCACAGCTAAAGCCCAGGGTTGAGGGGCTTTCACCCAGTCCCTAGAGCTTGGCACTTTGAACTTGGACTTCTAGCTTCCAAAATTGTGAGAGAATAAATCTCTGTTTATTAAAGCCAGCCACCTGTGGTATTTTCTGTTATAGCGGCACGAAGTAACCAAGACACGGGGGGTAAAAATCTTATTTGTAGCTTATCAGTCTATCCACCCTCTCAAATCGGATGCGATCAGGTGCACGGGTGGCAGGAAATGAGGTCAGATACATTTACAGAGTCCAAATTCATTCTCAAAGGGTTTGCGTTATTTCCTTCTATCTTGTGATATTACCATGGAGGGTCAGAGGAGGGCAGAATCCAATTTCAAGATGAAGAAACTGAGGCTCAGGGTAAGTAAATGATTCAACCAGGAACACACGGTTAGTGGTAAATTCGATCCCAACCTCTTGACTTGATTGATGAACACATGCATGTCAATCACCTACTAGGGGTTCAACTCTGTGCTTGACAATGTGCTGTTGTTGGCTGCCCCTAACTGGCGGAGACCCCAGGCACAACAGAACAAAATGCTGCCATCCCGTGATCAACTGGGGGACTGAACTGCGGTGACCCACAGGGTTCTCACTGGTCAACTTTTGGAAGGAAATTGTCAGACCTTTCTTCCTCATCCATCTCAGTCTAGAAGTTCTGCTGAAACCAGTTCAGCATGAATGCAACATGCAAGCCTCAACTGATGGCCAGATGGTGCCTACATATGAGGTGTATTAGCTTGGAATTGGACCCAGGTCTCCCACTGAACCACCAATGTCCTCATTATTAGACATTATTCTAGCAAAAGCTCACAGTAGTACACTGGGCAGTAAGGCTTATTCTCAGGTCAGGATGAACAATGGTAGGTATAATTGATGCCAAAATTCAGCTCTTTTTCAAATAACTCAAATAGACGCGGAGCAGAAGGCTATTTTCCCCAACCCCAATCTTAGAACAGGAAAAAAAAGATAAAATGTAAATTGTGATCTGGCAATAAATGATAATGGCATCTTCAATATCTCTAGGTTTCCGTTCCTATTATCACAAAATGCCCAAGCTGGAATAGAGAGACAGATACCCTGTAATTCCACTAGAGGGGAATAGAATGACATCAAGGGATGAAAGTCAAAGGCGTTTTCAAACATGTCACCACTGGAGTGGAGAGAAATCCTGCTGTCACTGCCATGGGGATGAATTTGTATTTTAAACTGTGCACACTCCTCTCCTTTGCAGCAGTTACTCCAAAGAAGTTAAATCGGGCTGAAATTGTATTCAGAATCCATAATACATTAATTCAAACGTCTTGTTCTTTCTGGAAAGTGATTTTTCTATTACTTGTTGTCAAGCCCATACTGTTTGACAGCCAAGCCAATAAATTCCACAAAGAAGCTAATTGGTATCCATAAGAGGATATGTTCTGTGTCAACAGAAGTGTCAACAGGACAGGTAGTCTGTGATACCTAATACCCTGAGAGTCCTTTTCATGGTCTACAGAAACATGAAAGGTTTATGCATGAGAAAAAGTAATGATCTAGTGCAGTGCCTTCCACAGACCTCTCAGCAATGATGGAATGTTTGATATCCACACTGTTCAATACAGCAGCCCCTGGCCACACGTGAAGGGGCCCTGCTGGCACAACGATTCAGTGCTTGGCTGCTACCTGAAAGTCTGGCAGTTCAAGCCTACCAAAGGCTCCATGGGAGAGAAGACCTGGCGATCTGCTTCTGTAAAGATTTTAAAACAAAAACAATGCAAACCCATTGCCGTTGGGTCCATTCCAACTCATTGTGAGCCTACAGGACAGAGTAAAACTGACCTATGGGGTTTCCAAGGCTGTAAATCTTTTACTATAGCAGACTACTACGTTTTGATCCCTCAGAGCAGCTGAGGGGTTCAAACCACCAACCTTTCAGTTAGTAGCCGAGCACTTAGTCACTGTGCCACCATGTCTCCTTCCCTAGAAAACCCGATGGGACAGATCTACTTTGTCCCACGGGGCCAGCATGAGTTGGAATCGACTTACAGCACCACAACATGTGGCTGTTGGACACGTGAAATGTGGTGACTTCTATGTTGTTGTTGTTAAGTGCCGTCGAGTCGTTTCCGACTCATAGCGACCCCATGCACAGCAGAACGAAACACTTCTATAGAGGAACTGAATTTTTAATTTCATTTGCTTTTAATTCATTTACATTTAAACAGTCACAGGTGGCTAATGGCTACTGCACTGGACAGCGCAAAATGAGAACACACTTCCCAGAGACATCTCCTGGTCTGCCATGGTCTATGATCCTTTTTCCCCACTGCTCCCTAAAAGTCCCATTATGGCCGAGACAGATAGGAGGGAATAGCAGATTTTCTTGAAATAACTGAACAGACTGGACTATTAATCAGTGGTTGGGTATCTCTTTTGAACTGGCCCTTTTGTGCTAACCCTAACTTACCATGCTATACCTGGCTTCATAGCCATCTATCTGTGACAGTCTCCTTGTGGCTTCCTTCCTCACCCCACAGTCTGTCCTGGCCAGACAGATCACTCCTCATGATTTGCTGCCTGGCATCTGTCACTCCCTTGCTCAAAAGCCGTTGCCCATTTAGTGCAGCCACAATCTGGCCAAATCAAATTGTCCAACCTCCTTTTCTACCACAGGATTCCTTGTCAACTCGCTTGTCTGGTGTCTTGGCTCACTGGGCTCCCTGCTTTATAGAGTCCCTCTTTTTCCTCCTCCCAACACTCTCCTCCTAAGTTCCAAATGGTGCCCAGCCCCCGGGGGATAGGCCTTCTCTAACTGCCTCCATCTACAGTTCTCGCCTTTTGTGTCCTATCCTGCACTAGGGCCATTTACCCTTTTCCGGGTATTTTTGGAAGGATCTTTGTTATTTGTCTGTTTTCTCAATACACTGTTGGTTTGTCCCCACTTCAGTGCCTTTGCACTTGCTCACTCTCTGCCTGGAACCAGCTCTTCACAGAGATGCTCTTGTCATTCAGGGCTCAGCCCATCTGTCCATCCTCCCAGGGAGGTTTTCCCTGGCACCCCATCTAAAGGAGCCCTTCTGAGCCTCTGTACACCATGATCTTAATGTGTTTCTTCTTATCACTCAATCTGAAGTTTCTTCTTATCACTTAATCTGAAATTTCACATTTAGTTTTACTTTTCTTTTTAGTGTAAATTCCAAGGAGAGATCTTGTCTGCCTTGTTCACTACTCAACCTCTAGTGCTCAGAAATGACCTTCAAAGGGCTCTTTAATAACATCTGAAGAATGAAAGAACCCTGTATCTCCTTCCTAACAGACAATATACTCTTGAGATGGAGATATATCTCAAACCTCTTGGACTCCCAAAACCCAAGGAAGAGTAACTTCCAGATGGAAGGCGTGCAATACACGTTTGCTGAAGATGACAGCAGTGGTACTTAACCTGAGCTGGCACTTCCAACCCATTATTTGCTGGGTGGCACAGCAGTAAATGAAGTTACCTTGCAAATGAACCACTTCACAGTCAGCCCAAGAAGATCTGGCTAAGGGTAATATTTAAGGATGGAATAATCAAGGAACATCACATTGTTATCAGTTTAGGAAATATCTAGGCCCTCGATCTAATCTTCCTTGTGCATGTATATTGCTACCATGATAATACAGGCACACTTCAGAGACATTACAGGTTGGTTCCAGACCACCTCAATAAAACGAATATTGCAATAAAGCAAGTCATACAATTTTTTTTTTTTTATTTCCCAGTGTATACATACATTATGCTTACTGTAATCTACTAAGTGTGCAACAGCATCATGAAAAGGCCTGAAATACTGCGAGAATTACCAAAACGTGTCACAGAGAAAAGTGAGCACATGCTGTTGGAAAAATGGTGCCTACAGACTTGCTCAATGCAGGGTGGCCATAAATCTTCCATTTCTTTTCTTTTCTTCTTCTTCTTCTTTTTTTTTTTTTTTTAAGAAAAAGGGCAGTATCTGCTGAGTGCAATAAAATGAGGTATGCCTGTGTAGGTCTTCTGGTGGAAAGAGGAAGTGCTTCAAATGCTTCTGCCAGAGGAAGGGGATCGGCCTAGCCTACCAGAAGAAGACAGAAGATGCAGACTTCTTGCTGTGCGCCTTACTGACAGTCATCCAGGAAACGGAAGAGACGGCTGAGCGTGCAACAGAGCTCACAGCTCTAGTCTTGGCATTAGGCTTTCTCACGAGTCAACAGTTCCCTGGGCAAGTTCTCTGCCCTCGAGTTTATTGAGCTAAGCACGGGAGAAGTACTCCTTTGACCTTTTATTATCTGGGGGCTGTGAATTCTCCAGATCAAAATGAAAACAAGAGTCATAAGGAGAAATCACCACGACAGGTCAAGCCTGATGATGACTCACTTTTCAATTCCAGGGTCGACCTGCAGTTTTATTCCTGAGCATTGACACAACGGAACAAGTGGTCTTTTCATCTTCTGGGGCCTAGGATCTGCTCTGCTGGGCTGAAACTTTGGCTGTGAATATATCTGTTTGTGAACAGCTTTCCTCCATTATTGTTTACCTCAGTTCTCAGGTCACAGGCCAAGTTGGTCATTGTTTGCAGGCGATTAGCAATGGCCAACTCAGTGCTCATGAGGAGCCTGTAGAAGGCTACTGCTGTATCATTACTTTTGACCAAACCTGTGTTTAAAGACCCTGTCCTTAATACTGATTCTGACTCATAGCAACCCCTTCTTGGGTTCCTGAGGCAGTATCTCTATAGAAGTAGATTGCCCAGTCTTCCTTCTGAGGAGTGGCTGGTGGGTTTGAACCACCAGCCTTCTGGTTAGCAGTCAAATGTCTTAGGCACTTCACCACCAGAGCTCCTAGTTTGGTTTTTTGGTTGATTCTTAATATTGATTCATGGCATATTAGTTGTACATCTCTGCTAAGGTTTGACACCACCACCAAGTCTGAAGATCAGAAGTAACTGTGATACAACCAGACACTGCTTCAAATGAGAATTTCTTGATCATACCTGGAGCCTCCAGGGAGCCAGGAGTTTCTAATTCTGACCCTTACTTGACATTCTCTGAGGTTCCTGTGACAGAGTCAAAGCAAACACATGTACCAGACCAGCTCAAGGTCAGAGCCCAAACATCTGTCCCAAAAACTGCATCCTATTCCAGCAAAGAACAAAGTTTACTGCCATGTTCACTTAACTCCCAATACCAAGAAACACAGGCTTTGTAAAGAAAGCTGCTTCTAATAAAGATGGGAGTGACTCCTTCGTCCTAAATGGAGCAAACGATCCTCCTGGCCGGATACTCAGTGGTCAAAACAGGTGGTATGATTTCACTGACAACACTGGATTGTACAAGAGAGTCGGCTGAGAATAGAGTATGGTCTTAAGCACAAAGAACAGGAGGAAGCGGTGTTGGCAGGTCCTTGGAGCATACATAACCCACCTTTAACTGCCTCAGTGGATGAAATCATCATTTTGATCAGCTCCAAACAGAAATATGTATAGGCACATCTGAATTCCAAATCTTACAGTATCAACAAGAAAATGCTATTTCATGGAACACCACACCTGGCCATTCTCTTGAGTTGGCTCTGTTCAGTCTCTGAAACCTGTCCTCCTAAGATTTCATTGATTGAGACAAATAATCCCAAATCCCTGTGACAGTACGGAGCCTCTGTTCCGGAGGGCCATCAAGATTCACCTGAGTGGCTCCGTGGACCTTCTAGCTCCTCTGCAGGCAGGATATAAGGGGTTAAATTTTATTAGGGGCAGAGGCCCAAGCAGAACTAAGTAATTGAAACAGTCGAGCTAAACTTGTACTGATGAATTGATAAAGACTTATTTTTACCCCATCACCAGAGGACAACATCATGGAACTTCAGAGCCCAGTTATTTTCAGATGCTCCCTGATAAAATGATTCCACGCCTCAAGGCTATTTTGTTAACTGGGAGATAGATCTATTTCCCCTCACAAAACATGCAGAGAATAATTAAGGAAGAGGTTGGCAGAAACGCCGGCTCACCAGGTAGAGTAAATGCTTACACACTTCCTAGGGGCCACTAACAATGAGCTATCTGGACAGGACGCCAGCCAGTCACAGTGCCAGCAGGGCTGCTGGAAACTCACTCACTTTGGCTTTCAGAACCAGTCAGTCTCCATTCCCTGGGACCTGAGTTCCTTCCAACAGCAGACACTGCTAAATCCCTGACCAAAATCCATTCCTCTTTCTTTCCTTATTAATACATCTCTGATTTTGTTGGAAAGACAAGTTGTCTAGCTCACAAAATGTATTTTCCAGCTTCTCTTGCAGCTATGGGTTGCCCCGTAGCACAGCTTTGGTCAATCAGATGTGACCACGGCTTCAAATTCAGTTCACTCCAGTTCTACCCCCCACTGGGAATTTCCATTTCCACTCCAGATATACTGAATTAGAACCTACATTTTAATAAGAGTCCCCTGGGGATCTATAAGCCTCACCCAGTTCCAAGTCTTGGATGTAACACAAGTCTGTGGGGGCACTTCCAGGAAAAATTTGCTTTCCTGTTTCCCTCCCCCTTTGGTGCCCCTCGTTCTTCCTCCAACCTGGAGGTGGAAGAGTCATTTTATGCCGTCGAGTGAATCAGGCTTTACGTAGAGCATGAACATTGCCCAGTCCATAAGTGATCCTAGTCCCTCTTTAGAAAAGGACTATTTTACAACTATCTTAAAAGAATGTGGTTCCCCAAGAAGTTAAACATAGAATTACCGTTAATAAAAACAAAAACAAAAAAACAACCTGATGCCATCAAGTCGATTTCAACTCATAGTGATCCTACAGGGCAGAGTAAAACTGCTCCACAGGATTTGCAAAGCTGTAAATCTTTACCATAGCAAAGTGCCTCATCCTTCTCCTGCAGCGTGGCTGCTGGGTTTGGCCTGCCAATCTTCTGGTTACCAGCTGAATGCCTTAACCACTGTACCACCAGAGCTCCTTAGAATTACCATCTGACCCTGCAATTCCACTCCTAGATATAAACTCAAAAGAACTGAAAGCAGGGACTCAAAGAACTATTGTACAACAATGAACATTACAGCAACATTCTCCACAGCCAAAAGGTGGAAACAACGCCAATGTCCATCAACTGATGAATGGGTAAACAAAATAGGGTATATCTGTTGTTTGTGTTGTTAGGTGCCATCGAGTCGCCTCTGACTCACAATGACCCAAACCACAGCAGAACGAAACACCACCCAGTCCCGCACCAGCTCCACGATCCTGGCTATACTTGACCCCATAACCACAGCCACTGTGTCAATCCATCTCATTGAGGGCCTTCCTCTCTTTAGTCAACCCTCCACCTTACCAAGCATGACATCCTTTTCCAGAGAATGGTCCCTTCTGACAACATGATGAAAGCACGTGAGACAAAGTCTGGCCATTCTCACTTCTAAGAAGCATTCTGGCTGTACTTCCTCCAGGATAGATTTGTTAGTTCTTTTAGCAGTCCATGGTACTTTCAGCATTCTTCGCCAGCATCACATCTTAAAAGCTTCAATTCTTCTTTGGTCTTCTTTATTCATTGGCCAGCTCTTACATGCATATGAGCCAACTGAAAATATCATGGCTCGTGTCAGGTGCACCTTAGTCTTCAAGGAGACATCTCTGCTCCTCAGCACTTGAAAGAGGTCCTTTGCAGCCAACTTGCCCAGTGCTATATGTTGTCTGATATCCTGATTGCTGCTTCCACTGGTGTTGATTGTAGAACCAAGCAATGTGAACTCTTTGACAACTTCAATCTTTTCTCCATTTATTGTGATGCTGCTTACTGGTCCAGTTGTGAGGATTTTTGTTTTCTTTATATTGAGATGTAATCCATACTGCAGACTGTATTCTTCAATCTTC
>NW_006921605.1:16494192-16507615 GCF_000298275.1 Orycteropus afer afer | reverse complement strand
CATATGAGCAGTTGATGGTCTGTTCCACAATCAACTCCTGGCCTTGTTTTGGCTGAAGATATTGAGCTTTTCCATCTCCTCTTGCCACAGATGTAGTTAATCTGATTCCTGTGTACTCTATCTGGCAAATTCCATGTGTATAGCTGCCATTTGTGTTGTTGAAAAAAAGGTATTTGCAATGAATAAGTCATTGATCTTGCAAAATTCTATCATGTGATCTCCAGCGTCATTTCTGTCATCAAAGCCAAATTCTCCAACTACCAGTGATTCTTCTTTGTTTCCAACTTTTGCATTCAGTCACCAGTGATAATTAACACATACTGATTGCACATTTGGTCACTGTGAGGCTGCAGAAGTTGATAAAAATCCTCAATTCCTCATCTTTGGCTTTGGTGGTTGGTGTATAAATTTGAATAAGAATTGTATTAACTGGTCTTCCTTGTAGGCATATGGATATTATCCTATCACTGACAGCACTGTACTTCAGGACAGATCTTGAAACATCCTTTGTGGTAAGGAATGTCACACCATCCTCTTCAAATTGTCATTCTCAGCATAGTAGATCATATGGCTGTCTGATTCAAAATGGCCAAGACCAGTCCATTTCAGCTCACTAATGCCTAAGATATCAATCTTTATGTGTTCCATCTCATTTTTGACAACTTCCAGTTTTCCTAGATTCATACTATGTACATTCCATGTTCCTGTTATTAATGGAAGTTTGCAACTGTTTGTCCTCAATTTGAGTTGTGCCATGTCAGCAAATGGAGGCCTTGAAGGCTTTACTCTCTCCTTATCAGTAAGGTTTGTCCTACTCTAATGATGCAGCTCTTTCCTAGTCATATTTTGACAGCCTTCTGACCTAAGGGACTCATCCTCCTGCACTATATCAGATAATGTTTCCAGGCTATTACAAAGTTGTGCAGTAATGTATCAGACAGTGGTTCTCTGCTATTCGTAAGGTCTTCCCTGGCCAATTCTTTGAGAAGTGAATGGCCTCTTCCTTCTTCCCAGTCTGTCTCAGTCTGTAAGCTTCACTGACACCTGTTCACCATGTGCAACCATAACAGCATTTGAAACACCGGTGGCACAGCCTCAATCCTCACAGCAACATGCAAGCCACAATAGTACGACAACTGGCAGACAAGTTTGTCTCACCTAGCTGTTTGAAACCTTTCCACTCTCCCTTTACCTGTGTCCCTGGCACTGCTCTGCTCTGCCATCACCTCTGGGTTCTCTTTCCCCCACTCTCCTGTCTGGTGGGGGTGGGGCCTGGGTCCCTCCCTCCCCTTACCTGGATGCCTGGCTGTTGCTCTGCCAGGGTAAATCTTTACAGAAGTACATTACCCCATCTTCCTTCTGATTCCATTGTCTAGGGTATATCTAGACAATGGAATCGGAAGGAAGATGGGGTAATCTACTTCCATAAAGATGTAGCGCCTTGGAAACCCACTGGGGGTCACTATGAGTCAGAATTGACTCGATGGCAGTAGGTTTGGTTATACAATGGGATATCACTCGGTCATAAAAAAATAATGAAGTACTGATATGTGCTACAGTGTGGATAATCCTTGAAAACATTATGCTGATTTACAGAAGCTAGACACAGAAGGTTTCATATTGTATGATTCCATTTATATGAAATTTCCAGAAGAGAGAAGTCCACAGAAACAGAAAGCAGATTGGTGCTCTGGTACATAGTGGCTAAAGCACTTGACTGCCAACCAGAAGGCTGGCGGTTCAAACCCACCAGCCACTCCTCGGAAGGAAGGTTGGGCAATCTACTTCCGTAGCGATACTGCCTCAGAAACCCAAGGAGGGGTTGTTATGAGTCAGGTCCGACTTGACAGCACATAACAACAACAACAACAAAGGCTGGGAGAAGGGAAGTGGGGAGTGATTCTTTAATGGGTTACAGGGCTTCATTTTGGGTCATGAAAATGTTTTGGAACTAGACAGAGGCAGTGGGTGCTCAATGCTGTGAGTGTACTAAAGCCCACTGAACTGTGTACTTTAAAATGGTTAAGGTCAACGGTTTGTGAATTCCGCCTTGGTTTATAAAAGGAGACCAGGGAGCTGGGTTTTGCATCACCTCAAGAAAATCAGTACCACAGAGCCTGCTCCAGGTGAAGCAAAGTAGCTTTGTGACTTTTACTCATTTCCCAAAGTTTTCACTGACTTAGAAAAAGCAAAATGGGTAACTCCTCTTACTGCTGCCACCTAAGAGGATGGCCTGGCTTATGGAGCCAGCTCTCTGAAAGCCGCAGGAGCCGCTCTGTCCAAGACAGTTATGAGTCTGCATTATCAACAACCCCACTGTGGCCATGTGGCTGACTTGAATTTTTAAGAATTACTCCCCAAAGCCTGTTTTCCTAGATGTTTTGGGCTGTTTCTAGCTAACAACTGTGGATATCTCAACCTAGTCTCCTTTCTCCATAACCTTATAACCTCATGATAGATTAGGAAAGGATTTAAAAAAAAAAAAAAATCAGTCTTCTGGACATTATACAGGCAATGCCACTCCAACCTTCCTTCTTTCTCTCTCCGCTTAATGAGGTTCTGTGGAAGGCTGGGAGTGGAGGAGAGAGAAGGAGTGGGGTTCAGCATAGTTCAGTGCTGCCAAACCCCATGGCTCTGAGGAATTTGCACAGCCTGGCCATCCCTCAAAGACTCTCATTTCATGGATGGAGATAATGACATTCATTTGGGGGGCATAATATACCCTCTGCTGCGTACACAAACCAGCTGTAATAGATATTTTTCACAACTTCCCGTGGGGAAAATAGGCCATGTGAAGGTGCCAGGCATTCAGCTGTCACTTCCTCACTGGGGAAAAGGAAAAAATCCAACAGCCTTACTTGGACACTCAGCTACTGCGCTCCCTGGTGAAAGCACTTAATGTTTTTGCATACACATTTGACTGAAGGTCTTCCCCAGACTTATAGTCTCTTGGTGGGGCTTACACCTGCCAAAGTTGTAGACTGATTTGGAACCGTTTCCGCAGATGACGGGGAAGGAGGTGACAAGAGACAGACTCCAGGCTGTTTGCTTTTGCCTCTATCTCTCACTCACAAAATCGAACAGTTTGTGAGGGGCCTTGGTCACCGGTATCTTGCTGGCAAGTCACTCCTTTTCCCGTTTTGCAAGGTTAGTTTCCTGACCCTTGGTCCACCAACTGACTTAGAAAACCAGAGAAAACTGTCAAGACCAGATTTAAATAGAAAATACACAGGCCTTACTTTCTCAGTTGCTGAGAGACAGGTATGTGATACTTGATGCTAATTATGTACAATGAGGTCAACTTCATTCATATGGTTTCTCTCCTCAACTACCTTCCAGGGAAAGTTTAAAGGTTCTAGAAACTAACAAAAGAGAAACCATGCTGACGGATGAATGGAATGGATGGGTGGATGAGATCAAGGAAGGAAGGGGAGAAGAGAAAGAGGCAGAAATAATTTGTGCAAGTGGGACACAGCCGCCCTGGTTGTAATTCTCTTTAGATATGAGCAGAAGCCCTGCCCCTTAACCCTATAGCATGCGGGCATGTAGCTGGGAGTGTGAGCACTTCCCAGAGTATGAAACCTCTGGAGTCACAGACTCTTGGGTTAAAATTCACGAGCCAGGTCTCTGCTGCTGGAATCCCGTGGGAGGAGGTCACATCTGCTGTTTGTCTTTCTTTGGGAGCCACAGAGCTGCTTGATGACCTAAAGCTTCCTCAAAACTGTACCTGGTACTATCTGTATCTCTGTTAAAAATCATGACTTGAAAATGATGATTTTTTAAAAAATCACAGTCATAGCTCCAAAACCTTGATCAATTTGTTTTATAAATGAAACATTTGTCAAACGTGTATCTAGAGAGTAGAGGTGGAAAACAGACATACACATAGACACAGAGGAAAGAAAACAGACATATATATATACACACACAGAGGAAAGGAAATGAATGAGGATAAAGGGATGAACATTATAGTGGTCATCTCAACATCTCTAGCACAAGACCTTGGCAACAGTGTACCAGAAGAGTAACGTGGCCCTTAATTTAAAATTTAAGGTAGCACCTGCTTCTGCTGATCCTACTCAAACAGGTGACCATATTTCATAACACAGTCTATTTCTGCCATCAGAAAAGGCTTTAAGAAATTAGTCTGCTGCCCCTTGGCCTGACAAAATCCCATTATCAGTTCAAAATTCTAAGAAGAGTTTGGCTCTAATTGAAACCTCCCAGATAATCATGACAGTGCTTTATTCCAAAAGTTCTTTGTGTTCTTCGCAATAACTTTATTTGACAAAGGCAGGTAATTAAGTGGTTCTGTGGAGTGCTGACCCAATTATAACATGGTTTTTAAGGAACAAGGGTGAGCGATTCACCCATCTGTGGCCACAGCCAAGAAGTGGCCCTGTGGTTTCTTCCTTATTTCAATCTGAGCTTTGATAGCTGGACGCAGCCCCAAGCCAGTCCATGTATAATTCACCCAAATGGATTGAGGCGGCCCATTAGGGACAAACCTTGGCCTGTTCCCCTGGTTCTTCAGCAAACATGTGCTCCGTTTTGATCTCAACGGCCCTGTAATCCTCCCCCTTTGATATCAACAAAGCTGGAATAAGTCAGATAACAACATGAGACATCTGGTGGCAGACAGGCAAGGGCCCTTTTGAGCAAAGTTAGGTTCAGTTCCAGCCAACGAGCCAGCAGGGGAAGAGCCCCCAAACCAGATTACAAACATGAAGGAGAGACAGCCCACTCCCAGGGAGGACCAATGGCGTGACACTGACCAGATACTCCCTTTTAAAAGCCAGTTGATCACCCTGTCCCCATCAGGCTCTGAGATGAAACAGCTCCCTGAACACATGCCCCCTTTGATCTCAGACTCCTCACATTTTTCATTAGGAAAAGACTGAGGATGACATGCTATAATGTATTTCCAGTCACTTTTCCAGAGGCTGTATTTTATAAATGCCATGTTAATCAGAATTATAAATGAGGAACTTGATCCTTTTTTAAAAAAAAATCCTGTAAGCAGCTCTGCTCCGTGTCTCAACCCAAGCCATGGGAGAGTGAGATTCTGCTCCCACCAAGATGCCCTTGGCCCCACCCCTTGGCCCTCCAGGAGCTTCCCAGCGCCTTGGAGGGGTTCTTCCAGCCCTTCTGCCAGCTCTGTCTCCCCCATCGAACCTTTCACAAACTCTCTCAGCTTGTTTCCTCTGGAATTTACGGCTTTTACCACAATTGTAACTAATTAATTAATTGTGTGATGATGGCTCAGAGCAAATCTGTCTCTCTCATGAAAGGGCAGACTACACCCAGTGGTTTCTACCATTCTGGGAACAGGCTTCGGTAGCTGGGGACGGATCTGCCTCTGCCCAAATCTCCAAGCTCTGTCTATGCCTAATTCTCCGAGAGGGATGGGATGGACCTACATGCTGCTGCTGCTTTTTTTTTTTTAAACAAATCGGTAAGTTTTTAGAGTAGTTTTAGGCTTACAGAAAAGTAGAGCAGAAAGTACAAAACCAGCTGTCAGACACTCTCTTTCTTCCTCTCCTCTGCCCAGTTTCCCTATTATTAATGATTCCTTTGGTGTGGTACGTTTAATACGACTGATGAACTAAAATGGACACATTACTGTTTACTAAAACCAGCTGCCATCAGCTGAATCCCACTCATGGCCAACACCTCGTGTGTCAGAGTAAAACTGCTTCCCCGTCTCCAGTGGTTGATTTTCCACAAGTGGACTGCGAGGCCTGTCTTCTGAAGCAACCCGAGGTGTACATGAACCTCAAGACTTTTGGTTAGCAGCCAGGCTTTTACCTGCTTGCACCGCCTGGGGACTCCCGTTATTAACTGAAGTTCACGATCGATGTTGAGGAGCCCTGCTGGTGGAACGGCTGAACACCAGGCAGGTAACCAAGAGGTTGGCAGTTTGAACCCCTCCAGTGGCTCTATGGGAGAAAGATGGGCTATCTGCTTCTGTAAAGATTACAGTTAAAAAAAAAACAAAAACCTATGGGGCAGTTCTACTGTCACATGGGGCCATTCTGAGTCAGAACATCAGGTTTCCCTCTTTGTACTGTACAGGTCTATGGGTTTTGACAAACCCTACTGTCCTGTATTCACCATCACAGTACAATGCAGAAGAGCTGCATTATCCTAAAAATGCCCAGTGCTCCACCTAGTTACCCACCGTACTGACTGCTATACCCCACATGTGTAGCACAGTGCCTGAGCCTGGCAATGCTCCGTAAGCATCCACTGAATGAACTAGCTAAAGGAATAAGGAAATAATCCCAGTGTCAAAAGGCTCCTCCTTGCAGCTCACTCATTTTACATTGAAGACAGACTTTCTCAAAGACATTTCCTATCCGGTGTTGTGCAGAACTAGATACCAACTCTTCTGGTTGCAAGTGCAAAGCTCTTCCTGTCATTCATCATAAAGGGGGTGGATGGGTGGTGGTGGGTGGAGGGATTACAGGGACCCCTCCCCGACACACAGCCACACACCCACAAAATGTGTTAAAGTAATTGCACATCATGTGTGAATTTCTGCATATTTTTATTTTTCATTTCCTTCTTCCTAGAACTGGCATTCATGGATGTTTAGCAGTTGATTTCTAAGGACCAGCCGGGCTTTCTAACTGGGCCCTCAGAAAGGGTTATGAATTAGAAGAAGATAGGTTTACATTTCTTGCCATCTGGAATCAGGAGTCATTGTAGTGATGGGCACCTTTTTTGCCTCAAACCTCCCTTACTAGCAAAATAGCTGATCAAAGAGTTGAGCAATTCTTGTTAGTTCTGGGCCTAGGAGTCGACCACTGGTGCCCAAGCTAAGAAGTTCAGAGGAACCTGGAGCTCCGCCTCCTGCCCCCACATGGGGGAGGCCAGCACAGCATAAGGGAAAAGATTTCAGAGACCTGCACCTAAACCCTGGACTGTCCTTGGGGCCGCGACTCTTAACGAGTGCTCTTCCCACCACACTGTGGTGCCCTGATTTTGACAGTTATGGTTTGCAGCTTGCTTTAAACTGCAGGCAGCTTGAATGAAACTTCACTTTTCTAGCTAGTGCATATGGTGGCCTGGAAGGCCCCACTGGGAGGTGACCAAATACAGATGTAGATTATTCATGTTCTCTCAGGCTTGGAGTGTAGACTTCTCTCCGTGAATGGGTTGTTATAAACACGATTTGCAGAACTGTTGTTCTAAAGCAGTATGTTTTTACCCCAGAAACAAGACTGTATATACGGTTCACTCCCCAGATCAACCCCTCAATCCCAAAGTGCTGTCTTCAGAGACCCACAGAATATAATCCCATTCACCTTCCTTCCTTCGTAATCTCAATTTTAACTTGTGCATATGGAGACCTGAGTGAAAAGTGAAATTTCCCAGCCTCCTTGCAGCTACGTGTGGGCATGTGACAAAGGAGATGTGAGTAGTGTGCTGTGCAGAACTTTCCTGGAAAGCTGCTTAAAGGGAGGTTACTCAGCTGGGAGAGGTGTCCTTTTTCCCTGTGGCATGAGAGGCAAAGATGACGGCTGGAGCTTCTGCAGCCATCCCGGAGGTAAATCTGCAGATGGAAGTCATGGGCTAGGATGGTGCAACAGAGGCAGAGCCGTGTTCCTGATGACTGTGATTGTCCCCCTCCAGATGTCTTTCACATGACAGAGAAACTCCTGTTTAAGCTGCAGGCATTGGGGATACTTCTAATATATGCAGCTGCCCGCAATTCTTAATTGATATGCCTGTGAGCAACCACATCTCATGGCAAAACAGGATATCTGCAGTACATCTACTGCGAAAGTCTCTCTGGTAGTAATAACAAAAAGCAAAAACACGCACACACCTCCAAAAGAGCTAGAAAAAAATTACAACAATAGGGATCCACTTCTCTGGAACTTTTAGTATTCGACAGATACGGTATTTGTTAGTCCCCACAATGTTGTAAGGTAACTGAATTACTGCCCCTCTTACAGAAGAGGAAAGTGAGGTTCAAGTAGTTTAAGAATTAGTCCCTAATCCACTGGTATGCAGGACTCAGTCAGAGATGGAACTAATCTACTTGGCATGAGATAGACATAGATGTGGTAACAAGCAGGAAAGAGCAATGTTTTTAAGAGCCTATCAACAAATTTAGTAATACTGCAATCTCATGAGGAGCTAGAATAAAAAGAAAACGCAGCAGAATTAATTTATGTGAAGATGCCTAGCACATGGAGGCTACTCCAAAAATACCAGTTTCCAACTGGATTTTGTGAAGCCCTTCTTGAAACAAAAAAGCACCACATTTTTTGAGAAGTTTTCTGTTAGATTATTTTAGAGTCAACAAACACAGAAACCTACAATCATTTAACATTCTACCTAAAAAATGAACTAGATTTATACAATAAAAAAAAAATAAATAATGAAATGAACTAGATTTACAGTATCAACATGTATTTATTTTAAAAATATTTATAATAATGAAATCCATTTCTGTGCATCTGAAAAATGAGCAGCTCTGGTGGCGCTGTGGTTAAGGTACTGGGCTGCTGGCCAAAAGGTAGGCAGTTTGAACCCACCAGCTGCTCTATGGGAGAAAAATGTGGCGGTCCGCTCCTGTAAAGATGTACAGCCTTGGAAACTCTAGGAGGCAGTTCTGCTCTGCCCGCTGGGGTCACTATGAGTCAGAATCGACTTGATGGCAGGGGGTTTGGTTTTTTAGTATGTAGATTGCTATGTGACCTTTAGTTTTTGCCCCTCAAGACCACTGCTGTGTTGTCCTAGATTCAACTCCTAGGAGCTTGCACCAGGCTCCAGGATTCCAGCTGAGAACTCTAATGAAGGGTCAATGCTCTCTCCATCTGCTGATGGTGTCCTAGTTACTGAGGTGAGAAAAGCCGGCTGTTGCTTGTCAAATACACCAATAAACAGCTGCTAATTAGATTTTGGGATAAGATTTGATTTCATCTTGGAAATATAAACAATTCTGGTATACAACTGCCACTTGGGTCTCTTTGCCTAATTCTAAACTTAATTAACGTTCTATTCTTTAGAAATTAACATAATCAAGCTTAGTATATTTATGTACAGAGCATCAAATGAATAAACATGACTTTGTATATACTCTGTAGTTTTAAAAGTCTGTGATGGGGAAGCCCAATTAGAACAATTTAGAGACAGAAAAGATAATTTCCTTCCACTGTTGGCAAGGGGGAAAAAAAAAAAAAAAGCATTTTCTTCTCCTGGTAAAATTCACAATACTACAAATGAGATACTTATCCCTTGAATTTGCATACAACTTTGCAAAAGACCAATAAAAACAAAAACAAACAAACAAAAACTTCCAGTAGAAATCACTGAAATATTCTCAACTGCACATATGGATTCTGAATATATATGTAAGAAATTCACAGAAATCAAAATTTTCTCAATGTGTGTAAGTTCTCTTTGCTAACTCAGTACTCACCTCTCCAAAACCTAGGATTGATCCTAACAGGATGTAAAAAGATCCAGGATTTTATGTAGGTGCTATATTTAATGTATTTATGTACCATAAACATTAGATTTCTCCTAAACACCAGAATGACCCCTAAAATTAGGTTACGTGGAACTATGTTATAAGTCAACCAAACCTGTTCAGAATGTTTCTTGAGTGCTTAAAACATTGGCTGCTTTTCTGCTGAGGTCTCTACCACACCCTAAGGCATGCTTAAAATAAAACAAATACTTGCACAACTCAATGATAAAAAGACGACTAATTATAGATAAAAAAATCCAAATAGACATTTCTCCAAAAAAGTTAATCTTTCATGATTGAATTATATTCCACTTTGAATTCTGTTGACACTATGTGTTTTCAGTAATGGAAGACATGCTGAAATTAAGGGAAAACTTTTTTTGAGGTAATATGGATTTTGATACAGTTATGTGGGACATTATATTCCCAGTGGCCTCTGGTGGTAGGATTGGTGGGGTGGGGCCTGTTTCTTCATATGTACACAATTACACAGGTCCCTGCAGGTGGCAGCATGTACTACAACTGGGATAAAAGTTTCCCAATACAACAGAAGTTGAAAATGTTGGTGGGTGATATACGTCCCATGGGTCACAAATGACCAATATGCATATGAAAAGATGGCCAACATCATTAGCCATTAACCTCTAACCTCTAAACAGCTGCCATGGAGTCAAGACTGACTCTTGATCCCACGTGTATCAGAGCAGACCTATGCTCCATAAGGTTTCAATGTCTGATTTGTTAGAAATAGATTGCCAGCTAATTCTTCTGAGGCATCTTTGGGTATATATGAACCACCAAACTTTTGGTAGCTGAATACTTAACCATTTACGCCACCCAGGGACTCCATTTTCTACTCATTACACACTGCACTTTTCAGCACCTTTACCTACTCATTCAGGAGCCCTGGTGGCAAAATGATTAAAGCACTTGGCTGCCAACCAAAAGGGTAGTGGTTCAACCTCATCAACTAATCCGTGGGAGAAAAGATCTGGTGACCTTCTCCCTTAAAGATTAAAAAACCCACTGCCATCAAGTCGATTCTGACTCCTAGTGACCCTACAGGACAGAGTAGAACTGCCCCACAGGGTTTTAAAGGCTGTAAATCTTTATGAAAGCAGAATGCCTCACCTTTCTCCCAGAGTGGCTGGGAGATTTGAACTGCTGATGTTTTAAAGCGTAGAAAACCCCACGGGGCAACTCTACTCTGTCCTATAGTGTCGTTATGAGTTGGCGGAATGTCCACTCGAAGGCACATGACAACAATCTGCTCATTCATTCTACTTCATTCATTCTTCTATTACAGGATTCACATGCTAACTGGCAGCAAAGAAGACCACGGTCTTCTACTGGGTTTCAAAAGCCACTAATGGTCTTGTAGCCCAATGCAATGATTGTCAATGCATCTTACAGCTGGAGGGGAAGTAACAAATCTGTGTTTCAAAAAAAATACAAGTCACACAAACTGGATTTCATGATGGCCTTTTTAAGTCCTAAGGAGGACAACAAAATGACTAGACCAGGAGGCAATGTGGAGTAAAGTGCCCAGTCCCATGAGGCAGAAACACATGGTGTACATCTCACAAATGAAATGTGTGGCACTGGGTACACCATCCACCACACTGCCTACCTTCCAGCGCCTCCATTTTCTCACCTGTGAAGTGAGGGGGGAAACTGTGTGTCCCAAACCTAGATGGTTATCAGGATCACCTGGGAAGCTTTTTTTTCAAACCAATCTTTTCATTATGGAAAATTTCAGACACGAAAAAAGTAAAGCAAACAATACAGTCCCCATGTGCTCATGACCAGCTTAAACAAGGATCAACTCCTGGCCTATTTCCATTCAGTGAGTATACCGCTAAGCTCCACCTCGCACCCTCCACCACTGCTGGAGAGCTTTGTAAGAACCCGGACTCCTGGGCCATACCCACTGGGCCTCTCATTCATCAGGTCTGTAATAGAACTGATGAATTGGTGTTTTGTTTTGTTTTTTCCTCTGAAGGGTCAGGTTTCAGAACAAACCATGACTTTTCTTTCAGAAACAAAATTCTATTGGAACCACATACAAAACAAAAATGCCACAGCATGTAATTTTAGGTGAAATTTATGAGACAATGAAAAGGCATTTCTACGTGCAGTGTGTTTACTTTATAGTACAACAAGCCACTGACCATGAAGTTGGTATTACTTGATTCAATGTAAGCATGGACCTGAACCCTCAAGAATAAAAACTCCTGCTCAATGTGGGCTTTTGGAGAAATTCCCAAAGCCTTCCAGACTTCAGAATTGTAAATGCAGAGCATTCCTAGCAGCTTGCCTGGAAGCAGTGAAGTCCCCGTCAGCAGCAAAGTGATAATTAGGTACAGAGAAATACTGCACAGCACCCCACTCTCAAATCACACCAACTGAAGAGCTACCATGCTTTAGGAGAGCCACTGGCTGCAATCAATGCCAACAAGTGGAGGCAATAATTGGCACCATCCAAACTTAAATGCTAGCAGTGCTGTGGCATTGGGTTGCTAACCAAAAGGTTGGTGGTTTGACCCCACCAGCTGCTCCATAGGAGAAAGATGAGACAGTCTGCTTTGGTAAAGATTTACAGGCTTGGGAAGCCTACAGGGGTCGCTATGAGCTAGAATTGAGTGGATGGCAGTGGAGATTTTGGGGTTAAATTATACACCCAGACCCATTCAGAAGGTTCTGGGTGGGTAGCATGTTTATCTTTGACAACAGAGTGAAACTCTCTATGTTAGTCTGAGCTTTCAAATTAGCTCCCCTTTCTGGTGGAGTGTCCTAGTCAGAAGAAACCATCCCAGTAGGCACCTGCATTCAAAAACCAGTTGTTCACCTACCTAATTGCACACAAGAAAGACTGGTGCTGCATCTTTGCCCTGTCATCACAAGATCCTAAATCCTAGTGTGGTAGTTATGTTTGTGTGTCAATTTGGCTGGGCCTGGTTGAGTGGCTGGGCAGCTGGTGGTAGTTATTCCCCATGATGAGAATGGCAATCAGCTCCATGGTGGGATCTACCATAAGCAGCTGAGTAGCTGGCTTTGGGAATGTGGTCTGCTTCCTGTATACAAGGAGAAGCCTTGGGAATGGTCTCTTGCCTGTGACATGCTTGGATCCTGCATGTAGCTGTGTTATTGTTCAGCAGCCTGCCATGCTCTGCCGACCTTGGGACCTACAATGGACTTAAGTTAATGGCCTGCCATGTGGTTTGGTAACATTGGGACTGTGCCTTTTTACTCATCAACCTTGGGTTTGTGAGTCTCAGCAGCCAGCAGTTGTCTGAGTGAAGAAAAGCCTCTAGCCCCAGTGGGCTGGGAACAGGAGGCAGAGCTGGACCCCAAGGTAGAGGGGCTTTCACCCAGGCCCTAGAGCCTGCCACTTTGAACTCAGACTTCTAGCCTTCCAAACTGTAAGGAAATAAACTCCTGTTTGTCAAGGCCATCCCATTTGTGGTGTATTCCTGTCAGAGAGGCACTAGGGAACCAGAACACCTACAAATGGAAAGGGCCTCAGAAACTACCCAGCCACCTACAACGATGAAGGATGTTCTCATTTGAGACTACTGCCTTTACCTTCTGTTTACTGGTCAGCAGGGGCAATCACATGGCAATACCCACGGCGCTGAATATAAATCCCAGGTGAGCCCTGGTTGTTTCTATGGCATCTCAAACAACTCTTGCATTTGAGGGTCAGACACCATGCACTCAAGAAACACTGGTCTACATTTGAACTGTTAACAGGAAGAAGGGCCTAGAAAGAGCAGTGAAAACTTTCAGTGCACCCACTGAGGGACTCCACTGTGTTGGACCTCCTCATCAGGTGCTGCTACAGAAAAAAATAATGTTAATGGTTTGACAGCTGTTCCTTGGGATCAACAGAAAGACACGTAGGAGGAGAAAATGACATGGTATGCTTCCTAAACC
>NW_006921605.1:16493747-16494077 GCF_000298275.1 Orycteropus afer afer | reverse complement strand
TTTTTTTTTTAATACATTTTTTATAAAAAGTACTGGGATGGGCAGTCCATGCCTCCCACTCAATAAAGGATAAACTTTGGAAAGGTAATTCATAGCTTGCTTGCAACAAATCTGCACTTAAGTGATTATATGTCTGAATTTTCCCCCACAAAGCAAATGTACATTGGAAAAGCAAGGGAATTGGTTAATGCTAGGGTACTTTGGCAAAAGTAGAATTAATTCATACTTTCTTAAGCTCATTCTTCTGATTAAGCTAATGCTGTTTTGTTTATATTTTAATTTGCAAGTCAGTCTAGGAAGTCTGTATCTCTTGATTCTTTTTTTTTTTTT
>NW_006921605.1:16488790-16492697 GCF_000298275.1 Orycteropus afer afer | reverse complement strand
TTATGCTTGGTAGTCTATTTATACCAAATATTAGGGCCCTTAAGTTTGAGCCTAAATTTTCCTTGAGAAACTGCATAGTTCTAGGTTTCACATTTAAGTCTTTGATCCATCTGGAGTTTGTTTTTGTGTGTGGTGTGTATCTCTTGATTCTTATTGATTGAAATAATTTGCATAAAATTGATAATTGATCTGGAATCTACTTCTGTGGAGATACCACCTCGGAAACCCAAGGAGGGGTTGCTACGAGTTGGGATCGAACAGACGTAGTGAGGTGTTTTTTTGTTTTTTGTTTTGGTTTATAGGGAACATAAGTCTTAGTAGTACTTAAATGTTATTTACAAAAATGTTTTAAATTTTAAAAGTAACTGGATCACAAAACATGAAAATGAAGACAAAATTTCTCAGAATCCCATCACTGTAAGTCAATCACTGGATCTGTTTAGTGTATTTCCATTTGGTAATTTTAAATTGCATTGTTGTATTTAAAGTAAATAATGACTTTAAAAAGTTATTTTTTAATAGTTAATATCATGTGCATTTTCTCATGATGCCATGTCATTAGACTCATCTTAAATGAATGCACAAGTCACAGTCTGTATGACTGAAAAGACCCATGCCCTCTGCGGTTGAGTCAATTCCTATCACAGCCAGCCTTGAGGACAGAGTAGAACTTCCCCATCGAGTTTCTGCGGCTGTCAGTCTGACTGCCACATCTTTCTCCCATGGAGCAGCTGGTGGGTCCAACAGCCAACCTTTTAGTTAGCAGCCCAGTGCTTAACCGCTGCACCACCAGGGCTCCTCTCTGCATGATCTTTCCTTCATTAGTGGAAGTGACCATCGCAATTGGTGTCTTCATGCATGTAACTTTTTCTATTTTTTTCATTCTTTTCTTAGAAGAGCTTTCCAGAAGTGGAATAGCCAGGCGGTCACCTGGGTACATATTGCCACATGCTTTCAAAGAGAGTACCAATTTATAATGTAACCTAAAATGTAGAGAGATGTTGTTTTTATATATTCTCTGTAATGATGTTATTCATTAAACACACACACTCACACAAAACTTTGGCTAATTAAATGTTGTTGTTGTTATGTGCTGTTGAGTCGGATCTGACTCATAGCGACCCATCCTTGGGTTGCCGAGGCAGTATCACTACGGAAGTAGACTGCCCAACCTTCTAATTAAATACATGAGAAATAATACTCTGTTTTTCTAGTTTGAATATCTCTGTTAGAGTACCAGAGTATTTTTGTCCAGTCAGATCCAACACATAGCAACCCCTCCTTGGGTTTCTGAGGTGGTATCTCTATGGAAGTGGATTGCCCAATCTTCCTTTCGAGAAGTGGCTGGTGGGTTTGAACCTCCAGCCTTCTGGTTAGCAGTCAAGTGCCTTAGGCACTACGCCACCAGAGCTGCCCCCCCCCTTTTTTGGTTAATTATACTGTCTCTATTGTGAGCTTTGTTTTTCAATTTTTTTTACGGTTTATCTATTGGGATCTTAATGTTTCGTTATAAATTTACATGAACTCTTTACTGCTGTGTGTCATCAAGATGATTCCAACTCATTGCAACCTTACAGGACAGTAGAACTGTCACATATGGTTTTCTAGGATGTAATCTTTACGGGAGCAGATCTCCAGATCTCTTGCCCCACAGTGCCACTGGTAGTTTCGAACCACTGACCTTTCTGTAAGCAGGTGAGTACTTAATCATTGGGGCACCAGGGCTATTCGAACTCTTCATAGGACTTCTCTAATTCTGTTGTCTCATGGTTTTCCTTTTGTTTAGTTTTATCTATTTTACCCTTTAATATTTCTAAAATTTATTTCCACGCATGGTATGAAAATAAGTGTCAATTCATTACTCTCCCAAATGACCGATAAGTTTATTCCAAGTTCATTTGTTGAGTATTCTCCCTTTCCCACTGGTAAGTGGCAGTTTAAAGAATAATCATTAAATCCAGCAGCAATATTTAAAAAAAAAACAAAAAAAAAAAAACTAGAGTGAATGCATGTTTGGAAAAATTTGGGTGGTGTAGAAAAGAAAGAGACCAGACCTCATCACTATTAATTTATCTCACAAACCAATGACTGTGATTACATGTGAGTATCTATGTTATGTGTATATTCATGTGTACATACAAGTATGTATGTTAAAGAGCAGGGAATCTTTTGAGGGCAAATAAGAACTAGACAACAGCACTGTCCACTGGAACATTAGGCGATGGTCTGGGTTTGGTCAGGATAATTAAACAAACTGACGGTGAGTTGGAGAAACACACAGCCATCTGATTTCAGCATCTGTATCATGTTAATTTCCATTTATTATTTATTTGTCTTAATAATAATAAATTATTCAATAATAATTGTTGGAAGCAAGCCCAACAAGACCCTTGTTCTCAACGGGATGTCCGTTCTAGTAGAGATCTCCTCTAACTTAGAACGCACACACATACAGACACACACACACCCCTCCCTCAGCAAGCCCTCTTTGTATTCTAGAATAAGTGCTATTTGGATAATCAACTGAGGTGGCGTAAGAGAAGACTTATACTGTGGGAAGTCAAGAAGAGCCAGGAGACCAAGCAAAGTAGCGGGGTGCTCTGGAGCAGCGTGGGGCTGGACCACAGTGGGGGCAGCTCTTTGGACCACTTCTGCTTCACAGCAAAGTCAGCTTACAATGCATCCCTTCTAGCAGCCTTTCAGCTCTGTTGTATCTCTATGTGGCTATACTGCTGCATGTGTGCAGGACCCAGCACTTCCTTCTACTACATACCAGACCTTACCCAAAGGCTACCCCAAACCTAGAGCCATGCTGGGTGCCTGTGAAATGAATGACTGAGTCCCTGGAAGATGCTGAGGGACCCTAGATACTGAACCTCTATGGGTTCTCTTCTTAAAATGCACTTCAGCTGCAATGCCGAGCCTGACAGCGAAAACCCCACATTTACTCCAATGGCCTCAGGGGAAATGATGCTTTGCTAGTAACGGTCTGTTTGTAAGAAATCTGCTGATGGAAAATGGGAAACCTCAAGGCATTAGGGGGTGAGCAAGGGCATGTGGCTATCAGTCACAGCACCAAAGCTTCACCTATTTGATGTCCCTATAGATTTGCTTCGGAAGGAAAATGGGGCAATCTACTTCCGTAGTGATACTGCCTCGGAAACCCAAGGAGGGCTCGCTATGAGTCAGGTCCGACTCAACGGCATATAACAACATAGATTTGCTACTCTGGACACTTCATATAAATGGAACCATACAATATGTACGGAGCCTTTCTGTCTGACACCTTTTACTTTATGTGCTGTTTTCAAAGTTCATCCATGTTGTAGCAGGTATCAGCACTTCATTTCTTTTCACTGCTGAGTAATATTCCATAGTATGAAGAGAACTCATTTGATTCATCCACTCATCAACTCATGGCCATGTGGCAGGAGCAAATGAATTCTGTCCATACTGGGGCAGCTCTGGGGGCGTAGTGGTGAAAGCATTTGGCTGCTAACTAAAAGGGTGGTGGTCTGTACTCACCAGCTGCTCCACGGAAGAAAGATATCTGCTTCCATAAAGAATTACAGCCTGGGAAACCCTATGGGCAGTTCTACTCTGTCCTAAAGTGTCACTATGAGTCAGAATTGACTCGATGGTTTAAGTTTTTTTGTTTGTTTGTTTATCTATACTGTGGGATATTGTTCAGCCATAAAAACAAATTTCCACTCTTTGGCTATCATGAACAATGTTACTATGAGTATGTGTGTACAAGTTTGTGCGTGAACATATGTTTTTTATTCTCTTGGGTATACAACTAGGAGCAGAATTGTTGGCTTCTATAGGAGCTCTGGTAGCATAGTGGCTAAAGCACTTGACTGCTAACCAGAAGGCTGGCGGTTCAAACCCACCAGCCACTCCTCAG
>NW_006921605.1:16478985-16488690 GCF_000298275.1 Orycteropus afer afer | reverse complement strand
GGGGTTTCCTAGGCTGTCTTCACAGGAGTAGATCATTAGGTCCTCCTCCTGCAAGCCACTAGGTGCATCTGGGCCAATCTTTTGGCTCGCAGCCTAGCCCTTAACTGTTACAATGCTAGGACTCCCTACACAGTGCCTAGTGCACAGTGAACATCTAATAAATGGTTGTTTTCATCATTGCTGTATGTTGGCCCTGTCCTTGGGATCAAACAATGTGGAGCGTGGTGCTCTCAGAAAATACGAGGTCCAGTTTACAAACCATGTGTGTACACAGCAATTCCGAGACCACGTGTCAAGTGATATACCAAGGCCTTCACAGGGAAGCTCGGGTACAAGGATGAAGGAACATCCCAGTCTGCCCAGGGAGTCAGGACAGCTTCAGAGAAGAGCTGACCCACATGGAAAGACCATCTTACTATCCTGTTTCAGCAACTCCATGCTCTGGCCAAAACGACTTAGCAACCCATGAAAAGCAATACACAAATTCAATCTCTTGGTGGTTAAAGGTTTAGTAAACCCTGCAATAAGAACTGTAGTAATTTTACATTATTTTCCAAATGGTATGTCTGAAGCTGATCTCAGACAGTCACTCCCACAGAGAATACAGAAGAAAAATTTGTACACCCCCACCCTTTATTTTGTTCAGGAGTGGACCTGTAGATTTGGCTAATCACACTCAAAACCAAGATTAACTTTTTGCTGCATTTCCTTTGAGAAGCAGATGTTATCGGCATGTCTCAAGAGAATCCTAATTAAGTGGTGTGTTCCAGACTTATACTTTGTTCTGAGTGGAGGCTACTGAAATGAATCCAGCAAACTGTTCATTCATCAGCTGAGTATACGTGTGTTCATTCACCTCTCAGTCTCCACCCAGCAAGGGGAGAGGAGACAACCTTGGCTATTGCAATATCCTGTATTACACTGTTTTCCTTATAAACGAAACCAACACATGCTGAACTGTGATGGTCTTCAAATACCAAGTTTCGTCTTAGAAATTCATTTCCATAGTATCTCGCCATCTGAGATTTGTACAAGGGTTTAAGAAATACTTTCTTTTATTACACCAGGAAGCTTTCCTGTCTGCTGGACCACTTTCTTTTACTCATTGAGGTCACCAAGGCTTACCTGAAGCAGGTTTTTATTTGCAACTATCATCCCTTCTACTTTTGTTTTAGTAAACTCTGGGAAATTCCATTTACAGAGGTGGCTTGGAACAGCAAAATTCTGTTCTGGTGGGTACCGCAAGCTAGCGATAGACGTGGAAGAAGGCTTGACCAGAGAAGGGACAGATGGGAGCCTCAACTCTCACTGGGGACTCAAGTCCAGGGTAGAAGTGCCTCCAAGCAGCAACCAAGGAGGAAAGGCTCATTTTGCTGTTCATTCTAAGAGCTAAAGACTGCTCTGCTTAAACAAACCTGTTTGTGTGTGTATAAAAGAACCCACATCTAACCACTGGTGATCTAACCATTGGTGGCACAGGAGTTTAAGTGCTCAACTGCTAACCGAAAGGTTGGTAGTTCAAATCCACCAGCTGCTCAGTGGGAGAAAGAGGACACAGTCTGCTTCCATAAGATTTACACAGCCCGGGAAATCCTAGGGGCAGTTCTACTCTGTTCTTCCCACAGTCGCTAAGAGTCAGATTCGACTCAATGACAATGCCTTTAGTTTTTTGTTTTTTTTTTAAATCCTTCTTTATCGTAAATCAAAAACAAGTTACACTAAGCCATTGGGACAAGTGTTCTCTTGTGCCTCATACCCTATGGGGGACACCCTCTGCAAAGGGCTGATGGTCATAATTCCAAGAAGACACTGCAGCTGGCGCTGGTCTTCTGTTTAGCCCATCAAAGAAAACACCTCTGGAGGCATTTCCAGTTGGGTCTAAAGAATCCGGGACACGAAGGCAATGGACTCCAGACGGTGACATCAGGGTCAGAATCTCCAAGGTCCACCCTTCACCCTTGGTCAACCCCACCCCTGCTTCACGTCCAAATCTTTATATTTTCCCCTCATTCCATAGCAACTGAGCAAACATCCTCATAGTCAAAACAAACTGTTTTAACATTTCTTCAATTTCCTAAAAAGATCCTGAACATTGACTATAGTGAAAACCCTCCCCTTCTCACCACACACCTGGGAGGATGCTGGTCACCCCATAAAGGCTGGGAAAATGTGGAGGCCAGCCGCAAAGTGAAGTGGAGCCTGCCCCTGAGTGGCACAGCAGTGAAGCGGGAGGACAAGGGAAATACACATCCAACGGAACCTTCCACGACTAAATTACAGTTCTGACTTCTGCCCTGTTCACACTTGCCTTTTTCATCTGGCTTTTATTCGGCTCAAAGGAACTACAATGAACAGCAAAGGTACAAAGTGGAAAATGTGCCAGAAGGTGCCCATCGGGAAGTAAAATAACAGTGATCAGCCCCTGGGAGACGAATGACAGGCAGCACACCCACCGACTAATTACAGACCCTGAGGGAGAAAACACACTCAGTGGAACTATAACTGACGACGTGGGAGCATAGGGCTCACATGCAGCTGCGCACACAGGATGGCCATGAACATGATCCACTGTCCACCTCTACAGGGAGAGCAGGCTCCCTTGCTAGCGCCTCCAATTTCACACTGGTAGTGCAGTGCCTCAGGCATTTGACTGCTAACCAGATGGATGGTGGTTCAAACCCATCAGCCACTCTGCAGAAGGAAAACTGGACAATCTACTTCTGTAAAGATTTACAGCCTTGGAAACCTAAAGAGAGTCGCTATGAGTTGAAATCGACTTGATGGCAGTGAGTTTGGTTTTTTTGGTTTTAATTGGCTGCTAATTGAAAGGTCAGTGGTTCAAACCTACTGGTTGCTCTGAGGGAGAACGATGAGGCAGCCTGCTTCTGTAAAGATTACAGCCTTAGAAACCCCCTGGGGATAGTTCTACTCTGTCCTATAGGATCATTACAATCGGAATCAGCGACAGGTTTTGTTTTTTTTTTTGGGGGGGGTTATGCTGCAAATCTCAGCAATCAACAACACTTGGTGGTAATAAGTTCAATCTCCCATTTAATGTGAATTTGCTAAGGTATTAATTCCCTCAGTGAGAGTATCAATTAGCACTTCTATACCAGTCTTTCATGGGGCAATGTGACTCAGTGAGGCACCAGCATCTCCACAGCCCCACTGGATCCGGGCAATTTTGCAGCAGAGTGTAAGACACCTGTGGCTGTCTACAGTGGAGAGGCTCTATTTATATTAATAATTTATTTATCTTCCCCTGGAACTAGGAAATTGTTTTCTTGGATGTGGGCAATTTAACTGTAAGTGTACCAAAGGAAAAGTGAAACACATGTTGCAAACGAGTATCATTTTCTTGTGATTTCCCTACAGGTGTTAGGGAATGACACACACTAAGAAAGACAGCTTTCCTGGACTGCCTGAGTCTGCCCTTTTTGAAAGTCACTCAGACTGTCGTCACGAAGAAATAAACAGAGATTAGCCATTTCTCACCGAACTAAAAATACGGAAACCATCTGGGAGTCATCTACAGCTTTGTCCATTCTGTTGAGCATCACCAGGCAGGGCCAAGGGCTTGTAAATATAGGCTCTAAAACATCCCGCAGTTACCAGGCCACTCTAGCCAATGAATACAGGACAGGCCAGGACCTGAGTCATCACTACTGCCAGATAAGGTCATCAGGTTTGGGTTTGGGGGGTTCAAGGTCTTCTTGAAATTGTGTCCTTGGATCTCCCCATGAAATACTGTGGTGGGGAGTTGTGGTGAGGGTAAGTGGGGACTTTACAATCCTCCATTGTGTGTGACTCTTGAGGACAATAGTGGATGTGGGGTTGCTTTACTCTCACACCATTCATGTCTGTCTAGACATTTTTTCTTTGAAATATTGGGGCAGGTCTGGTAAGGTGGGCTGAAATGGAAATAGTTCAAGAAGCAGGACTTTCCTTTTCCCATTTTGTTAGAGAGAAAAATGATGTGGATCAAAAACCTCTTCATGTTTGTGATAAAGATCACCATTTGTCCCCTGGAAGATGGTGAGGCCTCATCTTGCTTATGTTGGATGGATCAACGTAAGTGTGACTGATCACTAGGAAAGGATACTATATTTGCTAAAGTAGATGGTCGGTGACAATGAGGAAAACCCTTAACGAGATGGACTGATACAAAAGCTGTAACAATGGATTCCGACATACCAACGATCACATTTTATTCTGTTATACATAAGGTCGCTGTGAGCAGAGCCGACTTAACAACAACAGCCATTCTCCCCTTCTCTGTTTAGTGATGGGAACCGCCTCTTGCTCCACCCCTGAGTTTCAACAGAGTTAGTGGCTGCTTGGCTGGGGACCGCATGTGCGACCTCTGTTGCAGTCAAATGTATGCCTGGGTCTGGGCCACAGGGAATGAATGGAAAGGCTATGTGCCACTTTTGGGTGTTGACCTCAAGTCGCCAAGCTCTAGTGCAATCCAACTTCAACCACGTAAGTAAGAAGAGCACACTAGAAAATAAGCAAGCATTGAAATAGAAGCTTAGGCCCCTGAATGACCACATGGAGTAAAGCTGTCTCACCAGCCTCAGGACTGCTAACAAAACCAAATCAAACTTACTGCCATCGAGTTGATCCCGACTCACAGGGACCCTTTAGGACAGAGTAGAACTACTCCAAGGCTGTAGATCTTTACGGAAGCAGACTGCCTCATCTTTCTCCTGTGGAGCAGCTGATGGGTTCAAACCGCTGATCTTTTCAGTTAGTGGCCAAATGCTTTAACCACCGTGCCATCAGAACTCCTTCAGGACTCAGGAGAGGAAAAACAAGCTGCTGTCTTCTTGCAGCCACTGTATTTTGGGATCTCTTTATAGTAGCAGGTTAGCCTTCACCCTGACAAATCCCCAGCTTCAGGCATTTAAGTATTAAATTAACGTTTCTTTATGAATTAGTGTTCTTTGCTTAAAAGTAATTTATAAAGCACCACAATTCAACTGCATCATAGCATGCACTCATACAATACAAGGGCTGGGGTCAGCCGATAACTTAATGACCAGCTGCCCAGCAACCTAGAAGGCTGGAAGGGAGCTGCGTCTGAACCACATTTCAGTCCTGCCTGGGTAGCTTTACTGTGAAACTTTGAGAAAGTCATTTTATCTCCTTCCTTTGTGCGGATGAGATCAGTGATTCAGGTTGGATCAAGATGAAGTTTTTTATCCACAGGAGAAAATTAAGAACAAAAGAAGATATTTTTCATGAAATCCACTTATGAAACCTTTGAAAAAGTACTGAGTTTATGTCCTTTCTTTTTTGACAGATGGCTGCATTGAGTCTTATGACTCATGGTGACCCTATGTACAATGGAATGAAATGTTGCCCGTCCTGACTCATACTCTCAGCCCATCTCACAGTCTCCCTTGCCCTCACTGGCCCTCCAGTTCACCAAACACAACATCCTCCTCCAGCGAGCGACCCCTCCTGATGTGTCCAAAGCAAGTGAGTCAGACTATGTTTCGTTGCAATGCGTAAGGTTTCCATTGGCTCGTTTTCAGTAGATCCTCAGGCCTTTCTTCCTAGTCTGTCGGAATCTGGAAGCTCTGCTGACACCTGCCCACCATGGGTGACCCTGCTGGGACCTGAAATTCCTGTGCCGTGGCTTCCAGCATCACAGCAACACATAAGCCAGCGCAGTACGACAGACCAACAGATGGGTGGGGGTCTTTTGCGAGGGGGTATTAAAATGGACTTTCTTTGATAAAACGTTGATTTAGTTGACACTAACTGTTAATAATGTCCTTACTTATAAACATGAAAATGTGACTACTCTAATGCTCACCCTATCCATTAAAAAATGGTCAATTAGGCCATGAGACCCCCAAGTTCAGGAGAAGATGCCATCAAGTCCCAAGATTCTGTAATCCTTGGGAGTGGGAAGGTGATCTCAAAGCATGACTTCAGAACAGAGGCACTTGGCATTTTGGTGACAGAGAGGGGACAGCTTCCTCACCTGCGTGGTTACATCCAGTTTTGACAGAAAAGGACCCTGCCCCCCTTCATCGCCAGGACAGGACGTGGCACAATCCAGGGGAGCCTGGGAGAAAGCCCCAGAGCGCAGGCTCTTCAGGGCAACTGCACAGACTTCCAACAGCAAGAGGCCTCTCCTCGTTTCTCTGCAGGATCGCGCTCTTTCTGCAAACTGTGCTCAGAAAAAGCAAATTGTCATGCTCATAATTAAAACCAAGAAGTGGGCATTTTTACTAGGAAGAAGCTATGTAGGAAGTACCAGGATGATGAATAAAAATTCAATCTATTTTAAAACTGGAACTTGATTTTAGGATGCTTTTTTAAACTGCTGAAGAAATGCCTTTTTTTTTTTTTTTGCTTTAACAGTTTCCATGCAAGGATTAACAAGCTTCATATAATAATAATGTAATAATTTAAACAGCTTGTATGTACCGACTATCTGGAGCCCCTGGGTGGTGGAAACCATTAACACGCAAGGCTGCTAACTGGAAGGGTGTTGGTTTGAGTCTCCCTAGAGGCAGCCTGGAAGAACAGTGTGGTGACCTGTTTCCAAATGATCACAGTCTTGAGGACTCTGTGGATCAGAGTTCTTTGCACACATGGGGTCGTCAGAAATCAGAAATGACTTGATGGCAACTTGTTAGTTTCATTTAAATTACTGGCGATACCAGGCTCTAGGCTAAG
This sequence comes from Orycteropus afer afer, assembly GCF_000298275.1. NCBI lineage: Eukaryota > Metazoa > Chordata > Mammalia > Tubulidentata > Orycteropodidae > Orycteropus > Orycteropus afer. The sequence continues at coordinate 16,481,994 of NW_006921605.1, read as the reverse complement.
CACGTTCTATGTGATTTCCTTTCATCCTCACGAGGAGTCTACGATCAGCCTGATTTTGTACACATGAAAACTGCAGCATGGGGCAGTTAACCCCAGAACTGGGAAGTGCTGGAGCTGGGACTTGAACCCAGGCAGGATCAGAGCAGAGTCCATGCTCCCCCCACTGGGCTCTGCTGAGAACTATTCTGAGCCCCGGCAGTAGGTTCTTGCGGCTCCCTGCAGTCCTGTTCAGCTGGGGAGGTCTCACTAGGGGCCTGGCATCCTCTTCAACACCCTTAGGAGTTGCTGTTCATCTGATGCCCTCGTGCACATCCTGAGGACCATATCCATGATGCTGCTTCTCCAACACTGACAGAGGATGTGACAGTCAGAGGGCCGCTTTTCCAAATCCATTACTTGTCTTGGGTCTCACGTTGGTGAGGCAGATAAGGCTGCTGTCATTTTCCCTGACGGTTGGGGGTGGAAACGGAAGCACAAGAGGTTCTGTGACTCACCTCGAATCCAGGTGGGGTTGCTCTTTTAGTCGAGGTAAACATTTTACATTGTTCAGACAGAACACAGATGTGTAGAGAGGAGAGCCCCAGGGATCATCAGGAGAGAATTTTTGGGTGTTGCTGTCCTTCCTCCTTAACCAAACCAGAGACCAACCTCCTTCCACGTGGTGACAGCTTCCTCACATCCTGGGCCTGCTGCCTTCCCACTCACCCAAGACCAGGGACTGAGATGATCCGTGTCATCTCTGCATCCCCCATTCCTAGGAAGGGCCTGGCAGGTGATGGGCTCAACAGTGTCTTTTTTCAATTGTAGAAATACACACAACATATACCAATTCACAACTTCGACACAGTAATTCAGTGACTGACTATACCCTTCAATTTGTGCAAGCATTCTCCCTAACCTTTTCCAAATTATTTCACCATCGTTGACATAAACTCAATGTCCCCTAGGCAAAAACTCCTCACTTTCCCTTTGGTTTCTATACTGTTGCTGTTCGGTGTCATCGAGTTGGCTCTGACTCGTAGCCACCCTATGCACAACAGAACGGAACACTGGTCCACACTGCCCGGTTTGGTTTCTATATATTTGATTATTTCATGTAAGTGAGACTATACAGTGCTTGTCCTTTTGCGACTGACTTCACTCGGCATGTTTTGAAGTTCACCCACGTGTGGCATGCATCAGAATGTCACAGCTCCTTATGGGTGAGCAGCAGTACCCCACTGTGTGTACAGACCACTTCCTGCTTCTCCATTCATCTGCTGATGGACGTTTCACTTGTTTCCTCGTTTTGGCTTCTGTGAAAAGTGCTAAACTGAACACTGATGTAGAGGTTTCTGTTTGTGTTCTTCAAGTCATGGCATTAGCAACTCATGACCAGAGCCCCACAGAAACAAGTGGTAGTGGAGAAACATCAAGAACAAAGACATTTCACACTATAAAGGTGACACTTTAAAAAGCAAAAAAGAAAAACTCAGAAGGAAAAAACTATATAAAAGCCCTAACCCAGTGACATCTCAATAAATGGGAAATTCGAGAATCCACCAATTCAGTACACCTCAAACTTTGTCTCAGAAACAGGAGACACGAACCCTTTTACAGGGGGCTCCCTTGAAGTTTGAATCACTCCTCCCCATTTCCCCTTTTTTCTTAAAAATATTTTCATGAAAATGTCATAGACTAGGGGAAGACAGAAAATTAGTATCTATACTTTTATAAAGAATTTGTACCAACCAATGAGAAGATAGGCGCTCTGGTAGCATAGTGCCTAAGGCACCTGACTGCTAACCAGAAGGCTGGCGGTTCAACCCCCCCAGCCACTACTCGGAAGGAAGGTTGGGCAATCTACTTCCATAGTGATACTGCCTTGGAAACCCAAGGAGGGGTCGCTATGAATCAGATCTACTCGATGGCACACAACAACAGCAACAACAAAGGTGCTTAACCTTCCCAGTGAGTAACTGGATGGCAGAAACAATCAATACGTGCTTGGAGGTTTTGAGGATGCTCAGACACATCTAGAAGAAAGGCCTGGTGATCTGTTTTAGAAAAATCGCCCAGGAAAACCCTCTGGGGTACAGTTTTACTCTGACACTCATAGAGTTGCCAGGAGTTGGAATTGACTTGATGGTAACTGGTAAGAACACTTCAAACAGTCTGGGTACAGAGAAAGCTCTGTTTCGATGTTTGCTATCATCATCTTGTTGTTTTCACTCAGTAAATATATGTTGGCTTGGTTCTGATGCTCAGTAACTGATAGTTGAGGTTCTCAGATACCCAACCTCTAGCTAAAAGAATTTATAAATTAAATGACAGATTTTTTGACGGGGTGGATCTCTTAGGTATTGTTTCATGATTTTTCTATTATCTTTCATAGTTTCAGTTTTCATAGCTTTACGCTTTTAATCCTGGTCTTCTTCTGGAATGGGACTCATAAAGACATACACTGTAGGGGTGAAGCATGAAAGCTAAAGCCTTAAGTACTGTGCAAAATGAACCGAGTCCTGTGAGATTTAAAGAGATGTACTAAAGGAAGTCACATATCATGTTAGTTTCCTCTGGGGAAGCATTCCTAAAGAATTATAGTGCTGGTCTCACAGATCTCTGATGGAAATCAAACAACTCCTGGGTTAATGTTTACTTAAGTGAACTGGAAAGAAAAGGTATCATGTTGCCTACTTAGAATCAGAGGAAAAATTATTTTAACTGAGAGGTAATTTTTGAAATGCAATATAATTCCAGTAGAATGGTAGGATTACAGGTGATATGGATTATTTATTTAAAATGGATTACATTTTTAGAAAACAAAACAACTATATATATAAAATGTAGAGGTTTCTGTATATATTATATTGAACCCGGACAGAAGAGCAGTCAGCCCCAGGGTTACAGGTGAGGAGAGACAACTCAGGGACGCCCGAAGAGGCAGGCCAGAAGAGCAGGAGAAAGGGGATTAAAAGCCAGGAAGCCCGACAGAGGAACAGTCAGCCAGGTGGGGGTGACACGAGAGGT
>NW_006921605.1:16473693-16474999 GCF_000298275.1 Orycteropus afer afer | reverse complement strand
CAGTGGTTACCAGGGGCAGAGGGAGGGCAAGGGGCCCTCATCGTTTAGGAAACAGTATCAGTTAATAGTGATGGAAAATTTGGCAATAATACAGATGATGGTTGCACATGATTAATGCAACTGATGTCACTAAATTGTACATGTAAAAAAATGTTGAATTGGCAAATGGAGTAATATATATATCTTCACATTAAATAATAATAATAATAATAAACAAGTCCTGAAGAGTTGGAGGGGGTTTTAATGTAGAAGGAAATACTCTCCTAGCCCAAGAATATCAAAAGCCAGTGGGGGTCAGGGAGCATTTACTGTGCAGGAGGCAAACACTGGCAACAGTACAGAGAAGGCCTCTGTAGAGAGGGCACTGATTTAAAGAGTGACACTAGAAACATTTCACAACCGGCCCAGCCTGGGAACCTGCCAACCAGGATCCTCTGGGACCGACCAGCCTGGAGCCTGTCCATGAATTCTCAGCAGAGCCGTCCTGGCTCAGCCAGCTGAGTATCCTCCCTGATTATGATCCCCATTTCACAGAAGACGAAACTGAGGCCCAGAGAAGTTAAGGAACTTGTACAAAGACACATAGCAAGGAGACAAGGGTAAATTCTCATCTGCTCACTGTGAAAATGTACCTAAGTCTTTAAACATTTTTAGAAAGAGTCTCTCAAGTACGGTTAAAGTGTTAAAAAAAAAAAGTTGGATTGAGCAGTTGCAATAGAGACTGTATGGCCCACAGAGCTTAAAATATCTACTATCTTGCCTTACAGAAAAAGTGTACTGAGCCCTGATATCAAAACTTTACTTAGGAGAATTACTTTCTCTGAGGATTTGGGGTGGGGGGGAGAAGGAAGTACTAATGTTCCAGTAAAATAATGTACAAATAATGCAGTCATTATAACAACTAAGTTCTAATGGGTGGCTTTGGGTCAAGCTTGTTTGATTGGTAACTTCCCAATAATAAGCCTACCTTTTCACTCATCTTATTTCTATCACTTCTAGGAATGTGATAAATTAAGACTTAGGGGAAAAACTAAAAAGAAACAGTTCATCTTAAATGTACACCATCTTGACACATTGTATGATTTCATTCACATGAAGGTCAAGAACAGGCAAAACGGATCCAGGCTGTTCGAGGTGAGAACAGCAGTTACGTTTGTGGGGAGGGTGGTGAATGGAAGAGCACCAGTGCGAGGGGAGAGGGCACGCAGGTGCCGTCACGTTCGTTTCCTGACCTGGGTGCAGGTTACATGGGTGTGGTCAGTTGTGGAAAACCCTTGTAGCTACACACTTTGGACACTGCACTTTT
>NW_006921605.1:16460288-16471673 GCF_000298275.1 Orycteropus afer afer | reverse complement strand
CTGTCACCTGCTTTCATTCTCCTCTGGAAAAGGAGTTTGCCCTTTCAGGCCAGAACCAGGCGGGGAACCAGAAGCCGAAGAGGAGCCTGGACCACTGCACGGGAAGGAGGCGAACACCCCTATCTCTAGCCGCTCCGATGCAAGACCAACGGTGCCCTGCCCAGAGCTTCCCAACCCACAAGTCTGCTGATTTCACTGTCATTTAAAGACTGACTACAGACTGTGTGATGGAAAGTGCTTCAGCACCTCAGGGTCGAGGAGGGAGAAATGAGAGAGTGGGTAAATCCTCTAAGTGAAAGAACGTTCGTGGCTCCTCACTCGGGACAGAAGCAGAGCGTGTCTGCTGGCCCCCGAGTGCTGCCCGCGGAAGTCAGCCTCCACATTCATATGACGAGCTGAGCAGTCAAATAAAATGAAATTTCAAGCCTCATCAAGCTGTACATGGTTATCAAATTTCTCTTATCCTGGAACAGCAGAAATGAACCTGCAGCATGAAAAAAGTCCTCGAGCCCCTTGCAAAAATCAATAGAAAGCAAATTACAAGCTGAAGTCAAGAGTCATGGGCTTTAGCATTTCAAAAGGCATTTATTTCAAATTAAAGACAGGCCTGGAATCATTCAAGCTCTTCCTTCATCTTAATAGCATGGGCTTAGGGCTCTCCCTCGTACTTTAAATTAACTTCATGAGCTGGCACACAAGCTTCTTCAAGCTTTTGTCAATTGCCAAAGAAGCTGGTACCGTGGGGCGAAATATACTGACTTTTAGCTTGTCTTCCTATGTATATGCCCTTTTATATTCATACAACAATAAAACAAACAAACACAAACCCATCACGCGTGTTAGTGCAGAACTCCGTAGGGTTTTCAGTGGCTGACTTTTCAGAGGTAGCTCACCAGGTCTTTCAACGTATCTCCAGGTGGATCAGAGCCGCCAAGCTTTCAACTAGCAGCTGAGTGGGTCCACTGTTTGGACCACCCATGTTGTTGGTGGGGGGTGCCACAGAGTTAATTCTGACTCACGGCAACCCCACGTGACAGAGTACAAGTGCCCCAGGGTTTTCTTGGCTGTAATCTTTATAAGCCCACATTGCCAAGTCTTCTTCCCATGGAGTTGCTGGGTGGGTTTGAACCACCAACCTTACACTTAGTGGCCAAGTGCTTAACCAGTGCGCCACCAGGGCTCCAACCACCAAGAGCCTACATAAAATTTGGCTTTTTCACACCTAACACTGTCTTGTAGCTGTTTTTCCATGTTGAGGCACAGTCTTCTTAGCCACCATCTGAAACAACTCTAATTTGTTTTGTCCTTCCTCCACTTACTAGGTGATGGGTGTTTCTAATTTTATGTACTAATAATAACACCAACACTAACACTTAACAAGGAGTGCGTGTTTATTCCATACAGACACTATCCTTAAGTGCTACTTCAATCTGACGACTCAAAAAGGTGACAACGGGCAACATTTACCAAGTGTTTTTCTAGGTGCCAGACCTGGTTCTCAGTGCTTTGTGTATTAAAATTCCATTTTCATCCTCACAAAAAACACTCCGAGGCAGGGCTTATTGTCATCCCAATTGAAAGATGGGGAAAATGAGGTCAGAGGTTCAATAACTTGCCTACGGTACAGACCTGGAAGAAACCTTTTGAATTCAGGTCTGAGTGTAGACCACCCTCTGTCTATCATTACCCCACTGGAATGAGCATTCCAAGACTGACAGCTTTGCAGACATAGATTCTTTCTTCAGATCAACAGATGCAGAAGTGAAATCACCAGTCATGGTTATAAACTGAGGGTTACTGATACATACTACAGACACCTCAACGTGCAAGCCGCAGGCCAGCAAGGAGATGACCATTTCTCAGTCACGGTTATAAATACTAAAGTTTACTGATACATACTACAGACATGTCAACGTGCAAGCCGCAGGCCAGCAAGGAGATGACCATTTCTCAGTCACGGTTATAAATACTAAAGTTTACTGATACATACTACAGACATGTCAACGTGCAAGCCGCAGGCCAGCAAGGAGATGACCATTTCTCAGTCACGGTTATAAATACTAAAGTTTACTGATACATACTACAGACATGTCAACGTGCAAGCCGCAGGCCAGCAAGGAGATGACCATTTTTATCTCACTAATCCTGACTTCTGCGATTTCCCTAATTTAATACAGAGGACTTTGTTTCACTTTGTTTTATGACCTTTAAGACCTGTCTTTCTCTATGTATTTATTCACAAGTTGTAGTTCATCTTTTGAAAACGTGGAACATTTTTATGAGCTAGGTGCACATTCTGGTGGGTGGATGTGGCCCTTCAAAATGGAAATGGGTACTCCGGAGGCTAGAGATAGGTGGCTGAAGACAGCAGCAAGCCCTAAAACCAAGGAACAATGTTTCATTTCGTTATAAATACGCCTTAACATTTTTCTAACAGTCTGTGCCCTGATTTTTGGGTGATTTCTAATTTATTCAACATACTTTAAAAAAAATATTGTTTGAATTTTCTGTAATGAGCATATAATAGTGGGAGAAATTGTTGTTGTCATCATACTTTTAAAAAAATATTGTTTGAATTTTCTGTAATGAGCATATAATAGCGGGCGTAATTAGGTGTCTCAAGTCACTTCAAACTGCCAGTGACCCTGTGCACAACAGAATAACACGCCACTCAATCCTGTGCTATCCTCATAATCCTTCCTGTATTTGAGCCCATTGTTGTAGTCACTGTGTCAATCCATCTCATTGACGGTCCTCCTCAATGACTTGCCAAGCATAATGATTTCTTCTCCAGGGACTAGACCCTCCTGATAACATGTCCAAAGTATGTGAGACAAAGTCTCATCATTCTTGCTTCTAAGGAACATTCTGGCTGTACTTTTTCCATGACAAATTTGTTCATTTTTCTGGCAGTCTATAGTATATTCAATTCTTCGCCAACACCATAATTCAAAGGCCTCAATTCTTCTTTAGTGGTCTTATTCATTGTCCAGCTGATTGAAAATACCATGGCTTGGTTCAGGTACACTGTAGTCCTCAAAGTGACAGCTTTGCTTTTTAACACTTTAAAGAGGTCATTTGCAGCAGGTATTCCCAATGCAATACAACATTTCATTTCTTGACTGATGTTTCCACAGGTGTTGACTGTGGATTCCAAGTAAAATGAAATCCTTGACAACTTCAATCATTTCTCCATTTATCATGATGTTATTTATTTGTCTAGTTGTGAGGATTTTTTTTTTTAAACACTGAGGTGTAACTCACACTGAAGGCTATAGTCTTTGACCTCCAACAGTCAATGCTTCAAGTCATGTTGACTTTCAGCAAGCAAGATTATATCATCTGCATATTGCAGGTTGTTAATGAGTCTTCTTCCAATCCTGATGCCACATTCCTCTTTTTTCGGTCCAGCTTCTCAGATTATCTGCTCAACATACAAATTAAGTATAATAAAAGGATATAACCCTGATGCACACTTTTTCTGATTTTAAACCATACAGCATCCCTTTGTTCTGTTTGAATGGCTGCCTCCTGGCCTATGTATAGGTTCCTCATGAGCATAATTCTGGAATTCCCATTCTTCACAATGTTATCCATAATTTGTTATGATCCACACAGTTGGATGCCTTTGCATAGTCAATAAAAAACAGGTAAACATCTTTCTGGTATTCTCTGCTTTCAGCCAAGATCCATCTGACATAACTAATGCTGTCTTTAGTTCCACATCTTTTTCTGAATCTGGCTTGAATTTCTGGCAATTCCCTATCAATGTACTACTGCAACTCTTTTTTAAATTTTGAATTCAGTATTACAATTTTACTTGCTTGTGATGTTAATAATATTGTTCAATAATTTCCACATTCTGTTGGATCACCTTCCCTTGGAATGGGCACAAATATGGGTGTCTTCCAGTCAGTTTGCCAAGTTTCTTGGCAAAGACAAGTAAGTGATTCCAGCATTGCATTTATTGTTGAAACATCTCAATGGGTATTCCGTCAATTCCTGGAACCTTGTTTTATGTCAATGCCTTTGATGTAGCTTGGACTTCTTCTTTCAATACCATTAGTTCCTGATCATATACTACCTCCTGAAATGGTTGAACATCAACCAATTCATTTTGGTACAGTGACTCTGTGTATTCTTTCCATCTTCTTTTAATGCTTACTGAGTCATTCTTTTTTTTTTTTTGGCCCATAGAATACTCCAATATTTCAACTCAAAGCTTGATTTTTTCCTTCAGTTTTCCAGCTTGAGAAATGCCAAGTGTGTTCTTCCCTTTTGGTTGTCTGACTCCTGGTCTTTGCACATTCCATCGTAACACTTTACTTTGTCTTCTGGAGCCATTCTTTGATATCTTCTGTTCAGGACTTTTACATCATCATTTCTTCCACTCGCTTTAGCTACTCTATTCTAGAGCAAGCTTCAGAATCTCTTCTGATATCCATTTTGGTCCTTTCTTCCTTTGCTGTCTTTTTAATAACCTTTTGCTTTCTTCATGTATTATATCTTTGATGTTATCCCTCAATTCATCCAGTCTTTGGTTATTAGCATTCAATGTGCAAAATCTGTTCTTGAGATGGTCTCTAAATTCAGGTGGGCTATACTCAAGGTTGTACTTTAGCATTTAGTGGGCTTGTTTCAATTTCCTTCAGCTTCAACTTGAACTTGCATATGAGCTACTGATGGTCTGTTCCACATTCAGCCCTTAGCCTTCTTCTAACTGAAGATACTGAGTTTCTCCATCACCTCTTTCCATAGATGTAGTTGATTTGATTCCTGTGTATTCCATTTGGCAAGATCCACATGTATAGCCACCATATATGTTGTTGAAAAAGGTATTTTCTATGAAATAGTTGGTGTTCCTGCAAAATTCTATCATGTGATCTCTGGTGTCATTTCTATCACCAAAGCTATTATCTTCCAGCTATTGATTCTTCTTCTTTGTTTCCAACTTTTGCATTCTAATCACCAATGATTATCAATGCATCCTGATTGCATGTTTGATCAATTTCAGACTGCAGAAGGTAAAAAACCTTTAATTTCTTCATCTTTGGAATTAGTGGTTGGTATGTAAATCCGAATAATAATCGTATTAACTTGTCTTCCTTGTAGGCATATGGATATCACCCTATTATTGACAGTGCTGTACTTCAGGATAGATCTTAAAATGTTCTTTTTGATGATGCATGTGATGCTATTCCTTTTCAATTTGTCATTTCCAGCACAGACCATGTAACTGTCCCATTCAAAATGGCCAATACCACTTCATTTCAGCTCACTAATGCTGAGGACAGTGATCTTTATGTATTCCATTTCGTTTTGACAACTTCCAATTTTCCTGGATCCATATCTCACACATTCCACGTTCCACTTATTGATGGATGCTTGCAGCTGCTGCTTCTCAGTTTGAGTTGTGCCACGTGAGCAAATGAAAGTCCTGCAAGCTTTACTCCCTCCATGTCATTAAGGTCAACCCTACATTAAGGAGGCAGCTCTTCCCTAGTCACATTTTGAGTGCCTTCCAACCTGTGAGGTTTATCTTCCAGCACTATAAGGCAATGTTTTCCTGCTATTCATAATGTTTGCATCATTAATTTTTTAAAGAAGTAGATCACTAGGTAGGTCCTTCTTCCTAATCTGTCTTAATACCCAAGCACCAATGAAACCTGTCTCCGTGGATGACCCTGTTGGTCTTTGAATACCAGTAGCATAGCTTTCAGCATCAAAGCAACATGCAAGCACCACAGTAGGACAAACTGACAGATGAGCAGTGAATGAGCATGTAGCATCCTTAAAATTAGAGGTAAAAAAAGACATGTTTCAAACTGAGGGGGAAAAGGTGGCGGTACTTAGGTAGTGGTTTTCACCTTCTATTCTACTAGACATTAATGTCCTAAGTATTCCTGATTTCAGCAGAAAAAGGAAAAATTAAGAGTTCTCACGGCATAATACAATCTTGGGGATGTTAAAGTGTACTAAATTACCTATTGTTTCCAGTGCACGAGGCAAGGTAAAATCACTCAGGGGGGAAAAAAAGTCCCTCCATCTTTTGTTTTCACTCTTAATGATGGAAAGGCATTTTGGGAGCATGGCTTACCTGCTGATAGCAGGGGCCTTCTATCAATTGATGACTGCTGAACTCACCTTAAGAGAGAAGAGTGGCTGCCTAGTAACTGTTTTTTTGTTTGTTGGTTTTTTAAATTTTCTTACTGTCCAGAGTTCCCCTACTGGTTCAACCCATAAACCAAGTTTTTTTCTATATACAGTGTCCTAAGAGGATAGATAAGAGGATAGATTCATGAGGAAGTTCCTCTGCAGACAGACTGAACCTCTTTCAAAATATTGTTAAAAAAAAAAAAAAAAAGGTCGTTTTTAAAGCTGCAGGTACCAGCAATTCTGAGAACCTTTTCAGAGATGGTGGCCAAGGGATATTACATTATAGGTTTGAGACTGAGAATGTCTCCAAGCTTATGGAAAAGGGGACTGATATTCATCCTTCATACACTTAACAAAAAAAAGTGTGAAGACCAACAAAAAAATCATGTAAATATGCTTTTTTTTTTCTTTAAATATTTTATGCAAAAAAAAAACACCCCAACTATACTAGGAGTGGTTGCAAGGTTAACTGTGTACCTACCTGGACAAGGTGATTAACTGACACATTTCTGGACAGTTAGCTCACCTTTCACCTTGGCTATTTCCTCAAAGTGATTACTGATAATTCTTTTGATAGCCTCTCAAAGCACTATATTCATTCTGGAAATTGTGTCAGTTCAATTGAGGGTTAATATATCAGCGTCTCAGGATCTGAGCAGTTTAAGTGACCTTGTCTGGAATCACAACAGGGTCATTACAGTCACTAAATTCCATCTCTATCAGCTTGCTGACCGGACAGCACCCAGGTTCTATGGGGCACATTAGGACAGATATGTCAACCTGACACAACCACACATGTAGAATGCCCCCTAACTCATACATGGACTCAGAGTTCCCCAGCTTTCAACAGTCTTGTCAAATCTCATGGTAAAATACATCTGTGCCCCCATTCCTATTCTAGTCCTTGTCTCTCCCAGAGTGGCTCTCTATCCATCCTACATATTGAGGTTCAGGGAGAGGCTTTATTTGCAAAAATCTAAGTTTTCAAACCAGTGGCCTACATCAGTAGTCTATTTTCTGAGAATAATAATTTCCAAATAATTCATCTAGAAAGGCTGTTCAATTCAACAGAGGTTGATTAAAACAAGGATTTTTTTCCCCCTATCTCTCAGTTAGGTATGTTTCATCTGATTGATTTGATTAAAGGTTCCAAGTTAGCTTTTTCTTCCATGAAGGGCAATTTCAGTGTTGGATAAGAGGTAAATGATTAAGCAGCATTAAATGTATTCATAATCTGGCATATTATGATTTGTTAACAGGCAAGACTTGAATTTAAACATATCTGTATAGACTAAAGGAGCCCTGGTGGCACAGTGCCTAAGGCATTTGACTGCTAACCAGAAGGTTGGTGGTTCAAACCCATGAGCCACTCAGCGGAAGGAAGATGGGGCAATCTACTTCTGTGAAGATTTACCACCTCAGAAACCCAGTGGGGGTTGCTACCCACCAGCCACTCCTCGGAAGGAAGTTGGGCAATGTACTTCCGTAGTGATACCACCTCGGAAACCCAAGGAGGGGTCGCTATAAGTCGGGTCTGACTTGAGGCACATAACAACAACATGAGTTGGAACAGACTCAACAGCAGTGGGTTTTGGTTTTGTATAAAGCTCATGGCCGTCGAGTTGGATCTGACTCATAGCAACCTCCTCAGGTTTTCCGAGGCAGTATCACCATGGAAGTAGATTGCCCAGTCTTCCTTCCGAGGAGTGGCGGGTAGATTTGAACCGCCTGCCTTCTGATTAGCAGTCAAATGCCGTAGGCATTATGCCACGAGAGCTCCTAAAGACTAATAAAAGTTACTGTTGAAATACGAGTAAAAGATTAATCATTTCCTGAAGCAGCACCCCTCCTCAGAGTAACCTGTGCAATCAACCATCAATGCAGTGAGCTGATACCATGAAGACACATTAATAAACATACACAAGGCTGTGAAATGACAGAAAACCCTACACACTCATAGTTCTTCAAAATCCTCCATCATCTTGACTTTTTCACTCTGCTTTTGTTTCCACACGTCTCATGCCTACAGACGTTTCATACAAAATTTCAGAAGCACATGCAAATGGGATTAGAACCTTGCTGGAACGTGTGGCTTAAACAACACATTTTTTACTCTACACTCACTGTTTGCAAATAGTGTTCATGGATACTACCTCACTTTACCTTCTGAGTCGATTCCAACTCATGGCGACCGCAGGAGTTAGAGCAGAACTGTGCTGCAGAGGGTTTTCAACGGCTCATTTTTCAAAGGCAGAGCGCCATACCTTTCTTCTGAGGCACGTCTGGTGAGCTCCTACCTCCCACCTTTCAGTTAGCAACCCAGCACGTTAACCATGTGTATGGCCCAGGGATGCTGATCTTAAGACATACGTGATATGGTTTCCATATGCACCTTTCACGTTACTATTTCACGGGTGTGCAGGATGGCTAAATGCCTTATTCAGGTCATAACTAGAAGCTGAAATTAGAACCCAGGCTCTTGGCTTCCAGCCCAGAGTACATCCCACTGGATTATGCTGCCAATCTGCTAATGAAAGTTTGATTCCCATAATTCACATTGAAAAGTTTATAGCCATTTAAATATTTAGCTCAAGACAAATACAGTTTTACCAAGACATTACATATAATTTTAATAGGAACACTGCCAGAACGCGTAAGTAATGGCAGGGAAGCCTGAAAAAACGTCAAAGCAGCATTTTCCACGCCATGAATCAGTGACGGAGTGATGCCGTCATCTCACTTTCTGCTCACCGGCACTGCTCCTTCCGTGCTCGGCAGTGGAAGGCACAGATTTTACATGAAAATGTTGACCTGAGACGTAGCCCTTCCCTCCGACCCGCCCCCCACCCCAAATCCCAAAGACTACAAATTGTCAGTCTTGCACTTACCCAGACATCCTTGTAAAACTCCTGCAGGGGTCTGGCAGCACAAGTGAAGGATGTAAGGCTCTGCTCTCAATCTCACCCTCCGGCAACCCACACAGACTTAACCTGCTTCCCTGTTTGTAAGCTTTAGCCACCAGAACACACGGATGTGATTGTCAAATCATCTCAAAATGAAATGATGACAGTGCCATTTTATCCCAAAAGGAACTGCTATGTACTTCTCAAAGCCCTTTTGTTAAATGTCATTGTTTGAACACCCCTACCTCGTTAACTCCACATCAGCCATTACAAAGCTGTCCTGGAGAATACGGGTCCCAACAAGGGGCCATTTAGGTTTGAGAAGGGCTGGTTAGACAAAGACAATTGACTTTCTACAGGAAGGGTCTTGTTTGAGGCTCTGGTACCCTCATGTGCAGTATGTACACCCACTCCTCAATTATCAACGTGGCTTAGGTTCCAAAGACCAGGTTGTTATGCGAAACCGGTGATGTGAGTATTGGGGGCACACAGCAGGCCCCTGTCCCTCCCAGGCCTTCCCTACCAGGCCTTCTCCACCATCACAGAGGCTACAGGGTTAAGGAGTGGTGGTCAGGTGTTGCCACAGCCCACCTCCTACCTGGTAGGAACCCTGTTCGTCTCTGTCCGTCCCAGTTCCACAGCCCCTAGGGAACCCCTTCCCTCTCCTTCTCTTCTCGTCTGCCCCCCACCAACCTCCCTGGCACCTCTGGGGCCTCGCCCAGCCTCCCTATGCCTTTGACCTTGCATCATCCTCAGTGGCCCTGTGCCCTCTGTGGCTGGACCGAGATGCTGTGGATGAACGGGAAAAGGTACCCTGTGGCCAGCTGGTCCCTTCCCTCATGTAGCCCAGCCATCACCAGGGCTTCCAATGTATCATTCCCAACAGGGGGCCCAGACCATTGGAAGTGCCGCTTGAGAATTTTTTCAAAGCTGCAGTAAATGTGAAACGTCAGATAATGAGATAGTAGGTAAGTGAGGAGCAGGTGTCTTTGTAAGGTGGACTACTGAGTACACAGATCTGATCCTTTTCAAACCAAGGACTCCTTTTCACCTGTGGCACCTCTGGCATCTCTGGAAGATGATGAACCTAGCCAGGAAAATGCTAACCTCTATAGAAATGAGGGCTCTATTGTTCTGTTTTTAATATAGTATCTTTCCATATATTAACCTTCTAGTATATTAATATATTAATCTTTTCCTTGTGATTAGTGCTTTTTAAGTTTATTATAAGAAGCCCTGGTGGCATAGTGGCTAAAGCTCTTGGCTGCTAACCAAAAGGTCAGCAGTTCAAACTCCCCAGCCACTCCATGGGAGAAAGATGAGGTAGTCTGCTTCTGTGAAGGTTACAGCCTTGGAACCCCTATGGGGCAGTTCTACTCTGCCCTACAGGGTTGCTATGAACCAAAATCAACTGATGGCCATGGGTTTGGTGACATCACCAGCTTTCCTTTTTCCCACCCACTGGCTCACTAGGAGCTCTGGTGGCATAGTGCCTAAGGCATTTGACTGCTAACCAGAAGGCTGGCAGTTCAAACACACCAGCCACTCTTGAGAAGGACGACTGGGCAACCTACTTCTGTAGTGATACCGCCTTGGAAACCAAGGAGGGGTCACTATGAATTGCAATTGACTTGACAGCAGTGAGTTTTTGGCTAATAATTTTGTTATATCACAACTGTAGTAAGATCTCAATTCTAGACTTCTTTCCCTTTGATCTTCATTTTTAAAGTATGAGTATTTTCAAACGTGTCTTAGATGAATATTACATCAGTGTTTTCCAAAACACAGATTACATCAATTTCTCAAATATCTAATCTGAGGTAACCTAGATCCCAGCCTTTCTGTGATGTTATGGAAGGCTCGCTTTTCATTTCCATGAAACGTTAAGGAAAGGGAGGAGAGAAGAGGAAATGGTGACATCCTGGATTGGGAAAGAGTAGGAATGGTGGATGACAACCACATTATCCATAACCTCCAGCTCCATTTCCCTTCCCAGTGGGAATCCTGGCAGCCTCATTAACGAACCTGCACATCACCTGGCAGGGCTCTGGGCTGACTCAGCGCCCGAAGCTCTGCTTCATTAACAACCACAGTCTAGCAACAACCCACCAGCAGGGCTAAGCATCTCACCACATGGGAACCAGGAGGCCCTCTTCATCTATACAACTGGACTCCGGACTGTCCCGGCAGTTGTCTGGTGACACTGAACAACTTACTACCCACCTTAGTTATTTTTATCTAGTCACCTCGTCACCCACTTCTTATTTTTTCAATATTGTATCTTAATAATGAGAGAAGCTAGTTCCATTGAGCTCTTTTTTATACT
>NW_006921605.1:16447245-16459253 GCF_000298275.1 Orycteropus afer afer | reverse complement strand
GAGTACACACTGCATAGCAACTTCAGTGCAGTGAATTACTTAATATATGGCTTTTCTAGCCATAGCCTTTGTGACTCCCACACAATGATTGGGTGGGACTATGCAAATTAGGTATATGGAAGCTATGATGGTTAAGGTTTTGTGTCAACTTGACTGGGCTGTGATTTTCAGTGGTTTGGCAGTTATGTAATTATGTAATTTGGCAGTTATATAATGTGGTAATTATTCACCATTTTGTGATGTGACTATATACTTGGGGTTATGGTCCCATTTGGGAGTGATTAGTCCATTATGTTAATGGATCAAGATTAGGGTGGGATGCATCTCGAGTCACTGCCTTTCTAGAGGGTGTGACTCAAGTCACTACCCTTATGTCAGGCACCACACTTCACATTCTTGTACCACTCTGCTCAAGTAAGGGTATGAGCTGCAGCCAATATATATCATTGTTCTAGTAAAGTTCTGTCTCTTGCTCTGGACCCTGTATCTGGCTTGTCATCATCTGATGTTTAGTTCTTAGACCTTGAGCCAACAGCCCATCATCTCACCTGATTTGCCGGCTTCTGCAGCGTTGTGAGCCAGCAGCCTGTTGTCTGACCTGCCACACTGGGTTTGTCAGCCTGTTGATCTTTATAAAAGAAATTATTCAGGCAGCAACCAAATCTCTTGCATAGTGAATTTTGACTCAAGTAAGAAATGGGCAGGGTGACCCACTCAAAGACAGTGGCAGACACACATTCAAAGCAGCATAGTCAGCTGCCATCTTTGAGCAGGGCGCTGCTGCCTGTTTCTTACCTGGGTCAAAATCTGCCATGCAAGAGCTTTAGTTGCTCTGCAATGTGTATCCTGCTCTTGTTTCCACTGGCCCTGACTTAACTACTTAGAACTGGTTCAAAGCTGTGTATGTGGCAGTTTGCTTCCATAAAGATTTCAGCCTTGGAAACCACATAGGGCAGTTCTATTCATTGGCATCAACTCAATGACAAATGAGTTTGGTTTTTGGTTTGACCCTTTACAAAAGGAGTCTTGGTGGTGCAGTGGTTAAAATGCTCTGCTACCAATCAAAAGTTGGCTGTTCGAACCCACCAGCTGTTCCATGGCAGAATGATGGGACAGGCCGCTTCTAGAAAGATTATAACCTTGGAAATCCTATAAGGCAGTTCTACTCTGTCCAACAGGGTCATAAGAATCAAAATCAACTCAATGACAATAAATTTTGTGTTGGTTTGGTCCTTTACAGAAAACACTTGCCAACTCCTGCCCTAAAAGAATCATAATGACTCTTCTAGAATTTCTTACCAGAAATTACCAGCATGACACAGGGAAGAATAAAGGCAGCTTGGTAGCTAGTCAGGCAGACCTGAGCATGTGGTTTAATCTCATGAAAGCCTTCAGTCTTCCCAGCTTTAGAAGGAGGTGCCTATACCTTCCTAGGAGTCTGGTTAGAGGCCCCTGGCCAGGACTCAATACACTTGAGCTCCCAACACCCATCCCATGTACTGACCACCAAGGGCACCTGATTGACATGAGCAAAGTTAACCTGGTGCCACAGATGAGAAGAGTGAATAACCAATCTATCTGTACTTCAAATTTGAGGGGGGGAACAGGCTTCTCATGCACCCCATGTTGCTAGCTTAACAGATAGTTGTAGATCACTAAATGACTGTATTTCACTTTGATAGGACATAGGATATAGCTGAGTTTACATAGATCAACCTTCCCCTTAAAAATAGTTTTTGCCCATTGATTTGTGGCACAGCAACATGACATTCAGGGCCAAGATAAAGTTCTTCTTACCCAAAGGTGGAAAAAACCAAAAAAAAAAAAAAGCTCACTGCTATCGAGTCAGATCTGACTCAGCAAACCCTCCGTGGGTTTCCGAAGTGCTATCTTTACAGAAGTAAATTGTCCAATCTTCCTTCCGAAGAGCAGCTGGTAGGTTTGAACTGCCAGCCTTCTGGTTAGCAGTCAAATGCCTTAGGCAGCATTTTAAAAAACAAATATTCTTCCTGCCTTCACAACATTTTTTTTTATTCTAAAGAGTGGTCAATTTTACTGCAACTGAAAAGTTTGATCAGAAAGTATGTTCTCTGCTTCCTTCTTCCTGAAACATATAAAATATTCCTGAAGCTAATGCCCGCCCCCCCACCACATGCACACACATATTGACCAAACACCAGCAGAGAGTAGAAAAGGGAACCCAAGGATAAACAACAGGCCTTTTGCTGGGACTGGGCTGGGTCACTCTTTGAAAGAAGGAAGCAAGGATTATCAGTAGACCTGAAAGAAGCAAACAGGAGACGTGCGGTGCTGAGGATGGGTCCAGGAGACAAGGTATCCAAGGACTTGGACACTCCTGAACTTTCCTCCATGCTGAAGTCATAATCATTTACCTAAAATCAAAATCCGGCCCTGTCACTGTGCTGACATCTTCAGGAATAAGTCACAAATAGCCGAGAAGGCACCAACCTTTTTCCTGTTTCAGTTCCCGCCTCGTGAGTGAAAGGTTCGTGGTTTGAGTCTATGCTGAGGTACGTCAAAAGAAAGACCTGGCAATTTGCTTCCCAAAACTCCGCCACTGAAAACCCTACGGAACACAGTTCTACCCTGACACACAGGGGTCACCATGAGGTGGAACTGACCCATGGCAGCTGGTATTGGTACCATGGCTTGATAACTTATTTGACCACAATGCCTGTGAGGGCAGGTGCTGTGGTCATCAACTGTGAATTCCCAGAGTAAGAGTGTTACAAATAAAGGCACCCAGTAGGCAGATCAAAGGATTAGAGTCAAGGCCTCAGTAGAAAAGGGTAAATGAGTTCCAGAAATTTCCATGTTCTGCTACCCTGTCAATCATGCTAGGGAGAATGGATGAAGCCTGTAACACAGGAATCCTAGCAAGAACTATGGCTGTGCATTTGGAAGGATAGATCTTTCCACCTCATTCAGTTTCTCTCCAGTCTTCACCAAGTGCAGATGCTGGGAGACTATGGGATGGGAAGAAGTACCACCTCCAGGCAGAGAAAGGGCACATTAGTGCAAACACGAGGCTACGAGTCTGGCCAACCACTGCTGATGTGCAGCAACAGGCCTTGGCTAAAGCAACTTCACTGCCTTCATTTTGTATGGGAAGTCGCACCTTATAATTATGGAACCACAATTCTTATTGTTCATTAAAGCTTTTTAGCTGGAGCTGGGATTAAATCTCAGGAAGAGGCTAGGTGGGTGCCTCAGAAAGCAGGCCTCCCTGGGGACTGCAGGCTGAGGAAGAGAAAGGTCAAGAAATGTAAATGGGAAAGCACCAGGCGCAGAGACCTCAGAGCAAATCTTTCCCAGCTCACAGTGCCCCCGAGGCTTCAGGAGGAGAAATATGGTGCTGGGGGCACCCTAAGGAGAGCTGGGCTCCAGACAGGCATCACTCCTCAACTCCAGCTGAGGAGGTACTCACTCTGTGCCTGGCGCCATACCAGCAATGCTAAAGCAGAGGAATTATTCATTCCCATTTCACACACAAGACACTGAGGCTTAAACCCATTGCTCTCGAGTCAATCTTAACTCACAGCAACCCTTGTGTGTCAGAGTAGAATGGTTTGCAGTGGTTGGATTTTTGGAAGTGGATTCCCAGGCCTTCCTTCCGGGGTACCTCTTAGTACTACCTCTGGGTGGCCTCCAACCACCAACCTTTCGGTTAGTAGTGCAGTGCAGTAACTGTTTGCACCACCCAGTGACGCCAACTGAGGCTTACACCAAAACCAAACTTGTTGCCGTGGAAATCTACGATGTATTAAAATCCATGGGGTCATGGATCATAGTATCTTCCAATTAGGGACTTATCTTAAGCACTTAAATGTATTTCAACTGGTTAAACAGTATCTGGCACATATTCGTTGTTGTCATAAAGTGCCTTCCAGATGGCACATAGTAGGTGCTTGGGAAATCTCGATGGCTGGTGGTGAGGTGGTTAAGGCATTTGACTGCTAACAAAAAAGTCGGTGGTTTGAACCCACCAGCCCCTCCGCGGGACAAAGATGAGGCAGTCTGCTTCTGCAAAGGTTCACAGCCTTGGAAACCCTCTGGGGTAGTTCTAGTCCTAAAGGGTCATTGTGAGTCGGAACCAACTTGATGGCAGTGGGTGTGTAAAGGAGCATGTGGGTGCAAGCCAAGCATTCCCCTTTCCCCTAGCAACACCAACTGATGGATACATAACATGAGCCACACAATTTAACACTCTAAAGCAGCCACACAGAAAATGTAAAAATATAAACTGGTACTATTTTAATGGCATATTTAACTCCATGTTAAAATATAAGGAGCTCTCATGGCATAGTGGGTAAGGCATTTGGTTGCCAACTAGAAGGTTGGTGGTTCAAACCCACCAGCTGTTCCATGGGAGGAAGATGAGGCAATCTACTTCCATAAAGACTCCCAGGCTTGGAAACCCATTGGGGATTGCTATGAGTCTGAACTGACTCGATGGTAGTAGGTTTGGTTTTGGGTTAACTAAAATATTATCCTTTACATATATAACCAATGTAAAAATGTAATGAGTTATTTTACACCTTTGTGTTGGTCCTAAGTCTTGGAAGTCTAATACGCATTTTTCTCAGACAGACACACGCTGCCATTCAGACTACCCACGTTTCAAGTGCTCGGTAGCCACAGGGAGCGAGTGGGTCCCACACTGGACAGTGTAATCCTAGAGTCAGGACTGTTCAGGCCCTAGGTCAACAGAGGAAAAAGAGTGATAATTTTCATGGTCCTTCCCATTTCACGGCAGCAAGAGTGAAACCCGCAGGAAACGGAAACTGTAAGAGTTTACAAGGAGCCTGGAGCTAAGAGCTGCCCAGATGCCGATGCTTTACCCAGAAACATCACTCCATTCTGAATAAAAGAAAACAAACCAATTCTGTATAAAAATGCAGCAACCAAATTTGTGGGCTCTACTCTATGCAGCGCCAGGTGATGAGGATATAAAAGTGCATCTCCTATCAAGTAACAGACTCCGTTCCTCAATTCCTATGTACCAGGCTCACAAGACACGAAGGTAAGACTGGTGTCTGCTTTAAGGGGCTCAGGGTCCATGTGAGCATTAGACAAACAGCAGACAATTATGACACAGGTCTAGAATAGAAACAGGAGCCCTGGTGGTGGAATAGTTAAGTGTTTGGCTTCTAATCTGAAGGCCGGTGGTGAACTCACCAGCAGCTCTTCAGAAGAAAAGACTTGGCAGTTTGCTTATGTGAAGATTACAGCCCTGGAAGCTCTCTGGGGCAGCACTACTCTGTTATATCAGCTCATGTGTGTCAGAATGGATTCAAGAGCACACAACGACAGTCATAACAAAAACTCTATGGGTCACTCTAAGTTGTGGGTTCTCTACTCACCAAAAACACCAAACTCACTGCTATCGAGTCAATTCCAACTCATAGTGACCCCTGTTGGGTTTCCAAGGCGGTAAATGTTTATGGAAGTAGACTGCCCAGTCTTCCTTCAGCAGAGCGGTTGGTGGGTTTGAACCGCCAGCCTTCTGGTTAGCAGTCAAATGCCTGAGGCACACCACCACCAGAGTTCCTTCCTCTACTCACAGGAAGTGAATATATGAGATGGGCACACGCTAGTCATTCTCGGTGACTCCTAGTTGGGCATCAGCTGCCCAGTCAAATCCTGGCTCTAGTGCTTGCTGTCACCTGTGTGCCCTGGACAACTCTCCTCTCCATCCTCACTTTGGCCATCTCAAACAGGAATAACCGCCTTCTGGTAGCATAGTGGCTAAGGCACTTGGCTGCTAACCAGACGGCTGGCGGTTCAAACCCACCAGCCACTCCTCGGAAGGAAGGTTGGGCAATCCTACTTCCGTAGTGATACTGCCTTGGAAACCCAAGGAGGGGACGCTATGAGTCGGGTTTGACTCGAGGGCACATAACAACAACAACAACAACAGCTGTAAGGAGGGAGCTCTGGTAGCACAGTGGCTAAGGCACTTGCCTGCTAACCAGAAGGCTGGCTGTTCAAACCCACCAGCTACTCCTCGGAAGGAAGGTTGGGCAGTCTACTTCCGTACTGATACTGCCTCGGAAACCCAAAGAGGGGTCGCTATGAGTTGGGTCCAACTTGATGGCACATAACAACAACAACACGGCTGTAAGGAAGTATTCCATGTACAGCACTCCTCATTGGACCCGGCACACAGTAAGCATTCAAAAAAATACTAGCTGCTATTATTACTACTATTAGGAGCTCCTGGGTGGCACAAATGGTTAAGCACTCAGCTAGTAACCAAAAGGTTGGGGGTTCAAATGCACCCAGAAGCACCTCAGAAGAAAGACCTGGTCATCTGCTTCCTGAAGGTCACAGCTGAAAACCATATGGAGCACAGTTTTACTCTGAAGTATATGAGGTTGCCATGAGTTAGAATCAACTCAATGGCAACTGGCTTATTTTAGTTTATTATTAGTATCATTTTCATATACACTATGAAATACAATTGGGTGCCATTTAACATCCATGATACGTTCTGTGATATAGTACATCATGTGATTTGGACATATTGTATAAAAGCAGTCCTGGGAGTATGAATGAGTTCTGTTCCTAAATCTGTCTTTAAGTTGAATTTGTACCTAAATTGAAACAGGTGTAATTCTTATCTAATGTCAGTTAGTCAAATGTTTGTCTTCGGTTATAGTATATAGTTTACCTTTCCATGCACACAAAAAACATTAAGGAACCACTTCCAGATACACTAAAACATCTTTAACATCTTTAACAGTGCTGTTGCTGTTGTTGTGAGGTGCTGTCGAGTTGGTTGTAACTCACAGCAAGCCTACGTACAACAGGAAGAAACACTGCCTGGTCCTGCATCATCTTCACAATCATCGCTGTAATTTTTAGCATCGTAATATAGTAATAATAATAATGTTTGGATGCACATCGCAAAGTAGCACCCATTTGTCACAAACTATCATATGTACCTAAAACTTTACCGTGATAGGTTTCATGGGACCATGGACGTTTATGCAGTTGGATGCTGCCCGAACAGACATTATGTGGTACCCGACTGAATAGGAAGGCCACCAGCCAATAGAATGACCACAAAGGACACCCATAAAATCTAGAAAAATGGGGAGCTGCCAACTGGCAAGGAATGATGTGAGAACTTGAGTGACTGTCCTTGTCCCACTCTGGTTTCTTCAAGGGCTCTTTCTCCAAACTGGTCTAAACATACCCATTAACTTTTATTTCCTTCCCATAGTTATAACCATGAGGAAAGAGTATTTGGTTGCCATGCTGGCAAAGATACTGAGGAGTTAACCCATGTTTCCAGGGTGGAGCCTTTCTGAATTAGGGCAGCACAGGCCCTAAGAGAAAGCCAGATACATCTTATTTTTAACAGCGGCATCATCCCTAGGCATGGAGAGGACACCAGCTGAATGACGACATAAAGCCAGAAGGCTGTGCTCTCTCCGGGCTGGCAGACATTCACTCCCAGGGGCTCGGGGCTCCCCTGCTTCCCTCTGGCTGCTCTCTCGCCATCTTTACAGGCCCCATGCTCACTCAGAAGCACAAATTCAAAGCAGCATTGAGCTGCAATCTCCGTTTAAAGTTCCACACACTGGCAAGGAAGTTAGAGCTCTCCATTAAAACAGGCTAATGAATTTTGTCCTCCGAAGGATAAACTGCAGTTCAGCAGATAAACACATGATCTTTCATTAATCTTGACTGAATTAGAAAGCATGTGAACATGATCATTTGTGCATCTACCCTGCTACTACTGTGAAAGATTAATCTCATTACTCTAATTTAACAGACTTCAGAATCATTTAAAATGATATGTTTTGAGGAAAACAGTAGCACTCTCTCTCTACAGGCCTACCTCCTCAGGCAGTCATCTTGTTAGTACTTCAAACCCCAACAGGCTTTGGCTGAAACAGTACTGAAATGGAGAAACATCCAGGGAAAAGCTGGGGGAGACAGGAAGTGAACAGAGAGGCGGACAGTCATGACTCAGGAAGATGGCACAGGCCAGAGGCCAGAGGCCAGGGCAGACGTCTGGCCCGAGAGGGGCTCCTGCCCACCAGAATTATCTCAGGTGTTCTGAAAAGCTCCAACGCCTGTCACCAACCTTGACAAACTGAGTGAAAAATAGAAGGGGTGGGGCTGGTAATATTTTTAAAAAACACTGAGATGAGTCTGAATGGTGTTAACTTACAAACTGCTCTCGTGTATGCACCTTCTCTCCTCTGATCCTCTCAACATTTCAGTGGGGTTGATGGGCTCATGCTTTACTCCCATTTAACAGATGAGGGAACGGAGATGCTAGGAGACCACGTGACTTTCCCAGTGCCCCACAGCCGCACATTCCTAGCCCCGTGTTCTTCCCACCACACCACTCTGCTTCACACCCTGGAAAACGTCCTAACAAAAATCTGAGCTTTCCGCCTACACTGTACATCGATGGTAGTTCACAAGACCGACAGGCCCATGTTTCCTGAGCCCGTCTAGCCATATTGATGATTATTCCTAATGCTTCATAAACACGACATCCATTTCAGTTTGTATCTTACATTTTAAATTGCATTCTTGCTTGCACGTTTTCTTGGTTTCCTTCAGACCCAGCCAAGGAACTCCTCGACAATTTATGTTTCTGACTGGACGATTACACAACTCTCCCCAGCATCTGAAATGCACCCGCCCTCTCCCAGTCTCTGAGGAAGACTCTCTACCCACCAAGCCCACCCACCTCCTCCGCTTGCCAATTTGTAGAGATTGGTCCACCACTTACTGGGGACAGCATCTGCATTTATGAGGAACTGCCAACAGCTCAAATTAAACCGTAAACTCCAAACATGGGCCAGAAACCAGGCTGTGATGCCCCCCCACCTCCTCAGACACTCATGTATAAGGCCCATGCCTCCTGTGGACCACGTTACAACTCAGCACATATTAACAGAAAAGGGAAAAGTGACACTTGCAACACTATAAATGGTGAATTCCAAAATTCATCTGCCCCGGTGGGCGGGACTCATTAGGTCTGAAAGGGTTTGGCCTCTCACATGGGGGACTGGAGCCCAATTACCTCAGTTCGCATACAAGGAAAATTATCTTGGTAACATTAAGATTCTACTTTTAAACTGTTTACTTGAAAGAGTCCTGGGTATTTGACTAGCTTAATCCTTAAATAAATTAATTCTGAAAGGAATTTTCCCCCCAAAATTAGACCCTAGAAGAATTTAATGAAGACTAAGACTAAGTATCAAATTTCTGAATAAAAGAAAGTTTGCCTCAGATGGCAGTTCCTCTCTGGATCTGCCTCTAGATGCCTGTGTCTCCCCTCCTCCACCGCCAAAAGAATAGAAATACGTTTGAGTCCTACCCCCGGACCTGTAACTGCCACCTTGTTCGGAAACACAGTTGTTCTTTTGTTATCAATTAAATTAAATGAAGTCATATGGGAGGAGAGTGGGTCCCAATCCTAACCTCTTCTGAATGGCGCCAAAGAAAAGGGAGTCATGCATGGGAGAGAGTGAGCCACCTTGTGAGCAGGAAGGCAGATGCACTCACACATCTATTTATTTTCACCGCTTATTTACCATAAGCAGCAAAGGAACACCAAGGATGGTCCCAGCCACCAGAAACAGGAGACAGACGTGGAACAACTTCTCTCGCAAAGCCTCCAGAAGGATTTGACCCGGCCAAACCTCTGACTGGGACTTCTAACCTCCAGAACTATTAGAAAATACATTTCTGTTCTTCAAAGCCACCCCCCTTTGTGGTGTTTTGGTATGGCAGTGCGAGGGAACAGAGACACTGCTGTATGTCTTTAGATGAATAACCACTAACCTCTCTCTAAGCCTCACTTTTCTAAACTCCAAGATGAGGGTGGATGGCTTCTAAACCTCTTACCATCTCCGAGTCAAGGACTTCCATGCTCAAACCTTTCACAGTTCAAGAGCTGTAAGAGAATCAAATGTCTGGGTCCTTGAGCTGTTCCACTTGAGCCCAGAGGGACACCCTGCTTGTCCAAACATAAGTACTGGCAAGGAAAAGACTGTCCCACACTCAGTTCTTGGAGCTTCCACCTCTACCCAGCCTTGTTTCTATGTTGTCCATGTTGGACCCATCTAGTTTGCCTCTGGTAGGATGGCTTCAAGGAGCTCTGGTAGCACAATGGTTCAGAGCTGGGCTGCTAAATGAAAGGTTGGCAGTTCAAACCCACCCAACCAGTCTGTAGAAGAAAGACCTGTGGTGATCTGTTTCTGTAAAGATCATAGCCAAGAAAACCCTGTGGGGCGGAGTTCTACTTTTGTCACATGCAGTCACTACGGGTCAGAACAGACCTGGCCAAGCCTCTGCCTGGGACTTCTAACCTCCAGAACTGCAAGAAAATATATTTCTGTTCTTTCAAGCCACCACTCTGTGGTATTTTGTACCTAACAACAACAAGGATGGTTTCAGATATTAGTTGAAGAGCACGCCTGGGGAGAAGCCTGCCTTTCTGAGCATCACAGCAGGTGTGACGCACAGGAGAAGCACCTACATCAATTCATAATCAAACTTCCTTGCTGCCCTTGTCTTCTTACCAGCTCCTTCAAGCACTGGCTTTGCCATCTTTCACTAGAGCAACTGCAGTGACATCTGTGGATCTTCTCATGTTCTCTTTTGCCCACATGTTTTGCTAGGCAGTCACCAGGGTCAAGTTCTGTGAGCATCTCACTCCCAGCCTAAAACCCTGCCATGGCTTCCCTGCGCAAGTCAATTAGAGTCAAACTTCTCACGGTGCAGCTGAGGCCCTGCATTTTCTGTCCCCGCCCACACCTCGCTGCCCAGCCAGCACCTCCCTCTCTTTGCCCGGCGTGCTCCAGGCCCACTGCTGAGCTCCTGTCTTCCCAGGATACTCCGCCCTCTGCTTTCACCCAGACTGACTGCACAGCCTTCCCATCTCCGCCTCAAGGTCCAATCCCAGCCAAGCCATCCTCCACCATCCAAGAGAGGCCAGTGCCTGAATCTTATTCCTAATCAACAAACCTTGGTTTTTGCCTCTGTAGCACCTAGTATACTATTAGACAGTAACTTGTTTGCATGCATGTTTACTTGCAATCTCTCCAACCAGACCATAAGCCACCAGAGAGGAATAAGTCTCTCTTCTGCTTCGGGGTTTGCACAGTGTCTGACATGTAACTTGCCTTCTAGTGGACTCCAGCTCATGACCACCCACGTGTCAGAGCAGAACTGTGCTCTCTAAGGCTCTTCATTGGTTGATTTGTCAGAAGCAGGTCACCAGGCCTTTCTTTCAAAGCATCTCTACATGGACTTGAACTTCCAACCTTTTAGTTAGCAGCCAAGTACATTTACCATTTGCACTACCCAAGGGCTCCGCCTTGCATGTAGCTGCTGCTGCAGAAATTTCTAGTACATGTAGGAACCACCAGCCAAACCAACAGTCATCAGCCTGGGCCTCAGACTCAGCAGTGCGGGGCTCCACCATGCGTCCTGAGGGTTGCTGATTGGCCAGCTGTTCCCATACTGGTTACAGCCATAGAGTTCTTCAACTATCCTAGGGTCTGGCAGCAGTGAGTTTTGTTCAGAGGTGGCAGATCCACCACAAAGCTGCCCAGATACTGATGAATGAGCGTGGTGGCTGGCAGCATTCCGGGGTGCAAGGGATGGTACTTCTGCCTGGGCAGAAAATGGGCCCGTGGGGGTGGAATATCAGGATCCAAGCTGGCATCCTGCCACACCCATTCCGTACCTGCCTCAACATACCACTCGTGGACCACTGCCTCCTCACAGGCCCACAGACAGTCTGACAAGGAGGGTCTTCCCAGTCATTAGAGAAAATGGCAGGGGTGGGGGGAGGGGAGGACGACTAGAGAAAAATGTCCGTATCTGTGGGTTCTACTACAATGTGCCCTGAAAGAGGTATGTACCTTCAATAAAAATATTCAGAAAAGTTCTCAACCTCCATATTAAACAAAAACATATTTTGGTACCTATTATATCAGAGAACAGAG
>NW_006921605.1:16414706-16447136 GCF_000298275.1 Orycteropus afer afer | reverse complement strand
GAAGCAGATTTCCACATCCTTCTCCCATGCATGGCTGGTGTGTTCAAATTGCAGACCTGTTGGTTAGCAGCCGAGTGTTTAACCACTGTGCCACCAGGACCCCTTCATATCGTGATACACTGAATATATTCACTTGAAAATCCTAATGAGTAATGATTTATTCACCAAATTTGGGAACTTTCATAATCCCTTAGACTGTATACATCTTTTTTTGGGGGGCATCAAATTTCACACTTGTTCAAAGAGTAACTGTGGGACCATGAGTGATATGTCTAAGAAATGTCAAGCAGGAAATCTTCTATTGTAAGCACAGTGCATGAATAAAATATATTACTAACAATTTTAGAATCAGAATTTGTATCAAGTTGTCTGTCTTTGTGCAACTTGCTTCAGAAAGAGAGGTCTCTGAATAATTCATCATGTCCTTCCCCAAGTCCCTTAAACAAAATCAGAGACACTGTCGATAACATTCTATCCTTTAATTGAAAAAAGTGTCATAAGTCTTCAGGTTAGACGGAGCTTCTGGGTCCTTTCGATCCAATTTCCTACTGGTTGGAGAAATCCTTCGCAGAGCATAAGGGAAAGTGGCCACTCAGTCCCCAAATGGCTTTGCAGACCAAAGTTGTGAGCTTTGTGGCTCACAACTCCCTGAAACCACATCGTCCAGTCTTCAACAGCTTTGAACCACTGGCAAGTCAGTTCCCACACTGACCCCCGACTGACTGTTTCCTCATCCCCACTCTGGTTCTTTTCTTGGGGGCAGCCAGGAGCACACCCTCCCCTACACCCAACTGCTCTTCAAATGTCTAAAGACAGCTATGAATTCCTCACATTTTCTTTCCTTTGGGTTAAATATTCCCATTTTGTTGGTAGCTCCAGGAGTCAAGGTGGCAATAATTTCTTTAAATATTACAGGCTAAAATGGAATGTGGGGGCAGTAGAGCTTCCGTGGTAGAATGCCTGCCTTGGGCGTGGGAGATCCAGGTTCAGTTCCCGGCCAGAACACCTCATGCACGGCCACCATCCGTCAGTGCAGGCCTGCGTGTCACTATGGTGCCGAACAGGTTTGAGCAGAGCTTCCAGCGGAGATGGACCAGGAAGAAAGGCCTGGCCCTGTACTTCCAAAAATCAGCCAGTGAAAGCCCTGAGGGTGACAAGGGTCCAAACCCACTGTGAATGGGGTTGCCGTACATTGGTGGTGGCAACCCGATGGCAGCGGCTAACGACAACGTGGAATTGGACAGGCTTCATTATCCGATGCCCTGGAAGACTATTACCTTGATTAAGAATGAAACGAACAAGCAAACAAACACAGAAGGAAACACTGAAGAAGAAGAGAGCTCCCAGAGCTCACGGGTTAACTCAGTCATATGCAGCTCCAGGTGCAGATGCCTTTTTAATAGATGTTTCCTGGTGATAACACTGAAACCTTGGATTTTTAAAGTGCCTCTGAGTGAAAGACCCAAATGGATTCAAAGTGGAGAGCTGCCAGGTGGTAACCAGAGCTTCATGAGCAGGCAGCTGGGTGGGAAAGGGCCCGGGTCTCAGGAAGGAAGCTCCTGGTAGCCCAGCCATTAGGCGACCAGCTGCTCTGAGCTGGATAAATGCCTTCTTTCTCGAGAGTGTCCTTTTCAAGGAAAAGTGGTAGGAGAAGTCACATTTGGCAAAACAAATGAGAAAGCGCTATATTTAATGGTAGGAACACAAAATAATTAGTATTCAAGGCCAAGGGGTAGCAAATGAAACACTTGATGAATTCTTCTTGGATTTTGTACATTTTTAACCATAAATAGCATCTGGAGGGGAAATCCTTTTACCTACAGACAGGCTAAAATTATTGTGGAAAACAGCAGTTTGTCAACTTGGGTAGTTCCTAACTTGGGTAGTGCCAGTAATTTTTTTTAAAAAAAACCAAAAACCTTAAAATTAAAAAAAAAAAACCACCAAAGACTTCTTGTTCCTGTAACTCAAATGAGAATCTGGGTGGAGTTGTTTAACTGGAGTGTAAATGGTTCATCAAGTTAACTTTAAAGGACTGTGAGTCACCATGCCGCCTAGGAACTTCTTGGATGAAGTAAGCTGAGGATTCTACAAGATAGACTTCCCAGGAGGGACATTTTCGAATGAGACATGTGTAAAAAGGTCTCCAGCACAATTGGCGGGGAGGCAGCCACCTTGTTTCTCTGTTCAAAGAAGGTGCCCAGGAGGCATGTGGGAGTGTGCAACCCAGAAGACGTAAGGAAGGAGAGAATTCCTGCACAGTGACTCTGCAAAATGGTGGAACAAATGCGCTGGATGGTGAGGGATCCGCCTGTGGTGAGTTTCACCAAGCAGGCTAGCCGTGTGCTGCAGCCAAGAAGTCTGGTTCCACAAAGAGACAGACATTCTTCATGGCACTTCCTCCATCCACAGGGAGACGTGGGAGAAAGGGGAGCTAGCAGAGTGACAGATGACTCAACCCAACTGCCTTCTCACCCATGTCACCATTTCATTTATTTGGTGGGGGAAATGAGAAAGAAATACTTGCTTGATTCAGCCTCATTTAAGAACAGAGGCAGCATGATTTAAAAATCACTCATCAGATTTTTTACAGAAGCTAGTTTTGTCTTACAGCTTATATGTTAAAATAAGGAGCCCTGCTGGCACAATAGTTATACGCTCAGCTGCTAATCAAAAGGTTGGCAGTTCGAATCCATCCAGTGGCTCTGCTAGGGGAAGATCTGGTGACCTCCTTCCATTAAAGCTTACAGTTAAGAAAAGACTAAGGGGAAGTTCTACTGTGTAACACATGGGGTCACTATGAGTCAGAATCAACTCTCCAGCCCCGACAACAACAACAAACATCAAGATGTTCCACTAAAAAGACCCACCAGGGATCACAGCGCAGTTGTGCACATGATGGAGGCCAAAGGCTGTGATGAGGCCTGTGCTTCTTCCTCGACCTCCCCTGGAGACGTCTTTCCCTCCTGTGTTCCTAGAGCCTTCGTTAGGCCACGATGGAACTTTCAATTGTCAAGAGAGTCAAGAGTTTGTGCAGAAACTCAGTGTGTCCTCCTCAAGGACTCACATCCAGGGACAGCTCAAAGGGGCACATCTGTTGACTCTGAACCAGATGATGTCTGGAACATTAGTTACAGACCCTTGTTCACCTTTCCCATCTTGGCTACATCTCTTTACCCGTGGAAAAAAGTGAAACCCAGCACGTGGCAGGAATGTATGTCTGTTTACATGCAAGACTCTGAGAAACAGGTCAGGATAGACTTTCAACTTGTAACAAATGCAAAGCAGAGAGGGGTCTTAGATTGTCTCTCAAGAGAAACAGCTTTCTAGAGGCATTTCTGAATTAGGCGACAGGGCCTATGGGGAAAAAGTTTATGCTTCCCTAAGTGTCATTCCTTTGGGATTTGATAATCCCTTCATTTTTTGTTTGGGCTCCAAGTAAATTCTACTGGTCCAGTAATTATTAAGAAGCACACGCCACCCACCCAGCCCCCAATCAGGAGATGTAAATTAAAACAGCAATGCAGGAGACTATTAAAAAGTTTGTTCTTATAACTGAAAAAGTATATTCTCGGGGCGGGGGTAGGAACATCAGTGTCCCTTCATTCTCTCTCATCAGCAAGTAGTTTGTGTTCTGCCAAATAGTTTAAATAATTTAGGTTAGAAGCACCACCAGAGGAAGTCCACATGAAATTTCCACAACCACTGAACATCACTCAGTATGAAATACATCATTTCTGCTCCCTTCATGGTACTGATTAAAAGTGGATGGTGTTTCAGAACACAATCACTGGTACTTACTGCAACTTAGCCCTTCTCTCAATGAGTCTACCATTTCACAGCCCTCCTATTTTCTGTTCCTAACTTCTGACACAGGGAAGCCGGAGAATCAGGCTTGTTCTAGGTAATAAGGTCTGGGGAACAGCCTTTCCTGCAGGGCAGGGTGCCTGGGCTTTGTGACAGCTCTTCTGATCACGAAGTGTCTGACACTGCCTCAGTCTGACTCCTGCAGGGCACTGTGTTCCCTACGTTAATATTGAGTAGACAAGCTAGCTACCACCGTCTGTCAGACTAACTTGTGTGTTCCTATGATTCTGGAGGCTTTGCCACTGGTATTCTAAATACCAGCAGGGTCACCCATGGTGGACAGGTTTCAGCAGAGCTGACAGACAGACAGACTAGAAAGAAAGACCTGGTGATCTAGTTCCAAAAAATGAGCCAATGAAAAGCCTGTGGCTCACACGTAATCTTACCCTATCCAGTGCTAAAAGACGGTCCTCCTAGGCCGGTAAGCACTCAAAACCCACAGTGGCCGCAACAATGGAGTCCAGCAGACAGCTGTGAAGAGGGTGGACAACGTTCCTCTCTGTCACATGAGGGGCTGCTGTGAGCCGGCCCAATGGCAACTACCCACCACAGAGCAGCTAGAACT
Organism: Orycteropus afer afer; assembly: GCF_000298275.1. NCBI lineage: Eukaryota > Metazoa > Chordata > Mammalia > Tubulidentata > Orycteropodidae > Orycteropus > Orycteropus afer. The sequence continues at coordinate 16,442,704 of NW_006921605.1, read as the reverse complement.
CACTGACTTCCTTCATTTTGTCTCAAGTAACAAAGAGTAAACAGCATCAAAAGCCTTAGCTCACAGTCATGCCTATGTTTAGGATCTTACGATTTCTCATTATATTAATAAGAAAGCGAGTGGGGTTTCTTGAGAAAGGGAAGAGATAAGAGCCACATGGAGGAGCCAGGCACCCTTGGTGTTCTGAACGTTCAATCACACACTTCAGTTAAAACTCACACTCTCCCCAAATTATGTTTCCCGTCAATATTTTAAGTTCTGTTCGCTACACAGAAATCTGCCATTCTAGAAAAGAAACAAGCAGACGGCCATTTAAGAGGCAAAGTTTAGAATACATCAGGCGCTAAGTCAGGCATATTTATTACATATTTTACTGACTAAAAATAAGAGTAGAAATTATGGGAGCGTATAGCTTTGGAAACGGTGTTAAAATAACAGCATAATTCAACTATAATTGGATGCCTACAGATGAAACAATAATTCACTCTTTCACTATAATTCCAAGGTATTTTATGACTATTACAGTTTCCAGGTACAGTCATTTATTTGAAAATACTCATTGACTCATCAAATTCTACCTTTAAAAAGCTACCCCCATTCTGAGCAAATTAAATGCATATACTAGAATAAAATGACCTGGGAAATATAATGTAATTTCAGTAAGGCACTTGACTGCTAACCAGAAGGCTGGCAGTTCAAACCCACCAGCCACTCCTTGGAAGGAAGGTTGGGCAATCCTACTTCCATAGTGATACCACCTCGGAAACCCAAAGAGGGGTCGCTATGAGTCAGGTCCGACTCGAGGGCACATAACAACAACAACAACAAAACAAAAAAAAATATGCCACTAACCTATACTTGATTATTTCATAGCATGACAATTCTCAAGTGACACACATGCAATGTCTGATACATGACATCCCATGATTGTCACATCTCCCCAGTCCAGTCCTATTTACCCTTCAAGCCTTCCCATACTACCACAGATCTGTTCAGTAGAATCTTGCTCCAATATGAATTAGTTTCAGTAACAGCCCTCACACTTTGTAACACCTCTTACCCAGAATGCTCTGCTCTCTCCCCTTTGCACTATAGCATCCCCTCATCCAAGTCTTGCTGGAACATGTTCCCAGGTCCTGCATATCTGCTCTCTCTTCTCACCTCCTACCAAGGTACTTCTCACATGCCACTTCTATGATCTGGCTTTTATTACAGCCAAGCCCCCAGGTTACAAACTGCCCATATCTCCCAACCACTGACAAGAAGCTCTTTGGGCCAGATGCTAGAGAAACTAGCGTGAAGCCTCTGCATGAAAGATGCGAATAAACTTTGCTGCTGTTGTTGTTGGTTGCTGTTGGGTAGATTCCAATTCACAGTGACCCCATGTGTTTACCCTGGGCAATCGGAGTCATTGCAAAGCATATCATGGAAATTCTTAGCATAAAGCGAAAAAAAAATCCTATTTTTAACACTTTTTGACACAGAGCAGCTCCCTATGACCTCTCTGTAATAATTTTAAGGTTCGGAAAAAATGTTTGGCTTAGTCTACTCTGTAGAAACTCCTTAAACATTAAGTTTGAAAAAGCATGAAGTGACTTTTCCCCCCTGTGGCTTTATATAGAACCATAATAATTGCAATATGAGCTTAAGGCCTCTGCAAAGGCCTGATACTCAACTCCCACTGTGGGACTGCACGTGGTGGCTTATTACCAGCCTCACATAGAACTAATGTGGCCAAAGTATCTAGGAAACTCTGCCATGTGACCCAAAATCATTTGAGAGGCTCAGACAAGCTTAGGGCTTTGACATTTAACTGACAAAGGACAATTATCTACTGATGGAAACATCTGAACAGATTCAGAAACGTCTGTGAAAACACAGCTGCACATTTTACAGGGCACATGCTGCTGTGCATAGGTATGTAAATGCACTGTAAAGTGGCGACGTTTTCACTTTCGTTTTTGGCATGCCTAGTCGCCTCACTTGGCGGCTTTTCTCTAAGGCAGCCACATGCAGTCGGATGCGCTTCCAGTGTCCAGGAGACGCAGGTCGGAAGTCTGCTCCGTCTGCAGCTGCTGCTCCTCCTTCCGGGGCTGCAGCTGGCATCTGCTGCCTCTGGATCTCCGGATCTGCCTCTGCTTGGAAAGTGGACATTCTTTTTCTTTTTTCTTCTACATCAAGCCCACAAGGGTCAACCAGCTTTGAATCCCAGGCTATCATTATTTGTCTGCTACCAAAATTAATACAGGCCATGGGGGGTATGGGGAGAATAAGGAACTCAATCTTCACAAATCTTTTTGCCCCCTTGGCTAAAAACCAAAAAACCAAACTCACTGCTGTTGAGTCGGATCCGACTCATAGTAACCCCTCCTTGGGTTTCCGAGGCGGTATCACTACGGAAGTAGACTGACCAACCTTCCTTCTGAGGAGTGGCTGGTGGGTTTGAACCGCCAGCCTTCTGGTGAGCAGTCAAGTGCCTTAGGCACTATGCCACCAGAGCTCCTCCTTGGCTAAAAGGGGTGGATTTTGTGTGTGTGTGGTTTGGGTGCAAATTTACAGGGCAGAATTTATTTTACATTCGAAACAGTTCACATACATTTGGTTTCACTCTCCAATTACCATCCCCAACCCTAACCCACTCTCCTCCTCTGCCTTCCCAGTGACCCCCCCACCCCTGTGCCCTTCTTAGTAATGGTTTAATGTTGCCCCTCTGGTGCCCGATGTCCAATTGCTCCAAGAAGTGTATCTCCGTAGAGTAGGTGGGTGCAATGCCCCGGACTGGGTGTTCTGTAAGTAAGTCTTACTACTGTTGGGCTGAGAGCTAGCCCTTGAGAGGGAGTTTTATCCCAGGGCCATAGTCTTAGGGGTCCCATCAGACTCTATCCGACCAGTAATTCTGGTCGTTATTGTGTTTTTGAATTTTGTTCCATGCTTTTCCTCCCACTCTATCCAGGATCTCCAGTTTTGATAAAGAGGTGGTTTTTTAAGAACACCAGTGTCCAGAGCATAGTAAGGGGCAGGCTGAGGCACTTTCCATAAGGCAGTCTCACTCAACTGCAATCTCCAGCTAACTGCTACTTTATCTCTGCAATGGAAAAACAGCAGATAACCATATTACAATCCAGTTGAAAATAAAAACTTGCACCTTCACCTTCACCTCTTTGTTCATCAAACGTTCTTACTAGAGCTATTACAAAGACCAAGATGGATTCATCTGTGAGTCTCTCTAAAGCTGGTCCTCCTTGTCACTGCAGGAATCACCTAGCAGGATGGTGATGGCCAAGGGAAAGCCTAGTACCAACACTTCCTACCTCTGGTAGGATTTTACCAAATACTCACACATACATTGTCTGCATGATTATTCAGCGCTGTGTGGGGTAGAAGAGGGACTGCCATACTTCCATCTGAGAAAACTGAGACTCAGAGGGATTCGAATGAAATGCACAAGGAAACACTATCCAGCAGGTGGCAGGTGTAGATGCAAACAAGGAGGCTGACCACTAGCATTGGCCTTGCACTCGTCATATGCAATCACATCTCCTCTTCAAGAGGCAGCTTTCTCATTCTTCTCTTACACACCAAACACAAACCAACCCACACCTATGGAGTCGATTCTGACTCACAGAGACCCTTCAGGACAGAGGAGGACTGCCCACAGGGTTTCCTATAAATCTTTACAGAAGCAGCCTCATCTTTCTCCCCCGGAGTGGCTGGTGGGTTTAAACTACTGACCTTCTGATTAGCAGCTGAACACTCTAACCACTGTGCTACCAGAGTTCCTCTCCTCTTCCGGGGGGGGGGGGATTCACAAAGGGAAGGGAATCAAGTGAAGGAAGCAGAATTTGAGGGTTTGATATAATCAACTCTATGGCTACCTTTGATCTCTGCCTGTCATCGTCAAATCCAGGTGGGCTGCCTTCCGGCCCAGCTACACTCCGCACTAGAGCACAGTGGTCCAGCAAGGTGCCACAGGACGCCGGACTGAGGGGCTCCTGAGAAGCCACACTCCAGATGCTGCTTCTAACAGCAGCCCCCGCACTGCAGCCGGCCAACCAGCCGACTGCTCTGGGCTATTTCGGAGACATTCTCTCCTCTCTGAAGACGTCCATCTTTGGATTATTCATCCCCCCTAGGAAGCAAAACTAGTACATGGTGTCCTTTCAGCACCCAGTCTCACTCTGGGTTTTGCAGTCAGCTGCCTCCTCTCCACCCCCTCACCGACAGCCAGGGCTCCTGACTCGGCTGAGCCTGCTCTGGGCTGAATGTTACCCTTTGTCTCCGGAGTCCTGGGCTGGCTCTGAAGGCTGGAAAGCCTGAACAACAATGATGAATCAGAGTATTTATTTTTGAGGTTTTCTCCCAACTGCCTCTTCATCAGCTCTTAAATAGCAGCATTCAAGCTGCCACAGACATTTGCAGAAGTTTGCTGGCCTGGGGTTCCCAGTGGGGAAAACTTTGTCTCCCTGGCAGGAAATGCAACCACACCATGACTCCTCATCTGAATGAGAGGTACAGAGGCATTTCTCTATGACAAGAATGATGGCCTACTTGTTGAAATTGATTTTGCAAATTATTTTCAAGTCCCTCAGGTTGCATAAGCGATGATGGATTCCTGTTTCCAAGTGTGGTGACCTTTTCGAAAACTGTTTTATGCTTCTCACTCTTCTTCAAAGGGTGCCCAAGACCACACAGTACAGTTACTTTATGCATCTGAGTGAGCTGTTCCATCCAGGACCAGGGAATTCAGGCCTTCAAATCCAAAGTTAAAGAACTACATACACGTTGGTCCAAGGTGGTTTTCTGATGTAAAACTCTCTTGCAAAAGGTTAACTGCCCTGATGAAGACCGGAGGCTTTAATTTGCTAATGAAAGAATCAGCCTTGAGAAGTGGAAATGTCAGAATAATTCACAAGTTAGACATCTGTTCTTTTTTATTGCATCATTTGACTGCTCATAATAACACAAGGGAAAAATGTTTTCCACCTAACACAACTGTTTACACAAATAGCTTGATGCTTTTACATGTACAAAAACGTTTAAAAGAAGTCGGAAGAATACCAACAGTGACCATCTGAGGATGCTACGCAAATACAACGATGACTTAATAGGAAACTCAGCCCCAACGGAAACCATCTTAGCCTATCTGCCTGTGAACAGACAAGCTTCCCTGGAGGCAAAGAGGTCAGAGAGGGTGGCTTGGGAGACACAAAGAGGAAGTGCAGACATATAGCTGATGCTGGACCTGGGCCTGGGGTGAGGGTTCTGCACACAGGGCCTGAGGGAGAGGTTGCTGGCGGCAGGAGTGGCGCCACTGTTCTCCCTGGGCCAGCCCTCACTGAATCCCAGCGGCGTGTCATGCTGTCATGCAATCTTCTGTTCTACCCTGTGAAGGGTCGTTCCTCAAGGCCCAGATAGCACTGATCTCCAAACCTGGATCAGATCAGTAATGTCAAGAGTGGGCAAGGTAGAGAAAGAAACAAAAGCGACCACGTACTCTCTGCGGGACATTCTGCTACATGCTTTAGGTTAACGCATTTTAATCCACTCAAAGCCACTCCAGAGTATGTACGATTTCCCCCATTTTACGGAAGAAAAACTGAGGCCCAGGGAGGTTAAGTAACTGTGAAAGAGTGCACAGCTTTCCGTCACAAAGCTGGGATTCCAAAGCCAGCTTCTTTCCCCTCACCACACTGACCAAGAGGCTGGTCACCATCTCTGGAAGGGGTCGGCAATGGGCTCTCACTGCTCCCAAAATAAAGTCTTCAGTGACATGAAGAAGAACAGACATGCTATTGCCCCCAGGCGGCACACATGGTCTACACTCTGATACTAACCTAAAAATGTAGTCCTGATGATGCACTGGCTAATGTGCACAGCTGTAACCCAAAAGGTCAATGATTTGAACCCACTAGCCACTCTAAGGCAGAAAGATGTAGCAGTCTGCTTCTGTAAAGACTTATAGCCTTGGAAACCCTATGGGGCAGCTCTACCTTGTCCTAAGGAGTCACTATGAGAGTTGGAATCAACTCAGTGGCAGTGGGTTTGGTTTTTTGTTGACTGACCTAAAGGTGGGCAGTTCAAATCCATGGACTACACAGAATGACTTCTCTTAGTCACCACAAGAATGAAACACTTTCTTGCTTACTGTAAAACCTTAAGATCATAGAACCACAGACACCAGGGCCCTCAAGTTAGTCAAAGCTGCCCAAGTCACTGATGACAGCTGTAAAATTAACGTCCGTCATCTTGATCAGTAATTCAGACCAGAGCGTAATAATACTTGAGGCAGAAACCATCCCCCACTTTCCACAGGTACTGTCCAGTGTGTGTGCTAAGAATGATAGGACCAAACTGCCATCATCTCCTAAACCCCTCTAGTGTATTTGAGAATTCGGAATACTATCGTCAATAAAGAAAGGCACCGAGGGGCTACAGAATCAATTCTATCATGCTTTATTTTGCCTTGCCATCAGTTTAAATATTAAAGTCAACAGCACAGCTTTTGCTTTGGTCTTATTTGGGTCTGTCTGTTTCACTGTTTGTTTTGTACAGGTATATGTTCCTCAACTTGTCAAATACCTTTGTAGCAAAATTACGAAACTTTTTTGGTACCAGCTTTATTGAGATAAAATTCACATAACTTCACAATTTGCCCATCGAAAGTGTACAATTCCACGGTGTTTAGCACATTCACAGAGTTGTGCAGACAGCCCCAGAATCATTTTAGATCATTTCATTGTCCTGGAAAGAAACCCTGTCTCCATAAGCAGCCACCCCTCCCCCAACCATAACCCAACACGCTGCCGTGGAGTCGGATCCGACTCATAGCGACCCCTCTTTGGGTGGGTGGTATCATTAGGGAAGTAGATTGCCCAACCTTCCTTCCAAGGAGTGGCTGGTGGGTTTGACCCTCCAGCCATTAATTTACTTTCTGTCTTTATGAATTTGCCTGTTCCAAAAACTTTCTATAAATAGAATCATAAATATGTGACCTTTTGTGTCTGGCTTCTTTCACTCAGCATGATGTTTTCAAGGTTCATCCATGTTGTAGCACGCATAATTACCTCATTCCTTTTCAGGGTTGAGTAATACTCCATTGTGTAAATAAGCCATATTTCATTTACACACTCATTGAATGATCATTTGAGTTGCTTACATTTTGGAGCTGCTATGAATAATGCTGAGAGAACACTTGTACACATGTTTTTGTCTGGACAGTTTTTATTTCTCTTTGGTATATGTGTAGGAGTGGAATTGCTGGGTCAGGTGATAACTATATTTATCCTTTTGTTAATATAACATTAACATGTAACACTTTAATAGAAAGATTCAGGTGATGAGTTCAGATTAAGAATTTAACTGTCTATCTCTCAAGGACAAATTGACTCATCCCCAAAAGATTCACTATATTCCTAGATTACAGTCTCCTCCAGGGCATTAACCCATATCCTGATCATCAAACTGCTCCTAGCAAAGCAAGTGCTCAATAAAAGCTTAACCTGAACAGATTCTAATTTTCCAGACAAAACATAGGTTTAAAAACAGTGCCAAATTCTACTGACTTTCAAGCGCTCACCCTCACAGCTGAGGGGGGAGAAACGCAGAACCTGCCCATCTCCTCTTGATTCCTTCCGAACTCACTGTGGAGCCAAGCAAGGTGGTTTCCTGACTCATTTCCCAATCTGTAAGGTAAGGATGGAGCATTGGTGTTTCGGTGGTGGAGTCCTTGCCCTCCCTGTGGGAGACCTGGGTTCCGTTCCTTCTCAACGCTACGCACACGGAGCCACCACCTATGTGCCCAGGGAGGTTTACATATCGTTATCATGCTGAACACGTTTCAGCGGAGCTTCCAGACTGTGATGGACTAGGAGAAAGGCCTGTGATCCACTTTCAAAAACCAGCCAGTGAGAACCCCACGGGCCAGTCTAAAACCATTTATGGTATAGACTGGGCAGTGTTTTGTTCTGCTGTGCAATGGGGTCACTATGAGTTGGGGGCTCAGTCAATGGTAGCTAACAACAAGAAGAATGGAGAAGAAAGGCAGTCTGTCACAGTAACAGGGAACCAGGAAGACAAGAAACTATGAACTTACATATTCATAATGCCCACAGATTCTAGAGTTTACAGACCAGTAGCCACACCCTTCTCTTCTTCCCTTCTCAGTTTTTACTAACCACAAGTAAGAATAAAAATCCCAACAAAAACAATGCAGAGATAATGAAGTAACAGATTCCTGCTCTAGCTTTAAGTGTAGTGTATTTACACACACAGGGATTTACTGACTGAAAGCAAAACCTCCCTTAACCCTGGTCAAGGAGGTGTGCCTTTATCAGTAAAATTTCCAGGAAGTTTAAAGTACATGGCTTTGGGGGTTGGGGGGAACAAGATTTTATTGTACCTCATTTAAGGGATGGCTTTCTAAAATGTATTAGATGCTTCTCTGCCTTTTTAAAGGAAAAGAGGAAGGAATGGTGTCTGCTGTGAGCTAGGCGCTGTGCTGACCACTTGCATGTGTTTGCTCTTTTAAGTCCACAACTTTGACAGGTACAGGGCTTAGAATGTATTCTCAGCAACCTATGAAGCTGGTGCAGCAATGGGGACCCGTGCCAATAGGTAGAAGAAGCCTGTTGGTGATAGGGGAGAGATGGGCAGGTGAAAGAAACTGCACTGTCTGCTCATGTTTTGTTAACTCTCCCTAAAGACATCAACATACTCTTTCCTGCTATGTGTCAGCTTGAAGTGAGAGGCCTGTCTGACGGATGCATGGATCAACCGATGGCCTACTTATGCTCAAGTATAGTTTAACGAGGCCTCATCCTTGGTGAGTTTGCTCCATATGGCAAGATAAGAGTGGTGGGTGAGGGGCAGTACAGCTGAGCAGGAAAGAGTGTTAACAGTGGGGGCTGTGAAATCAGACTGCAGGTGTGCTCGCACTGCCTCTGTCCTCAGTGCACCTTGGGCGAGTAACCAAACCTCACTAAGCCTCAGTTTTCGTTAGTGGAAAAGCAACGATAGTAACAGTACAATCTCAGAGTGTTACTGGGATGATTCGCAGAACTAATTCACATAAAGCACAAAGAACAGAAATGCAAAAGACCAGACAACAAGAGACTTAGTTAGTGAGGGGTCAGTGCAGTTACGATGTACCCTGACGAGCAAAACACCAAAGGAGCCCTGGTGGAACAACGGTTAAGCACTCGGCTGCCAACCAAAGAGGTGAGTGGTCTGAACCCACCAGCCACTCTGAGAGAGGCAGACATGACAGTCTGCTTCCATAAAGATCCCAGCCTCAGAAGTCCTCTGGCAGTTCCACCTGTCACACAGGGTTACTATCCAGTCAAAATCGGCCCGACTGCAGGGTTTCCGAGAACAGAACATGGTATTTCACTCGCTGTTGGTTTCCGGTGCCGTCAAGTCGATTTCAATGCATAGTGACCCCGTCTGACAGAGGACAGCTGCCCCGTAGGGTTTTGAGGCTGCAATCTTCATGGGAGCAGACTATCAGACCTCTCTCCCGTGGAGATGCTAAGCAGGTTTAAACTGCCACCTTTTTGCTAGCAGCTGAGCGCTTAACCAATGCACCACCAAGGATCCTTTGGTATTTTACTTGTACAGGGCACATCCTAACTGCACCTACTCCTCACTTACTGACTACCTCATTATCCAATCTTTCATAGCTACAATAATAAAATAATCTACCGTCTATCTTGCACATTAATGACATATACCTAGCAGTAACAAATGCTTAGGTGCGAGGTGAAAGTAACACTGGCTGTGATGTTGTTGTTGTTGTTACTTGTCATCAAGTGAGTCACTCACAGTGACCCTATGTACAACACAACAAAACGTTGCTCAGTCCTGCACCATCCTCACAACCACTGCTTTGCTTGAGCCCATCATTGTAGCTACTGTGAGAGCTAAGGTTATGTGTTAAGTGGCAGGACCATGGTTCCCAGCGGTTTGGCAGCTATGTACTGATATGATGAGATGGTCACCCTCCATTTTTGCATAATGTCAAGTTTTGCATAATGCCCTGCTCTCTGGAACCAAATCCTGCAGGTAAGTGAGCAGTGGGTATACTAAGGTTATTTCTATGGGTTTTAGTGGTAAGTAAACAATGATGGTAAAGCACTCTGATCTCACTGAAATTGAAACGTATGCAAATTGTGAACCTCTGGATCAATGAAATCATCATCTACCACTTCAGTCTGCCCAAAGATGTTCCCCATTATCTCACTGTCTGTAATGAGTGATACAGGTGTGGATCACTTCTCCTAAGTCTCAGAGTTGACTTGGCCATTTCCCTCAGGCTAGCAGCTTATTATTCTAACACATTTGGCCCTGGAGTTCAGAAAGATCAGCCTGTGACTTTTAACATTCAGAACACAAGGCTCAAGAGGGGGTTAGACATTTAGAGATAAAAGGCTACTTCCCTCAGAGGTACTGAGTGAATGGACAGAAGATAATTCCAATTTTGCATTAGAAATCCCAATTTTGCCCTTTAGGAAAAACAACAACTAAGCCAGTGCACAGTCCCCACTAGAGGGATCTATGCAGCTATGAAACTTGGCCTCTGGCACAAAGTCACAGCCCCAACCACACTAGGGCAGAAAATGGTCAAGATCAATGCAATCAAAACTGCTCTTTCTCAAACCATGGGGGATAAGAAAAGGCCACGGCCTCCACATTGTCTAAACATAACAGAACAACCCGGGCTGGCTGTTGAAAGCTCTACCTTGCACCCTTCCAGAAACACTCCCTGCATACTTGTTGCATTCAAGAATGAAAGTATCGAGCTCCTACCCTATGGAGTCCTGCACCCTTCACATCACCTGTTTAAGGGCCTGAGAGGCCAGCTCACCTTCCCAGCAGCCTCTGCCATGGCAGGCACTCCTCGGGAGTGGGCCATGCACCTGAGCACTCAAAGGCAGCACTCCGTAGTCAACAATGGCCTCCCTGCCATAGAAACGTATCAAAGGAGAAGGTTCTGCCAGGCCAGGCTGGGAGGCAACAAGCCACAGGTCCTCTGGTCTTTCAGGTTGTGTACTTACCCAGTAGGTATTAAATGAAAAACTAGATGGAAAAATGGTCACAGTGGTCTCTCAATCAGGGGTAGAGGCAGAAGGCTAAACCTTAAAATAATCCTCATTTGCCAAATTCAGAATTTATTATAACCCAAGTGGTAACATGCAGATTCTCAGCCTTGGATGTGATTAGTTTCAAGCCATACGGTCTAATACTTAGCATGAAGCAAACCAAGGGGGCTCTGCACAGGCGAACACTGAGCCCTGGAAAAGGATGCAGTTAAAAAAAAAAAAAAAAAACACAAGGGATCCCACTTACAAGTAGCATCTGCTCTGCTGCCTTCAGGAGAATAGACAAATGCACATCTTAACTGAAGGAAGGTAAAGCTGGGCAGGAGGGAACATCCAACAAGCTACGTAAGCATGGGCTTACTTGTGCTTTCTTATTAATCAGTAGTGAACAATTTCACAAGGTAAGCACAGATTTACTTGTTGTTGTTGTTGATGTCGTTGTTGTTTGCCATCGAGTCGGACCCGACTCATAGCAACCCCTCCTTGGGTTTCCGAGGCAGTATCACTACAGAAGTAGATTGCCCCATCTTCCTTCCGAGGAGTGGCTGGTGGATTTGAACCGCCAGCCTTCTGGTTAGCAGTCAAGTGCCGCAGCCACTATGCTACCAGAGCTCCCACTTATGCTTATGTAATAATCTATAGTGAACAACCCACATGAAACTGTTCATTACCGATCGTAAGCAAGCACAAGCCTGTGCTTCCTTTGCTAACTGGGTACTCTGTCCCTGTCAGGGATTATAAATTTGAAAAGAGCCTTTGATTCTGCAGGACGGTGCTATGGGGTTGGGAGAGAGGCAGATGTCAGCCATACCTAGAAGCAGATCTCTGATGTGGTGAAAAAATGTGTAATTGTTCACTACAGATTAGTAATTAAGCACAAGTAAGCAATATCTCTACAGAAGTAGATTGCCCTGTCTTCCTTCCGAGGAGTGGCTGGCAGGTTTGAGCTGCCAACCTGCAGGAATCAGAAATTTTGACCTCCTTTCCCCTCCCTTCCTCCTGCCTCTGGTGACCACTGACAAACAGGTGTCTGTACACCTGCCTATTCCACATGCTTCACGTAAGTGGGTTCATACACTATCTGTCCTTTAGCACAATAGTTGCAAGGTTCCTCCATATGGTAGCATGCACCCATTTCTCTGTACAGATAGAGGGTATTCCATCGTCCATATGGACCACATTCCTTTCATCCAGTCATCCGTGGAGGACCCAAGGCTTAGGGAACACTGAACTTCCATTAAGAGTGATGGAAAAATTTGGGAACGAATGAGGGTGAGGGTTGAACAACATGACGAATATAATGAATGTCACTAAATTATACATGTGAACATTGCTGACATGGCAAAGGCTTTGTTACACATACATTTAGCACAATTTTTAAAAGTAATTATCTGAGACACATCACAAAAAGCTGAAACATTTGGAATCTTTCAATTGTTAAAATTCATTCTCAAAGGGCTGAAATGTTGCTGACCACTTGAGATTACTCTTGTGTTCGAGTACTTTGCAGCCATGGGTTTCTGTTCACTGAAAGCAGGAAAGCAAAGGTGTCTACTTTGTGCGAAGCAAGCACTGTTCCACTTCAGGTGTGCAGTGTGTGCAAACCAATTCCACCCACAGCAGCAGTTGAGCTGCTGGCAAGAAACCCAGAGCTGCAACACCCTTCTGGGCCCATTATATACCTCTGCTTTTCAGAAGGAGAAGCAGTGAGGGCACTTCTCCACGGCCACAGCCATCAGTAGCAAAGCCAGGTGATCAGCAGAACAATGATTGAGAACATATGTCCAAGCCAGTCCCCAAAGGAGGGTTTTATCCCATGGAGAGAGGGAAGAAGGATGGAACTTCAGTTAACTTAAAAAGATCCATCAAAGCTTAGGGAAGACACACCCACAAAGATGGCTATTATCAGAAGAGTGGAAAATAACAAGTATCAGTGGGGATGCAGAGAAATTGCAACTCTTGTCCATTGCTGGTGGGAATGTAAAATGGTGCAACCAATATGGGAAACAGTTTGGCAGTTCTTCAAAAAGTTAAACATATAATTACCGTATGATCCAGCACTGTTCTTAACAGCCAAAAGGTGGAAACAACCCATGTGTCCATCAACAGATGAATGGATAAGCAAAATGTGGTATATACATAGAATGGGAAATTATCCAGCTATAAAACAGAATGAAGTTCTGATACATGCTACAACATGGATGAACCTTGAAAACATTATGCTGAGTGAAAGAAGCAGGAAACCAGAGGACAAAATATTGTATGATCCATGAAATATCTAGATCAGGCAAATGCATAAAGACAAATGTTTATTAGGAGCTGAGGCCAGGTGGAAATGGGAGCTATTGCTTCAGGGGCTAAGGTTCTGAACGGGGTGATGAAAATGTTGTAGAAATAGTGGTGAATACTGGCTGAAAGGTTTGGAGTTCAAACCTACCCAGAAGTGCCTTGGAAGAAAGGCCTGGCAATCTGCTTGGAAAAGACCACAACCTTAAAAATGTTATGGACAATTCTACTCTGTACATGTGAATGGGAATAGATGCAATGAAAACTAACAAGAAGGATGGCTGCACAACACAGTGAAAACAAAGACGGCTAAAATGGCAAGTTTTATGTTATGTATACTTTACCACAATAACATTTAAAACAAACAAACAAAAAAGCTTATGGAAGAAAATATGACTCAATGGTATGAAAAAGAATAGAACTGAGTCTATTTGGTAAACAAAACAAAACAAAAAAAAAAAAAAAAAAACCAATTTATGCGTTGTTGTTGTGGAGAATACACACAGAAGCGCACACACCAATTCAACAGTTTTACAAATACAATTCAGTGACAATGATCACTGTCCTTTTCTGAGTTGTTCTTCCTCTACTAACATTAACTCATTGCCCCCTGAGGTTCCCATCTAATCTTCTGAGTTGCTATTATCAATTTGACCCCAAACAGATAGTTCTTAAAAGAGCCTAATGCTCATGGAAGACCTTTTTGATAGGTAAGCTAAACTACTGTTTGGTTTTAAGACTTCAGGGGGTGTTTTTGGCTTAAGGTTTAATGATTAGATCAGGGCAATAGTTTCATGGGTTCATCCAACTGCCAAGCCTCCAGAAAGCCTGGGGTCCATGAGGATTTGAAATTCTGTTCTGCATTTCCCCCCTTTTGATCAGTGAATTTTGAAAGCCCTCTATTGGTTCCTTAATTCCTTCATTAATAACCACCTTAAGCAGAGGTGGCTGAGAGAAGCATGAGGGACTCACTCTGGAGGCTAGGTCTTTACCAGAAGTGAACCACTTGCGGGAATAAAGTCCATTCCCAAAGGCAAAGCCATCTGCAGTTTTCCCTCTTGGAAATTCACCCTGATTTGTTCAGAAATGGAACACCACACTCCAGCAGCGAAGGAGCTAAATAATGCAGGAGCGAATGCTAGGAAGGCTGGGAGACGTTTGACTGTGTGCACAGGGTAGAAACACATGGTTGCTTAGTTCCTCTGCCCTGGAGCCTGAACACAGCTCCTCTCAGGGGAAATCAAACTCCACCACTGGAAATGTGGGCTTCAGATGGGAAGCCTTGGGAACTTTAAGCATTAAAAAGATGATTTTCAGAAGAAAACCACTTTGTTCGGTTGCTAAACATAGACTTGCAGAGTCCATGATGTCTGCTATAGATCGGGTCCATCTGATGCACTTATGTCTAAGGCCAGCTGATAACGACGTGGGTGGGAAAAGGCACAGCTCGAACAGACCAGAGGCACCGTCTACCATTGTCCCTGCTGATGGGCAAGAGGAATTGATGTCTGTAGAGATAGCAATGGCAGGAGGCCACTGTAAGGTGAATGGAAAGAATGTGGGCCCAGGCACTTCACCCAGAACGGTGCACACCATGAAATGGGTTGCGACCCAGGGAGCCCTCAGCCTACACGTTACTTCCAGAGCTTCAAACTAGTTCATTCTGGTTAGATCTCCTGCTAAGAATTTTCCTTTCCACCCTAGATATACTGAATCAGAATCCATGTTTAACAAGATCCCCAGGTGAGTGTACTGCACACATAATCTGCACGCCTGGGGATCTTGTTAACCTGTAGATTCTGAGTCAGTACATCTTGGGTGGAAATGCAAATTCTCAGTAGGGGTCGAACTGGAATGAACCGGTTCAAAGTTCTGGTTATTTCTGTCTCCTGACATGAGCCACAGAAAGAGTCTACTTTGCCCAAACTCATAAGCAAAGATAACTGGGTCTAAAGTGGGGAGCTCTGATGAGACACTGGGACCACCAGGTCTCACCCAGGGATGCAGACTGAATTGAGGTGGAGACACTCAGGCCTCAGACCTTTAGAAAGGTCTTCAGGTGATTCCAAGGTGCAGGTGAGGCTGAGAAGCACTGATCTAAGGAGTTCAGAGAAGGAATGGCTTCATGGTTGTTGATGCTAAAAAATCAAAGGAGGCAATCATTTATCTGCCTTTCAGCTGGTCCCAACAGCACACATAACCGTAACCGGCAGGCTGGCTTCTGTGCGGTGTGGGCCACTGGTCCACCAATCACAGGATTTCTCACAACCCTCCACCCAAGTGTTTTTAGTAAACAAGAAACAGCAGAGGTTCTCACTGGGGCACAGAATGCTATTGAAAAGGTTCAAATTATCAACACCCATCTAGATGATCAATTAAGCAAATGGGAGTGTCATCAAAAGAGTGTGGAAGCACCCAGGGGAGATGAGGGACAGAGGTGAGCAGTCCAACGTCTTCCTCCACAGCCAGGGCAAGAGACAAAGCAAAGCTGCTGCCACTGCGCCCATTCCGGTGCATGCTGACCCCAGGCGCGTCCGAGCATAACTGTGCTCCACAGGGTTTTCAACGGTGGACCTTCTGGAAGCAGATCACCAGGCTTTTCTTCCAAGGCACGTCTGGGTAGACTGGAACCTCCAACCTTCCGGGTAACAGCTGAGCATGTCAATCATTTGTGACACCCAGGCAGCCAAAGCAAGGTGAGGGACACAGATAAATTTTCGAGTTCTCGACCCTTTGCCCCAATACTAGCTCTTTGGGAAGACGAAAACCCAACCCAGCCCAGCCCACTGCAATCAAGTAGGTTCTGACTGACCGGGACCCTACAGGATGAAGCAGAACTCCCCCTAGGGTTTCCAGGTTGTAAACCTTTATGGAAGCAGACTGCCTCATCTTTCTCCTACAGAGCGGATGGTGGGTTCAAACCACTGACTTTTTAGTTAACAGCCAACTGCCTCAGCCACTGTGTCACCAGAGCTCCTTCTGGAAGACAGGCATTGGAATATCAGCCCTGCAAGCAGTGCAGCCGCACAGGACACCTGGGAACGGGACCTGGGTTCTCAGGCTGGCTTATACCAAGACCGTTAAGCAGGCCAGGGAGCCCCTTTTTCACTTGTGCTTGAGAAACACACAGTATATTCCTCACACTAAAAACTACAGAAGACCTGGGGGTTATGGCTGCCTTCACTTTTCAGGAGCAGAACGGGGAATGCTGGGAAAATGTTCATTCTACCCCATGTGGAAACCAAGAGTCAAACTGAAGGCTTTAAAATAGAAAACAAACTGCAAAGATTCTGTTCTGCTTTGTATATCCAGCCTTTTCTATAGCTGGGGGTGGGGGGAAGATACACACACACACACACACGTGTGTGTGTGTGTGTGTGTGTGTGTGTTAGTTGATCTTTTCTTTCTTTCTGCCAAAGTATTTGTCAGTTTTCTCGTTTTATGGCAGAACCTTGGTAACACACTGCATGCTGAAGTTCACTCTGGCTCTCCATCTGCATATATATTAGTAACACTGTGTCCCATGGTCTTTCAGCTTAATTAAAATATATTCATGTGCTTCTAACTCTTTCAAATCAAAAGATGGTCTCAACTGGAATAAATGAACTTGACTTATATCTACCCTCTGAGAATTCATAATATGTGATGAACTTCAAAACAATAAAGATCGGAATAAAAGGGTTCTAGCCAGGATATAGTGCCTAAGGCACTTGACTACTAACCAGAAGGTTGGCAGTTCAAACCCACCAGCGACTCCTCGGAAGGAAGTCTGGACAATCTACTTCCATAGAGATACCACCTTGGAAATCCAAGGAGGGGTCGCTATGAGTCGGGATCAACTCGATGGCAGTTGAGTTGTTTTTGTTTGTTTGTTTAGCCAGGCTATGGAGTCTCTAGGTGGTACAAAGGGTTAACATGCTTGGCTGCTAACCAAAAGGTTGGAGGTTTGAGTCCTTCCAAAGGTGCCTCAGAAGAAAGGCCTGGTGATTTACTTATAAAAAATCAGTCACTGACAACCCTACGGAGCACAGTTCTACTTGGATGCACGTGAGCTTGCCCTGAGTAGGAATCAACCTGATGGTGACTGATCGGTAGTGGTGGCAGCCAGGGTGTATCATGCAGCAGCCCATCAAAGGGAGCTGAACTTGGGACAGGAGAGAAATTAGTATCATTTACTTTCTACGAACTGTTAAGGGCACCTTATATTGACAATCCCAAGCCAAGAGATTATGATTCATAATTTGGTTTATAGTGACAGAAGGAACTGTCTTCTGCCTGACTCAGTTTTCCTTATTGCACGTTTTAGATCCATAAAGACAGAAGAGGACAGAGCAGAATTAAGGGACAGTATCCGGAGTGAGTCAGCTGAAATATCAAGTCTATTTGATTAGCGTGCACACCATCAGGCAGCGTAAGCAGCAGCTTATTTCAAGGCTTAACAGGAGAGCTTTGATTCTGATTTATCCAGCTAAGCCAGGAGCCACAATATTCAGAGACTTTGCATAAGGACTGTAAAGAAGGGCAGCGACCCTCAAGCACTGCCATGAGGACATTTTCCTAGTGATCTTCATTTTGTGGCTCAAAATATGTAAAACTCGCCTTTGGACAATTAAATGAAAAATTTCAAAACCCCGTTTTAACTATGGAGACAAATGCAAAGACCTCCTCTGAGACAGTGCGATTCCACCCCTGAAGCAACGCCAAGGATGGGTCCCATGCAACAGGGATCCCACCCACAGGTACGTGACGTGCCAAGCAGGGCGCTTGGCTCACAGTGGTCCCCATGGCCCTTGTCAACAGTCCCAAGGCTGGCAGGGCATAAGCCCCTTCTACAGATGAGCAACTAGGCTCTGTAAGGTCACACAGCTCTGGAGGGATGGAGACAAGACTAGGAACAGTAAGCGCAAAGGGCTCTTTGGACCCAAAAGCCCACCAAGTCCCAAGAGCTCTTCCATGAGCTGCCAAATGGACTGAACTTCAGACCTGAAAATTTAGAGGAAAGGATGTGGAGTTAGGTGAGCAACAAAGGCTCATTTAAAATTCCCTCTCCTTCCAGTCATAGGTGCTACATTTGTTTCCTTTGCTGTAACAAAGTACCACACATTTAGTGATCTAAAACCACACAAATTTATCACCTTACAGTTTTGGAGGTTCAGAGGTCCAACATGAATCTTACCAGGCAATAATCAAGGTATCAGCAGGGCTGTGTTCCTTCTGGAAGCTTCCATCTCCTTGCCTTTCCCAGCTTCAAGAAACCATCTGCAGTCCCGGGCTCACAGCCCCTTCTTCCATCTTAAAAGTGCACCACCTTCTGCCTCTGTCTTCTTTTCTAACTTTCCCTCTTGCCTTTCGCTTATTGTAATGACATTGAGGCCAGTCAGATGATCCAGGTGACTGCTCCATCTCAAAGTCTTTAACTTATCACACCTCCAAGGTCTTCTGTCATGGGAAGTAATACATTCACAGGAGCCTGGGTTTACAACATGGACATGTTACGGGGTGATGGAAAAAAAACAGCCACCGAAAACCCAGTGGGGCACAATTCTCCTCTGACACACACGAGGTGGCCCTGAGTCAGAATCGACTTGATGACAACTGGCAGCGCGAGCAGTGAGGATGTATCATGCAGCAACCAATCAAAGAACCTATTCTGTCTACCACATGTGCATACACATTCATCATTGTTCTGGTTACCTAGTGCCGCTCTGACAAGAATATACTACAAGTGGGACGGCCTTAACAAACAGGAGTTTATTCTTACAAATTGGAGGCTTTAAGTCCAAGTTCAAAGTGCCAGGCTCTAGGGGCTGGGTGAAAGCCCCTCAACCTTGGGGTCCTGCTCTGCCTCCTGCTCCCAGCCAACTGGAGCTAGAGGCATTTCTTCACTCAGACAGCTGCTGGCTGCTGAGGCTGAGAAGACCCAAGGTTGACAAGTAAAAAGGCACAGTCCCAATGTTACCAAACCACATGGCAGGCCATTAACTAAAGTCCAGTGTAAGTCCCAAGGTCAGCAGAGCATAGCAGGCTGCAGAGCAATGACATGGCTACACGCAGGGTCCAAGTGCACCGTGAGCTAGAAACCATTCTCAAAGCTTCTCCTTATATACAGGAAGCAGACCACATACCCAAAGGCAGCTACCCAGCTGCTGGTGGTAGATCCCACCATGGAGTTGATTGCCAGTCTCCTCGGGGGAATAATTACCACCAGCTGCCCAGCCACTCAACCAGGCCCAGCCAAGTTGACACACAAACCAAACTACCACAATCATACAGTTGCAACAGGGTTCCTGAAGCAATTTTTATGTTTATTTGTTGTTGTTAGGTGCCGTCAAGTAGGCTCTGACTCGTAGCGACCCTACATATAACAGAACAAAACACCACCCAGTCCTATGCCAACCTTACGATCCTTGCCCTACCTGAGCCCATCATTACAGCCACTGTGTCAATCCATCTTGTTGAAGGCCTTCCCCTTTTTTGCTGACCCTCCACTTTACCAAGCATGGCATCCTTCTCCAGGGAATGGTCCCTTCTGACAACAGGACCAAAGTAGGTGAGACGAAGTCTGGCCATTCTCGCTTCCAAGGAGCAGTCAAGCTGCACTTCTTCCAGGACAGATTTATTTGTTCTTTTGGCAATCCATGGTATTTTCAGTATTCTTCATCAACACCACAACTCAAAAGCATCAACTCTTCTTCAGTCTTCTTTGTTGCTCTGTAAAGAGCTTCTAGCTCTCACATGCATATGAGGTGACTGAAAATACCAAGGCTTGGGTCAGGTGCATCTTAGTCTTTAAGGAGACATCTTTGCTCTTCAGCACTTTAAAAAGGTCTTTTGCAGCACATGTGCCCAATGCAGTAAGTCATCTGATGTCCTGACTGCTGCTTCCACTGGTGTTGACTGTGGAACCAAGTAATATGAAATCCATTTATTGTGATGCTGCTTATTGGTCTAGTTGTGAGGTTTTTCATTTTATATAGAGATGTCATCCATACTGCAGACTGTAGTCTTTAATCTTCATCAGAAAGTGCTTCAAGTCATCCTCACTTTCAGCAAGCAAAGTTGTGTCATCTGCCTATCACAACTTGTTAATGAGCCTTCCTCCAATCCTGATGCTACATTTTTCTTCATATAGTCCAGCTTCTCAGATTATTTGTTGAGCATACAGATTGAGTAAGTATAGTAAAAGGATACAACCCTGACACACTCCCTTCCTGATTTGAAACCATGCAGTATCCCCTTGTTCTGTTTAAACAACAGCCTCCTGGTCTATGTACAGGTTCCTGATGAGCACAATCAAGTGTTCTGGAATTCCCATTCTTCTCAATGTCGTCCATAATTTGTTATGATCCACAATCAAATCCTTTTGCATAGTCAATAAAACACAAGCAAACGTCTTTCTGGTATTCTTTGCTTTCAACCAAGATCCATCTGACATCAGCAATGATACTCCTCGTTCCTTTTTCCATATTTCCACACGATCATCAGGATTATTACTGTTTTTAAACCACCTCATGTCCCACCCACTTAAAAAAAAACCAATATATGCTAAGCGAATGGGAGATATAATGGGTTTTTTCCTTTAACAACTTTTTAATACTTTAAAGGGAAGTGATTTCATTATTATTTTTAAAAGAAAAGAAAAGGGATAAGGCATGAAAAGCAGCCTGGATATACGCTGACCCATGAACCTGGGCAGGCACTCCTAACAGAGTACAAAGCTGGCAGAGGAGGCTAACGCAGACACAAGCCCACTGCATTTCTCATCAGAAGAAGGAGTGAGCAGGTCAGTACTGTTTTCCATGCCCAACACAGTCAGATCCTCTTTCAGCAGCACAGAAACAATGGCCCCATTGTCTGCCATCTTGAATGACCCACAGAACCAGAAAGCATTCACAGAAAAGGCACAAGTAGCAACTGGCTTCCTGATTTGTATGTTATATAATCTACAATTTGTCAGCTTGTAAACTTCGGCTTAAGGATTAAAATGTGTGGATGTAAATCACGTAGCTCCTGCTGCCAAAATCTAGAAACTAGGATTGACTTATCACCTTATTTTACAAACACAATAAAGACTAAGAATGCAAAGCAAACCAGAAAAGACCGAATAGGAGCTGGGACAGGGGCTGGGTAGACAGATGGAGCTTACAGATGAATTTGTTTCTCAGAAACTATACAATCCACATAATACAAAACAGAGATTGGCAAACTTTCTGTGGAAAGATCCAGAGAGTAAGCATTTTTGGCTTTGCAGGCCAGTCTGCCTCTCCACCAACTACTCAACTCCACTGCTATGGAGCAAAAACAGCCTTAGATGACCAGATTAGATAAGCCATAGTTAACGCTCCATGTGCGCAGTGGTTAAGGAGCTCTGGTGGTGCAGTGCCTAAGGTATCCGCCTGCTAACCAGAAGGCTGGCAGTTCAAGCCCACCAGCTGCTCTGCAGAAGGAAGATGAGGCAATCTACTTCTGTAAAGATGTACTGCCTCAGAAACCCAGTCAGGGTAGCAAGCTAAGAGTCTGAATTGACGCGATGGCAGTGGGTTTGGTGTGCAGTGGTTAAAGTGTTTGGCTGCTAATCCAAAAGTCAATGGTTCACACCCATCAGCTGTGATGGTCTGCTTCTGTAAAGCTTCTGTAAAGATTTACAGTGTATGGGGCAGGTCTACAATAACCTACATGGTCGCTATGAGTCTTTCTCAACTCAATGGCAATGGGTTTTTGATTCTGGCTTAGAAGGGAAAGAATGTGTTTATGTTGTGCCAAGAGCAAACTATTTCCAAACTGGTTTTTCACCATCTTTGATCCAGTATACCTTTTCAGTCATTTTTAAAAAAGTCTTGACAGTTCTTAAGAGTCACACAGATAAGACTGTAGCTCTCACTTGGGGGGGGGAGCTGCATTGAGCCCAGCTCCTAGCAGGACAGAAGAGAACTGCCCACAGGGTTCCCAAGCTGTAATCCTGCAGATGCAGGCTGCTGCAGCTTTCTCCCCGGGAGAGACTGGTTGGTTCTGACCTCCAACCTCCTGGTTAGCTGCTCAGCTTTGAACCACT
Organism: Orycteropus afer afer; assembly: GCF_000298275.1. NCBI lineage: Eukaryota > Metazoa > Chordata > Mammalia > Tubulidentata > Orycteropodidae > Orycteropus > Orycteropus afer. The sequence goes on along the minus strand of NW_006921605.1, from coordinate 16,420,270 downwards.
GTGCCACCAGGGCTCCTAGATCTCTCATTATTGACCCCAACTCTTCATGCCTTCCTGTACCCATGCCCTTTTTTCACGTGGCTTGGAATGACTCTCATGAAGATAGAGTCTATTTTTCCTGCCTCCTGACTTTGGGCTCAGTCATGTGACTTGCATTTGGCCAACACAATGAGGCAGAAATGACAATGTGCCAGTTTCACGTCTAGATCAAAGCAGACCTGGGATTTCTGCTTGACCATTTGTGCTTCTGCCAGCTCTGAAGGGGACACACCATTTCCAGCTTGCTGGAGGAAGAGAGGCACGCGGAGCAGAGGTGACGCACAGGCCTGCCGTGATAAGCCCAGCCAGACCCAGGCCACATCAGCTAAAACTCCCATGCCCTCCAGATGATGGAAGTAATCACACAGGCGCTGTTCCAAAGCCACTGTTTGGGGTGCTCTGATAGGTGACCACAGCAAACTGATGGTTGTCCTTTAATCATAAATAAACCATCTATTTCAAATTCAGCCAATCCTCCCTATAGAAAACTATCTCCTTCTATGGAATAATTCTCTCAAGTATTCAGCTATATACTTATTTTAAAACTTGATCTACTAATTCTAACTTTAGTTACTAATATATTTTCTCAATATTCCCTCATAGCAGCCTGTGGCTGCTTTGATTCACTAATAGATCTGTATAACATCACAGTTAAACCCAATCAAAATTGTTGCCGTACAGTCAAATCCAATTCATTGTGACCCTATAGGACAGAGTGGAACTGCCCCATAGGGTTTCCAAGGCTGTAAATCTTTACAAAAGCAGACTGCTTCATCTTTCTTCCCCAGTGTGGATGGTGGGTTCAAACTGCCAACCTTTGGGTAAGTAGTCAAGCACTTTAACCACTGTGCCACCAGGGCTCCTTTTGTAATACCATTAGCTTATGCAATTTCCAAAAATCTTCAATCACAGCGATATGTAATTCTTAGACCACTTCTTAAAACATATGGTTTATCATCATTATAAAAGTAATCTGGAACCACACTGGTTTTTATTGTTTATTTAAAGGAAGTAATATTAGCAAGGGCATTAAATAAAATGTTGTTTATAAAGCAACTATGCCTACAGAATACTCCCAGCCCTCCTTCAGGATTTCCGAAGGATTTTGGAAAAAAGGGAAATAAGCATGGGGTATATTTCTGCTTAATCTGTGGAGACAGATGTCAATTTTCCAGTTTGACCTCATGTCTTAGATCATACTGAATCATGACTTACATCAACATTTTCAACAAAGAGACGAGTCTTAGTTCCCAGATTGAAATTGGACATGTCCAAATTCTGGCCAGGGTCCTCTTAGACCCAGGCCTTCCCAAGTATATTAGAGGCAAGGTCCCTGGGTGGCATACATGGTCTGAACTCAGCTGGTAACCAAAAGGTTGGCAGTTCTAATCCATCCAGAGGTGCCGTGGAAGAGTCAGGCCTGGTGACTTGCTTCTATAAAGGTTATAGCCAACCTGACTCCATAGCCAACTGAATCTCTCCAAATGGACACATCAACAAATTAACACCTCACCCAGTATGTTGGGTGCACTAACTGCATGCATGTGAATCAGGGCCATGTGCTTCAGGAATGTCCTACCACTCAATCACTGCACTGTCACACTTGCTGGTGCTACCAGCTCTCTCCACAAACACAAATAGCTAGTTACCACATTTTAGGTGGTTCTGTCCCAAAGTCTCGTCCCTCATCAATTTGGAATGTGAAAGGCATTTTCCACTACCAACCTTCTGAAATCCACTTAATGCATAACAGCTGGGAAATCAATCATTAATAAATACTACACAAAGGGAATGCCAATAAAATATATACAACTTCTCATTACTATTAACAGAAAACGTTCACACTGATGCTGGTGTTGAGATTTAAGCTGGTGAAAACTCACGTGGCTGCAAGTGTTGGCTAAACTGGGGATCGATGGTCTCTGATGGCTTCATTCACAGGCCTGGTTGGTCTACATGAGCCTCATCCAGGGTGGCTCACTTCTGCTCCACATGATCCCTCATCCTCAAGGAAAGGAATTAGGGTTTCTTCCCACGTCACCAGAGTAGTTCCATGAGAGTGACAACAGAGCGGTAATGCCTCTCGATGTCTCAGCTCAGAGATAGATCTATAACATCACTTGTACTGCTGTATTCTACTATTCAAAGTCATATGATGACCCTAGACTCAAAAGTCTGGAAAAACAGACCTCCCCTCTTGATTGGAGGATTGCAAAGTCATGTTGCAAGAGTACATAAAACAAGGCGGAGGGGAACCCTCAGGCATTTTTTGCAATATATTACACAAACCTAACAATCAGTATTCTATCACTTCTTTAGAAAAGTACATTTGTAGTGCTCATTACTTGGTCTCTCTGCATAGCTACATGGGAGATTCTGGAGGCTTAGGGAGGTTGCAATCTTGAATAAAAGAAGATAGACTGAGACACTTGTCACCAGTTACTCCCCACCTGGGGAAATAGGGAAGGCACATTCCTAGACCGATGGCACAAACGTAAGCACCACGTGCACGGGGCTTTCTGTCTGTTTCATTCGCTCCCAGAGCACAGGGCGCCTGGCCCACAGCTGACTAGCAATGAAGACCTGCACAGTGAAAGAACAAAATGGCTCCTGGGTGCTCTGAACTGCACATGACAGAGTGTGCTGCAGTGGGAGAGAGGCAGAGACACAGACGTCCAAGGCCACACTAGCCGGTCAGGAGGGGTCATCTGAAGGCAACTGTCTACAAGGCAGACCACCAGTACTCAAAACAAGAGCAGACAACTGAGGCGCTAGGATGCTCTCACATTAGTCTTCCAACAAGACATTAACGGCTTCTTAAGGCTAGAAATCAAACAAAAGCCTAACAAAGCCCACTGTCTATATAATTTCAACAGAACAAAAATGCTTTTATAAAGTGAAAATTTGTCTTTATGAACTTCATAGGTTGTTGAATCACTAGCAGCAAATTAGAAAACACACAGTTCTTCATTGAACAATGGACATGACACAGTACCAGGAATTGGAAATCACGGATGCTCGATAAAAACTCCCTTGTTTTGGCAGGGGAGCGCAGTAAACGTTTTGGTGGGATGTTGGATAGTAACCGTTGCAGCCAAAAGACCCCTGGAGGGTGTCTGCTCCCCACTACATTCCACCCCAATACGTGGCCTGTTTTACAGTGAGGAAGCGAGGCCTGAGAGAAACGTGGTAGCTCAGGGCAGAGATGGAACAAGGCAGGAGAGCATGCCCTGAGCTCTTTCCACAACACCCTGCTGACAGCTTTCAGCCTTACTTGCAGCATAAACAAGTTGAATACAAGTAACTATAAATAGCAATAAGTCAGAGTCTTGTATTAGATATGCTGACATCATCAGAAAGCAATTCTGCTGTCGCAAGCCCCTCTGCCGCTCTGAAGTGTCTTTCGAATCATGATTGCCTCATTTCCACCAGCACCACCCTGGAGCCCTCACACTCATACCGTGTCCTTCTGGCATCTGCCAGCAATCTGAACTACATCACAATGTTCACCCTTCTCCAAAAGTTCACCAAATATTCACAGGTGTTAGCTTTTCTCAGCCATCTAGAGGTGCATATGTCAGGACAGGGAGCATGGTTTTCCTAATGCCTCAGCATGTTCCCACAGTACTGAGTGGGCCCCTGACAATCACATTTTGGTTAAGCACAATAACAGGTAGTGTTTACTGAATGATTCCTAGGTCATGGGCGATGAGCTAGGCATTTCTCATGCATTATTTCATTTAATGTGTCCAACACTTCTATAAACAGGTATGGTTATTCGGCCTGCATCTATAAATGAAACTGTGGTTAGGAGAGATTGAATAGCCTGCTCAAATCAAGGCCACACAGATAGTAAAGATATTTTCTACCGAGATCCAATCCTAGGGCTATTTGATGCTAACGTTTATTTATGCTTTCTAAATCCTGGCCCTTCTAAACTGAGACTGCCTGACTTTGGGGTGGGTGGGACCCAGGAGAATGTATTCAGGAAAGCATCGCAGGTGCTTCAGACGTGCAGCTGGGTTGGGGGGGGGGGCACTGTCCCACACTCAACAACCCCACACTGAACAGCTGGATTATGGGGTCACTGCCTCATACTTCACAACCCAAAACTGTGCAGCTGGGTTTCGGAGGCCACCACCCCACACTTCACATCTTGACAATGACTGAGTAACGGTGCTCCTGGTCGTCTGAGGCTGCCATGTCAGTGTAGCCAGGACCTGACCCAGCCCACCCTCCCCAGGTACAGAGAGCACTATCATCCGCCCTGTGCACAAACGGTAAGCTCCTCTGCCCCAACCTTCCATGGCTAGGTCTGGAAACCAGGAGCAGTGGTAGAATTCAAGGCTATATGGCACCAAGGGTCTATCAGAGAAGTCCTGGCAGCACAGTCCAAGAAGGGGGCTGAGCTCAGAGGCCCTGTGAGACCTCAGTGCACCTCACCATGATACTGCTCTATGTCCTCTTCCTTTGGGACCTGGCTTTTGTGTTTTCTCAGTGACCCACCCACACACGCCACATGTCAGCCACTGCCAGACCCAGCTCCACAGCCTCATGCCATCTGCCCTAAGTTCAGAGGACACACTATGTTTTTCACTGCTGTACATACGAGCCATGCAAGTCAAACACCCCCAAGTCTCCTTTGAGTTTGCCTTGAGCAGCTGGTCCCGCCTCACTCTGTGAAGGACTCCTCTGGGCTCAGCATACAACACCTGGAAGGCAGTAACTGCAGCCCTCTGTTATAGATGACATGATATGACATGATAGTCTGCGACGTGTTCACACTGGATGAGACCCTCCAGGAGATCACGATAGTGAGGTTCCAATTCTGTCCCTGAAGTTTACTTGCGTGGGTGCGCTCTGGCCTTGATTAGCATTGCTCCCATCATGCTGTTCCATCCTTTGGGTTTGGTCTATAGAATTCCTTTCCATCTAGCATAGCTGAGATAAACTCAGTAAAACATTATATTAAAAGGAAATAAACACAGAAATCCCCGAAAGCCAAGAAACAGTGGGCTCTGTGAAGTACAGAATCCCTTGGTGGCACAACAGTTAAGTACTTGGCTACTAACCAAAAGGTTGGCAGTTCAAATCCACAAAGTAGCACCTTGGAAGACAGGCCAGGTGATCACAGCAAAAGATCACAGCCACTGAAAACCCGACGGGGTACAGGTCCACTCTACAACACATGGGGTCACCGTGAGAACCGACTCAACAGCAGTGGGCTTCTGACTTGGTGTACACAGTATAGCTATCCTGTTGTGCTACAGACAGCTTCACTGGTTTACTGTTTTGGAATGCCCACCTGCTAATCCCCAATATTAGGTATAACCCATAGGTGCCTTGCCTGTGTTCTTCCCTCCTGGCACCTACTCTACCTGCACCTGGAAGATGCCCAATTCAGAAGCTCCCTGATGGATGTGTGGTCCAGAGAGGGAGAAGGACTTCTGTCTCAGTCACACAGAATGGAAGCGAAAATGCATGAGGCCAGTGAGAGACTGAATAGTAGCTAATGGGCTGAAGGG
>NW_006921605.1:16369492-16414536 GCF_000298275.1 Orycteropus afer afer | reverse complement strand
GGGTTTGAACCGCCAGCCTTCTGGTTAGCAGTCAAGTGCCTTAGACACTATGCCATCAGAGCTCCTAAAACATACATTGTATTATACATTAGAGTAGTTTAGCTTAACCAGTGAAAAACGTCTGCCTGGAACATTAGGTTCTTTTAAGAACTATCTGTATGGCATCACATTGACAAATGCTACTGAAAGAGTAGACAGGAACCTTAGGGGGCAGCATGTTTATGTTAATGGAAGAGAATGAGTCAGGCAAGGAGGGTGACAATGGCTGCACAATGCAAAGACTGTCATCCGTGTCACTTAACTGCATGTGCAGAAACTGAACTGATGTATGCTGAGCTGTGTGTATTCTCAACAACAATCCAAAAAAAAATTTTTTTTCCAATTCTTTCTTCGCTGAAGTATTTTTGTTATTTGAAAGAACATCCATATTTTGAAGACTTCTCTAAATCTAGAAACCAGGCCTCTCCATTTCCTAAGCCATTGTTCCTGCCTGACACAAAGCAAAGGGGTCAAAAAACTCTTGACCCCATTTATCTTCTTACACACACAGTATAAATCCACAAACCCACGCGGAGTTCACTCTCCACCAGAAATCTGAATTTGTCTTAGACTGACCTCCTTTGCAATATATATTCTGAGGACTCCTTACTCACATATGAAGTATGCAGACTGAGCCAGGCTGGATTCTTCACTGCATAATTGGATGTTTACTTTTAGTTGCCCTAATTGGTCAAAAAAGGGAAAAAGAAAAAAAAAATCTATCACATTTTAATTTTCCTTAGGAAAAATGTAGACTCTCATCTTGTCATTTATACCACTCTCCTGGGATCTTAGAGACCATACATATAGAGAAAATTAAGTGTAAAAAGGCAATTAAGAATTAGAGGAAAATCTCCATGGCCACGCGCTATAATTATCACTATAGACGAGTTGACATCTGGACGCTAAAAAAAAATGTTTACTAACTAAAAAGGAGAGTACTGACTTTGAAAGTCATGCACTCTCCATACATACAGCTATCACACACCCAAACCAAAAAAAAAACAAACCCACTGCCAGCAAGTCTGCTTCTACTCACAGCGACCCCCACTGGGTTTCTGAGGCTACAAGTCTTTGTGGAAGTAGACTGCTCCATCTTCCTTCCATGAAGTAGCTAGTGGGTTTGAACTGCTGACCTTCTGGTTAGCTGCCAAACACCTTATCTGCTACACCACCAGAGCTGCATTAGGGCTATATTTGTACCTCTCCATTTACAAAAACATGAGTTAGCAAGGGCCAAATACTTTCTTTCAAAGTCTGTGAATAGACTTCAAAAGAAACTGCACACTGCTGCAGAAATCCTGTAAATGTCAACTGTTTTTAGTAGTCTTTTTACCAGGGCAGTTTCCAAATCAAACAGTTGAAGCTACAATTTGGGCTGTATCAAGTGGGCAGATCCCCAGAGAGCCCTGTCTGTGTCGCATGTCACAGGACATTTTCTGAAGCATTTTATAATCCAGGCCCCTTGCCCCCTATACCATGGGTGCCCTGGTTGGCAACATTTAAACCATTGCAGGTTTTTGTTTTGTTTTGTTATGTTAACATTCTATAGCAGGTTTTTAAAAAGTAACAAAATTAGGAATGATAGAGCCAGGAGAATTTAATTCTCTTTAAAACCAGGGCTTCCAACCAGTTCCCCCTGGTGGAATTTGCATTTCCACCCCAGACAGACGGAATCAGAATCTATAGTTTAACAAGATCCTCAGGAGATTCTTATGTAGACATAAGAATCTTGTTGAAATGTACATTCTGATTCAGTCTGTCTGGGTTGCAAAAGCCAATTCTCAGCAGGGGGTCCACCCGGAATGACCCAGTGCCAGCAGCTGTATGTAATACTGGTGCCATTCTCTTTTTCCTAATCATCCCAGGGGCAAATCTGTTGTCTGTAGAAGCTCAGAAGTCACCTGGAAACAAGAATGTAGGACACTGGAGTTAGAGAGAGTGGTCAAGTCCTCTTTAGCCCAAGCAGAAAATAGAAATAATGATTAATCTGGACTCCTGAGAGGAAGGGAAAACAGCTGCTCACTGCACTGACTTTGGTAAGTTGAATTCTACCTACTTTTTCATAGCAAGATAAGTACAAATGGAGTTTCTCATTCAACGTTATCCTGTCCTTCCAACAGCTCAGGAACCCAGAAGCTATCTTTCTCAATACTCTTACCAGGTAGGGGGTGGGGGAGGGTTCTGTGAATAAACATGGATCTCACATGGCACCAAAAACACTATACTCAATTGTTCTGGTTCCCTAGTGCCGCTCTGACAAGAATATACCACAAATGGGATGGCTTTCACAAACAGGAGTTTATTCTCTTACAGTTTGGATGCTTTAAGTCCAAGTTCAAAGTGCCAGGCTCTAGGGGCTGGGTGAAAGCCTCTCAACCTTGGGGTCCAGCTCTGCCTCCTGCTCTCGGCCCACTGGAGCTAGAGGCGTTTCTTCACTCAGACAGCTGCTGGCTGCTGAGGCTGACAAACCCAAAGTTGACAAGTAAAAGGGCACAGTCCCGATGTTACCAAACCATAGGCCATTAACTTAAGTCCATTGTAAGTCCCAAGGTCGGCAGAGCATGGCAAGCTGCTAAACAATGACACGGCTACATGCAGGGTCCAAGCATGCCAAAAGCTAGAGACTATCCCCAAGGCTTCTCCTCATATACAGGAAATAGACCACATTCCAAAGGCAGCTACTCAGCTGCCTGTGGTAGATCCCACCATGGAGTTGATTGCCAGTCTCCTCATGGGGAATAAGTACCACCAGCTGCCCAGCCACTCAACCAGGCCCAGCCAAGTTGACACACAAACATAACCACCACACTCATTCAAGTTGTGGTGTAGTGAATTATTCGGTATGGTTTATCTAGCTCCGGTTTTTGTGACTCCCAGTAATCTGGGTGGGATCATGCAAACAAGGTATATGGAATTCTCATGTGAGGTTTGGTTAGTTTTGCTTTGTTGTTGGGCTTAAAATGAGCCCTCCTAGAGGCAGAAGAGGGGATCTCACTGCCATTAAGAAAGAAGAGCTGGAGTGGGAGTGGAGCGCGTCCTTGGACCCGAGATCCCTGTGCTGGACCTCCTTGGCTGAGAGGCAGAGACGGCCAGCAGAGAGACAGCAGCACCTGAGCCAAGAGGCACGAGACACAGCGGTGGGCTTGCTGGACCACAGAGTGAGAAAACTGAGTTGAATGACTTTGGGCAGGAGGCTTGCCGGCAGAGTGGGGTGCAAGTAGGTATACCTATCGGCAGAGCTAAAGAGCTCTGTAACACTTGCCTGAGCGGGGCAGAGGCCAATCCAAGAGACCACGGGCCAAAGAGGTGTGCCTAAGAGTATAGCAGAGAGGAGACTGTCCTGACTGGAGAACTGTATCCCGAGTGAGTTCCTGAACCTCAGTTGCAGTTAGTTACTTCCCTAATAAACCCATAATTGCAAATATTGCCTATGAGTTCTGTGTGGCCACTGCAACAAATTATCGAACCCAGCAAAGAAGCAATGAGTGGTGTGGGAGGGACTGCTGGTGCCAGTACTGGTAAAAAAGGCTGGAGGGTGGTAGCATGTCTGGCCTCATAAGAATAAACCTCGGGCTGCTGATGGTGACTATTTCCCCCTTGTGAGGTTGAAGGAGACCAGAAGATGCTGCCTCCATGCTCTTTTGCACAAGTCCAAGGTAAAGCCAGCCCCAGAAACATGCCCTAAGGTCACAGCTGCCAATCTCAGTACACCCCCTGGACAGGTTAAACACAGACTGCCGTCCCCATCCCCTGCTCCCTGAGTTGCTGACTCGGTCGATTTGTGGTGGCCCCGCATTTACTTTGCTAACAAGTTCCTATGACACCGAAGCTGCAGGTCAGACCTCACTAAGAGGAGTGGGATGGGAGTGGGCAGAATTAGCACGTACCAGGCAACAGGCGCTCCCGCTGCTAAGAGGTGGGTTCCGACTCATAATGACCCTCCAGGACAGAGCAGAACTGCTCCAGAGGGTTTCCAAGGCTGTATGTAATCTCTACGCAAGCAGACTGCCACGATCTCCTCCCGTGGAAGAGCTGGTGGGTTCGAATGGCTAACCTTTTGGTTAGCAGCCAAGCATTTAACCACTACACAACCAGGGCTCTTTGCAACAGGCACTCTTGTTGTTGCACTGTGAGACACTTTATCATCATTGCCTCTATTTTACCTCAGTACACCTTGGCAGGAGCATCACCTGTTAACAAGTGAGGTCTCCGAGACCCAGGGAAGGAAAGGCATTTGCCATAAGCCAGAAGATCAGAGTCAGGCCTCGGGCAGCTAGAGTCCACCTCACCTTCCACTTGCTTCGCCCTCACCTTAGACTCCAATCAACAAAAATCACATACATCGTTACATGCCCTGTATTCAGATCCAGTTGGGCTGTCTTACCACTCAACAAAACATGTCAAATGGAGGCCTCTGAGCATTCAAACAAGTATCCACTGCTATTTCTCACCTCCAGAGCCAACTTTCACCTCTAAACCCAGTTGGGAATTTCCCCAAAACTGCTTTCACTTTTTGCTTTCTCTTCTCCTCTGCCACTTAACAAACTCCCAAACCCCTTTCTCAATGAGTCACAGCCATCCGGACATGTCGCAATGGCCTACGCTGACCACGTATGTGATTTACCCTCCACAAAAGAAAAAGCATGCTTTTTTGCAGTACTTTCCAAGGCTTCTATGGTTGATGATCCTGATGTTTATGGTGCATTTACGGGCGTCAAAGGTATATATGTTTTTAGCGTAAGCTCTAAAAATAGTTGTATGCTTTTTATAACATGCATCATAACACAACACTTAATAAAGGCTCTGTGTTGATGATAATGACCTGCAGTCACTCTCCATATCAGGGAGTCCCTTACACTGTGTAACAAAGCAACTCCAAGATCTGTTTCCATGACAACAGCAGCATCACACAGCAAAGAGAATACAAAAGGGCTTTTTAGAAACCGTTACGAAAACGTACATCCAGTTTAGGAAACCAAAAACAATTTTCTGGGCATTAGATTTAGGGTTAAAATCTTTTATTTCCTGAATTCATTCTCTAATGATGTGACTATTTAAAAATGTCTAATAGGAACTGATTTAGAGCACTATAAATACCGTCCATCTGCCGATTTCAGGAGGTCTAAAATTAGGTTACCAGGTTCATCAATTTCCCTTGGAAGATTCTAACAGAAACAGACCAAACCCTTCTGGTGGCAAGAACAGTGAAATGCTGACACCACAAATGCTGTGGTAAATATACATCCATGTAAAAGCTGAAAATGAATTAGAAACTACACATTTTCCTGAAGAAAATGAAAATGAAAAATATCTGTTAGGAAACATCAGTTTCTTAGATTGTTGTTGTTGTTGTTGTTGTTGTTATGTGCCATCAAGTCAGACCCAACTCATAGCGAACACTCCTTGGGTTTCTGAGGCAGTATCACTATGGAAGTGGATTGCCCAACCTTCCTTCTGAGGAGTGGCTGGTGGGTTTGAACCACCAGCCTTCTGGTTAGCAGTCAAGTGCCTTAGGCTATGCTACCAGAATGAAAGTAACACACAGTGGTATGTATTATAACTAGATCCAATATTATCAACAAATAAGAGAAGAGAAAACATCCTCCTGTGCTCAACAATCAGCCTCAGCTCAGGTTTGCTTTCTTCTCATGGTTGAGGTGGAAATTAAAAGAAACACCAAACAACATGGGTAATTCTCTCTCTGCCTACTTTTTTTTCTCTCCCTACCATAATTTTTCCTTCATCAGTCATCAGAGAAAGGGCCTCTTTCTAAAAATACCCTGAAACAAAGGCTTTTTTTTTTTTTCTCTCTTTCTTCAGCTACTAGGAGGAAAGGTTATTTTCCCTACATGTGTACAAGTTATTTTTAAAGCTTGCCTGTTCTTCTCTGGTTATTCTGTTTCAATAAACAAAAGGGAACCTAGAGCCTATTCTACTGCAATTCACTTGAAGCATCCTGTTTCATGGCCCCACATTGTGATCAGCAACTGGGATGCGAAACGGCACTTGTGCCCATAAGCAAATGCACAGAGAGCTTCAGAAAAGCAGCCTTGAGTCAAGGGATCCCTTCCAGCCTCGTCACCAGCACCCAAGTGGGCCACGTGAGCTAGCTGCACAAGAACTGTTTACTCTAAATGACCACCAGTTATGCTGAAAGCCAAAGATGACCAGCTCAGAGATGGCCTGTTAAAACTCATTGTGTCAATAAGGTCAAAACAGAAATTCTAACTAATCTTTAGGTTAATTCAAGCAGAATTTCACTGACCTCCGTTCATTTACTTTCTTGCTTCACAAATATTTACTGAGAGCCAGTTACACACCAGGCCCTGTGTAAGTGTGGACTAGATGTCTGAGAAGCTCTACCCTCAAGGAGCCTGGTACCCACAGAGGAAGGCCAACTCCCTCAGCCTTGGAGATGCTTTGCTGCTGCCGGCAGTGATGATGATGATGGTAGTCAAAGCTGCTTTAATAAACACGAGCCAATAGTGGGTCTAGTGACAATCAAAGTTTCTATCTTCCATCAGGAACTACAGAAGCTCTGGTAGCATAGTGCCTAAGGCACTTGACTCCTAACCAGAAGGCTGGAGGTTCAAACCTACCACCCAATCCTCAGAAGGAAGGTTGGGCAATCTACTTCCATAGTGACACCATATCGGAAACCCAAGGAGGGGTGTCTATGAGTTGGGTCCAACTCGACGGCACATAACAACAACACAACAACATCAGGAACTACTATGTAATAGGTAAGGTAATGTCATGACTGAATATACACAATTATTGAAAGCCAAAATATTTTATTACAGAGAAAAAAATGTTCCTCACAAAGCAAACAACTTAGAAGCACAACCACCAAACAGAAGAACAAAAAAAGTGTTTAAAGAAACAAAAGCCTTGATTAAAAAAAAGGCATCACAATACTTTCTCATTCCTTTTTTTTTTTAATTATCAGCAGATCAAGAAACTCAGTTAATTTCTTTGCATTGCCAAACCCATCATGACATCTTATGAGTAACAGAATCCGTTCTGTACTATTCAGATGAAGTCACAACACCAACTAAAAACCAAAACCACCACCATCTAGTCAATTCTGACTCATGGCAACCCTATAGGACAGAGTAGAACTGCCCCACAGGGTTTGCAAGTCTGTAAATCTTTACGGAAGCAGACTGTCTCATCTTTCTCCCCTGAAGCAGCTGGTGGGTTCGAACTGCCAAGCTTTTGGTTAGCAATCGAATGCCTTAATCATTGTGCCACCAGAGCTCCTTGTCACAGCATTAGTAGTATGGAAAAAGAGACACAGACAGACAAAGATACACACAGAAAAGGCAGTTCATGTCCAGAAGGGAATCAATCCTAAGCAACTTTAACCTCATCGTGACCTGTGGGACATATAGTGCTCATCTGTATTTTCTTCCTCTGGGATTTAGTGGGAAGTTGCTATCCCACTTTTAGTGCAGGCTGACATTTTGTGCGGGCCTGTTATAACTGCACGAATCTGAAGAAATAGGCCTCATCCCATCAACGTCAGCACCAGAGACCCCTTGAGACATGTGTAACACTTATTATATCAAAATCTATATAAAAAAAAATCCAAACTCACTGACATCAAGTTGACTCTGACTCATAGCGACCCCCAGTGGGTTTCTGAGGCTGTAAGTCTTTACAAAAGTAGATTGCCCCATCTTCCTTCTGTGGAGCAGCTGGTGGGTTTGAACCACTGACCTGATTAGCAGCCAAATGCCTTATCTACTTCTTGTTGTTATTGTTATGTGCTCATAGCGAACCCTCCTTGGGTTTCTGAGGCAGTATCACTACGGAAGTAGATTGCCCTATCTTCCTTCCGAGGAGTGGCTGGTGGGTTTGAACTGCCAGCCTTCTGGTTAGCAGTCAAGTGCCTTAGCCACTATGCTACCAGAGCTCCCCCTTATCTACTATGCCACCATTTTTCATTTCATTCAAAATGTCTTCCATTACTAAAAACACATAGTTTCAAGAAAAAAAAAATCAAAGCAGAAAATAATTTTAGTCTTGAAAGGGTTAATGTAGAATTCACCCTTGGTTGCCTACCCAATACCTGTTCTCCTCTTTATTACTGCACTACTTTGATTTTGTTCTGGGTGGAAATGTGTGCAGGTTAAAACAAAAAACAGCAAAAAAACAAGAAACACATAAAGTAAGAAGATCCTTCCACTTTCCAGCTAGGGGCCAACAGGAGGTAAATGGAAGTTGTTGGACTGGGCTTCTGGAAGAGCCCTGTAAAGGGAGCAGGCTCCACCAGCATCTGTGTTTTGACCCTCACCCTTCCCCGTCCTCTGCTTGGAACAGGTGAGGATACGTCTGGAGCAGCCATCTTGGAACTACAAGGCAGTAAGGGTGAGCATGAAAGAATGAAAGCCACCAGACAAGACTGATGAACTGAAAGACAGATGGCAGCTGAATCCTTCGGGAATCCTGGAGCTGCCTTACCTACCAGCCCTGGGCCGCCCCCCATCAGTCATCTGGTTACAGAAGAACACCACCACTATTTAGCTCAAGCCAATGAGAAGTCAGTTTCTATTACTCCTGGATGAAGGCAACAAAGTGATATGCTTAGCATGCAGCAGTCCAGGCAACTGCAACAGACAGCTTCACCCCCACACTACCACCCAGAGAATTCTCAGACGGGTGAGTGAGCACCAATGGGAAACCAACCTGGGACACTACAGCACTTTGGCACAAATCAAAAAAGATACATGGATGAGACAAGACAGAGGAGCAAACGTGTCAATTAAAAATTTTAGAACTTTTCAGAATTGCACTGCTTCAATAAGATTAAATAATAATAAACTTCTAAAGTCAAATCATCTTAAAAACACAATTATCAAATGATTTTGATGTCCCAGGATGCCTTCCATTCTCCATCTCCCCCTAACTTACAAATGTAGCCCCAGTTATAACACCAAGAACCTCCTTGGAAGCTTTTTTTGCACTTAACATTCACATGACAAGCACTTTTCTGTGTTTATAACAACCCTTTCTAATGGCAGCACACACTCTATCACACTGTTGTATACAACTTACTCAAAACCTCCCTGCTGTTCAAGAATATTAGTAGCAGAAACTGATGACTGTGGGGAAAACCCGAGAGAGGGGACGCTGTCCCCCATCCAACATGCAGTCATAATTTTCCATGTGAAGATCCTACTAGGTATAAATTATTCCTCAGGTTCTAAATCCCCCATTTATCCCACTTACCAGAAGGTCTGCACTCAGATTCTGGTAGTTAATCAGGTGTCTAGTTAAGTAAGATTGATCATATATATTTGTTTGAAAAGGAAGTTTAAAGATCACATGTTCTTAATGGTAAGATTACAAAGAACATGCCTTTTATTTGGAAGATACACAGGCCTCAGGTTGAGTAGCTGGTTGTCACTGTATGGCATTATAGTCCAAAAAAGAAAAAGGAAAAAAAAAAAAAAAAAAAACTCTATGGATTCCAGGATATTTCCTATTAATTATATTGTTAAAAGGAAATAAATAAACAAACAAAAACCCGGTATGTTTTTCATCTCTCTTGTAAAGGAGCTCTGGTGGCACAGTGGTTAAGGCAGTTTGGCTGCTAACTAAAATGCTGGCAGTTCAAACCCACCAGAGAACCCATCCATGGCAGCAGGATGAGGCAGTGTGCGTCCATAAAGATTACAGCCTCCGAAGCCCTATGGGGCAGTTCTCTGTCTTTTAGAGTTGCTGGGAATCAAAATGGACTTGATAGCAGTGGGTTTCGTAAAAAGAACATATATTCATTCATCCAGTCAACAAATATTTCTTTAGTACTGACTACGTGCCAAGGTCTTTGCTAGGTTGGAAAGAAGAGTAAAACTATACCCCTGCTCTTATGGTACTTTCATTGTGGTACCAAACCAAAAAACCAAACTCACTGCTAACGAGTTGACTCTGACTTATAACAACCCTTCTTTGGGTTTCCGAGGTGGTATCTCTACGGAAGTAGATTGCCCAATCTTCCTTCCCAGAAGCAAGTAACAAATAAATAACATGGTTTCAGATGGTGATAAGGGCTATGTAGCTATAAAGGAGGATTGAGTGGTAGAAAATCATGAGGGGGGGGTGTAATCTAAGGAGCCCTCTCTTAACAAGTGATAACGGAGCAGAGATCTGGTGAGGTGGGTCAGCATCACAATGGTCTGCAGATGAGTTCTACATAGGACGACCCGCCAGTTAGTGAGCCCAGCAGATCACGGTCAGAGAGGCAGACAGAGCCAGATCGCAGGAGCCAGATCACGATCATGACGGCCCGTGTCGACCAAGTTAAAAAGCTTATGTTTTATCCTGACGGTTCAGGGAAGCCACTGAGCAAGGCAATGATGCCTTGGTAGGTAAAAAGTATCTCTCCGGCTGCTGTACAGAGGATGGACTACAGAAGACAAGAACGGAAACCCGGAGCTGAGCTAGGAGACTATTTTGGCAAACACTGTGCACTTTCCAAGGCTATTTGGTTGGACTCTCCAATTCTCTGGCTCCTGGATAAACAGAAACTGGCTACACAGACGAGATGATGACCCAGTCCAAGCACACACGCTCAAGCCTGCAGTGGGTGCCTGCCCTCCCAGAGCTGCTCTGCTTCACTTCTGCATGCAACTGCTTTTCAGTTTTCCTCTCAGCATCTTCCCTCTCCTCTCCTAGTTCTGCACACCAAGTTGTTCTAAATTACCAATCCTCAATGGAGAAGAGAATGACTGAAATGAATTACCTTCATCCTGGTGCACCATTCAAACTAAGTAAATGCAAAACAGAGCAACCCTGCCTTGCTAATTTTGAGACCTGTTGTATGAACTCCTCTTGTTTTTCAAGCTTCACTGGTCTTTGGTGATTAATTTTAGTAACTGGAGAACAACCTGTTTAAGAACAAATGAGTCATGATACAGCTTAATATCTAGTAACCTAAAATCACCCTCCTCCATAGAGAACATAATTTTTGAGTATGAAATTCTCATGCTTTAAACATTTTTAGCCATGTTAGCTCTACAAAGCTTCCTGCCTTGAAAAAGAGATGGGAGGAACAGGATGGGGTATTGAAATTGCATAAAGCAAGCCACACACATGCTGCCTTCTGAAAGGTATTTGTTTTAGGTTGTATGTGTGTGTGGTGATACATATATGTATGAGAAAACATTAGCTGATTCAACAACTTTTACATGTACAATTCAGTGACAATGAGTATGTTTCACATGTGCAACATCACCATTATCTTTGCCCAAAAGATTCCACCACCATTAGCAGAAACCCAGTGTTCCCAAGCAATGAATGGCCCCTCTTGTCCCTTCCCTGCCACCCCTGGTAACCAGTAGTAAGCTGTGGTCTCTCTATTTTCACCTATTTCATGAAAGTGGGATCATACAATATTTGTCCCTTTGTAGATTTGCTTTACGACATTAAAAAAAAAAAAACAACCTTACCTGTTGAACAACAGTTTATAATTTGCAGATTTTAAAACACATTCTTTATGCAGCAATTCCATGACAACATAAATTTCTCATGAGCAAAACAGTAACCTCTATACAGGATACAGAACCTGAAAGAGCTGGACATAAACAGACATGTACCCAGAAAAGCAGTAGTCTAGAAGGGAGAGAAATTAAGAATGACTGACTCCCAGTGCAGTGTTCTTAGCT
This sequence comes from Orycteropus afer afer, assembly GCF_000298275.1. Classification (NCBI taxonomy): domain Eukaryota; kingdom Metazoa; phylum Chordata; class Mammalia; order Tubulidentata; family Orycteropodidae; genus Orycteropus; species Orycteropus afer. The sequence goes on along the minus strand of NW_006921605.1, from coordinate 16,402,825 downwards.
CTCTATTATCATTTCTCTTTCTCTTGAATTGTGACTTGGTATACCCACTGCCAACCCCATTGCTGTCAAGTCAATTTCAATTCACAGTGACCCTACAGGACAGAGTAGAACTACCCCATAGGGTTTCCAAGGCTATAAATCTTTATACAAGCAGACTGCCTCATCTTTGTCCCATGGAGTGGCTGGTACATTTAAACTGCTGATCATTTTGGTTAGCAGCTGAGCTCTTTAACCATTGCACCACCAGGGCTCCTTGTGACTTGATATAAACCTCCCTAATTGACTGTATGATTAGCAACCAATTCAGGGAATATTTATCTAAAGTATGCAGTCGACAAAACAAGCATTCCCTTCTAGTAAGTTGTTTTTCCCTTCAATGTTTAACCCAAACATGTTCACCAGTTAAAACATTCAGCTCACACAGCAAGCACAGTTCAGTGAGCATCTTGAATAATTTTGCTGGGCTTAAACTTTGTCCAGAGCTAAAAAGTTCCTCAACATGAAAATAAATCTCTTTAAATGAAATTTACTTCCTAAAGACAGTAACTTATCATTGTCATGATAGTGATGTGCATGGTAAAAATGAGAATAATCGTAATGGTGGATTCTGAGAGAATTCCATGAAACGTTTCAGAGACTCTACTCAAAACAAGGAAATCACTTTCATTTTACTTTGGGATCAGAGTCTTCATTTTTCATGCACTCACACTTTTAGCAAACATTAATGATCACCAACTATGAGTCAGGGATATTAAGCATTGGGGATACAGAGATAAGTAAGACTTAAGGGGAACAAACAATTACAATATAACCGAAAAGTCTTCCAGCGGTAAACTGCTGTGTTAATGGCGTCCGATGTCTCGCCCCTCCCAGTGTCTACACCTTTGTGCTCTCTCCCTCTGCAGTGAGTCTGGCTTGGCCACGTGGCTGGCTTTGGCCAGTCAGGAAACATCATGCAGGCAGAAGCTTATTAAACGTGTGTGCACTGTGGCCTGCCTTTTTGCAAAACTGCCATCACCAGGTTAGAAGCCTGCAGTATCTTCCCAGAGGGGCCAACATGGAGGAGAACCACAGCTTCCTAGCCAACAGCCACAGCTAACAGCCAGTGAGGCCATGTTGTGTGATTCTACAGAAGAAACCCTTAAAGAATGTTCAATGAAAGAGTGGCATGATCAGATTTTATTGTATTTGTTATAACTGGAGTACCATTGGGTGGCAAGATGAAGGGCTTGGAAGAGAAACAGTCCAGAATCAGCAAGACCAATTCACAGGACCTGATGAGGCCGTAACTAAGATGGTGTCTATGAAGATGGAGAGGAGAAATGGTGAAAGACAGAACCTACAGAGTCCGAGACTTATTAGATGTGGGGGACAAAAGAGGAAGAGACAACTATCATAATCCTGAGGCTTCTGCCTTGGGAGACTGGGCAGAGATGATAGCCTGGTATAATTCCAATACAGATTGGGCCTACAGGTGAAAGCACTGGTTTGGAGCATGGAAGGCTGCAAAGAAAACAGATAAGAGGAAGAATATAAAGACTGTGACGGACATGTTGAACACAACATCCTCAACATAAAGGAGCCGAGCACTCTTTCCACATCAGTGATGTTTTCTGGGGAACCTTCATGTGATTACGGTAACTCCAGTGCTGACGGTGATAGGGCAGTGTTACCTACCACAAAGGCAGTGATAGTCTCCATCACAGAGTCTGGCTTTTCCCTTTGGTATATGACTCTCAAAGCATATTTGTCTTGAGATTACAAAAAAAAAAAAAAAAAATTAGAAATGAGACTATGTTGAATGAATAACAATAACAATGAGAACAACTGTCCATCCTACTTCTTCAAAGTACTAGACTCTGAGTGTGAGTGTCTGCTCACAGCTGCTGGTACCACATCAGGGTACCTACCTACTTGCTTCATCTCTCTTCATCATTATCAGAGGCCCATACAGAATTCCTGACAAGTGAGTTCTTTTGATTGTTAGGATTGTTTTGGCCATTGATCTCACTATAAATAAATAAATGAATGCCATCATGAAAATACAGCCTAGAAAATCCTCAGAAAGTCTTCCTCTCTCTCCTAGACCCCAGGAAATGTACTTCTTGATCCAGACTCTTCCAAAGCCTCCAACTGGGAATTCATAAAGCAGCAAAAACAGAACAGAGCCAGCATGAGGAAGTAGCAGCTAACTGAATGGGACTCTAACTTTAGCTTGTGAGAAAAGTGACTCACTGGAATCCAGGAAGAGCCTCTCCATGAGCCACAAGGCTCTCAGGCTGGCTCTCAGTTTGGGGTAAAATCATTTGAAGCAAATCTTTCCAGAAACCCAGTGTCCTGAAAAGCCCCACACCCTACTCCTTTCAGCAGAACCCACACCAGGTCTCCAAAGTCTCCTGGCTGTCATGGTGACCCAATAGGCCTGCATGCCCCAGCCTTCACAGTAGTTCACACTGTCTGTCTCCCTATTTGTGTTTTAGGCTTCTATCATTTCAAATTTCTTTGATTGTGTTAAGATTCCTCATAGTCACCCTGACCATAAATTCTGTCCACCACAACAGAGCCCTCACTGACAGAAAACCTTGCCCACGCTGGCTTTGCTGCTCTACCACATGTGCAGAGGAGAGAGAAGAGGTCTGGGTGCAGAGACACCTGGTTCAAAGCTCAGTGCATCTGCACTACCATGTGAACTTCTACAAGTCACTTAGCATGCACAAGCCTCACCTTTCACATCTGTAAAATGGGGATAAATAATACATGCCCACCATATTTATGTATGTTATCCACTGAAGTAATTATCTGATGATTGTAATGTTTATTCATACATACGATTTCCCAGGAAGAATAGCTGTTTGAAGACAAGGACCATTATTTTTAATCTTTGAATCCCACAGCATCTGGCACCCACTAACACTGAATGACTACATATAAGAACTAATGACAGAAAGGCGCTTGACATATCTATCACCACCCCCACCAGCTTCCACTAAGTCAATTCTGACTCATGGTGACCCTACGTGTGTCATAAAAGAACTGTGCTCCATAGAGTTTTCAGTGGTCAATTTTTCAGAAGTCTTTCAGGTTTTTCTTAGGAGGCACCTATAATACTTAAGGTTGTGTGTCCACTTGGCTGGGCCTGGTTGAGTGGCTGGGCAGCTGGATGTAGTTATTTCCCATGTTAAGACTGGTAATCAACTCCATGGTGGAATCTACTGTGAGCAGCTGAGTAGCTGCCTTAGAGATGTGGTCTGCTTCCAGTATATAAGTAACAGCTTTGAGAAAGGTCTCTAGCTAGCTTCCCAGCACATCTGGATCCTGCATTTGGCTGAGATCAGTAAGTGGCCTGCTATGCTGTCTGCTGATCTTAGGACTGTTTCTGGACTTGAACTAGTGACCTGCCGTGTTGCTTGACTACCTTTGGACTGTGCCATTTTACTTGCCGACCTTGGGCTTGTCAGCCTCGGCAGCCAGCAGCTGCCTGAGTTAAGAGAAGCATCAAGCTCCAGTGGGCCAAGAGCAAGAGGCAGAGCTGAAGCCTAAGGTCAAGGGGCCTTCATCCAGCCCCTGGAGCTTGGCACTTTGAACTCAGACTTCTAGCCTCCAGAACTACAAGAGAATACATCCATTTGTTGAAGTCATCCATTTGTGGTATCTTTTGTTACAGTGGCACTAGAGAACCAAAACAGCACCCCTGCATGGACTTGAACTTCCAACCTTTTAGTTAGTAGTCAAGTGCCTTAACCATTAGCACTACCGAGGAACTCCTACTTGACACATAATCAAAACTGAAAAGAAAACAAAAAGTACAGCTGATTCCAACTCATAGCAACCCTCTAGGACAGAGTAGTACTGCCCCATAGGATTTCTAAGGCTGAAAATCTTTAGGGAAACAGACTGCTACATCTTTCTGCTGTGGAGCAGCTGGTGGTTTTGAACCAGCAACCCTTCAAGTAGCAGCCAAGGGCTTAACCCCTGCACTACCAGGGTCCTTCACTTAACTACAGGTAGCATCATAAAGATTCCACAACCTGTGCAGAACGTCTTCTGGTGCCAGACTTCCAGTGATTTGAGCTGCAATGATAGGCTCCCCAGACTCTATTTCCAGCAACCATTTGCAAATACAGGTAATTTTGTTGGTTGGGTGATTGTCCATAATGAACTAACTGTCTGTTATCACTAAGTCATATGGATGGTTCAAGAAAAATGAGCAAATTAATCACACCAATCTTTGATCCCAACCAGTCAAAAGCCATTGCCTATCATTTTTTAAACTAAACTCCACAAAGTTAAGGCAATGGTTTGAAATGACTACTGTGCAAAGTATGAAAGCCAATGAATGTATCTCCTCCCACTCCTACGTGCCATAATAACGATGCAGATGAAACCTCTGCCTCCAGATAATGGAGAAATTCAGGAGAAGTCTCATCTGAAGTTAAAAACATTCAAGTAATTCGGGACCAGATAAATACAACCGACACTCAAATCAGGTTAGCAGACACTCATACATTCATTCTCTTTGGTTCAACAAACGTTTTCAAGCATCCACTCTTATGCCAGGCCCTGCACTGGGCACTTAGTTTCCAAAAAGAAAAGACACAGGACCTTCCCGCTGTGTAGGCATGATTGTTAACTCATGCAACTTAATAAATAAATAAGTACAAGCGCACATATTAACCAAAGGTGGCATGAGAGGCCACACAATGGTGCCAACACGTTCTCCATGCCCCAAAGCATATCAAAAGTCTCTTTCAAACCTGATACCAGAGCCAACTTATGAATCTCACTAGAAAATCACTCTTTGTACTTGTCTTACCTCCTTTTTTGACCCAAACTGGGACCACCCACCTTAATAAAGCCCTTATTCAGATCTGGCACCAAGGGGCTTTTGGCTGTGTCCGCAAACCATCTCACCAAACTCTCAAAGGCTGACCATTTTCCAAGAATGGAGATTTTGACAAGAATGTGCTACTGGCCTTATAGGTTGTTCCAAACGTGGAATTCCAAAGATGTTTGAGCAGTGGCAAAACTGTTGGATTAAGATGGAGAACCCCCGGGTGACTCCCTTAAGAAAACACAGTCTAGTACCCTGGTTAGAGTATGAGCACTTGGTTTATAGTTTATGCACAAATTTCTTCCAGTTAAGTTCAGACCACAAAGCAGATACGCAGTCCTCTCTCTCTTCCCCATGGCCAGAAGCTGGTAGGTTGAGAGGACGGCCATGGCACCATCCATCTTTGGCTCATCATAATTGTGTGGCTGAGGAAATAAGTCTCTGAGGCTATTTTTAATTTAGGGATAAATTAATTTGGCAGAAATGTAGCAGGAGTCCCTTCCCCTGTAGGAAATACTTCTGTTCCTTTGAATCTGGTACATAAAATAATCCACCCACTGAAGAGCAGAATTAGCACTGGAGTTTTTTGTTGAGTTTGTTTCCCTGAAATAACTTCCTTTTCAGGTCTCCCATGGCATCACAGTCAGTGCAGGAGGGCACCTGTGGCGACACAGAGCTCAGCTCACCAAGGGGTATTCCGCTAGACTGAGAGAACACTGGGGTCTCTCTTGCTTGCCCCCTCCTTTCCACAGGGCCTCTTGCACATGCATGCCACCTGAGAGTAGGAGCCGCTGGACAGCAGCATTTGGCAGGAGATAGAATTCACTTTGGGGGTTCACGGGAAGAATTCTTACCTCTCGTGCCACAGACCCAGGTGCAATCCCCAGCCAGTGTACCTCACATGCGGCCACCACCCATCAGTCAGTGGAGGCTCACATGTGGCCATGATGCTGAACAGGTGTGAGCAGAGCTTCCAGACTAAGCTGGACTAGGAAGAAGGGCCTGGTGATCTACTTGCTAAAATCAGCCAATGAAAACCCTATAGATTACAATGGTCTTAGCTGCAACCAATCATGGATGGTGCAGGACCGGGCAGGGTTTAGTTCCACTGTGCATGGGGTCACCAAGACTCAAGGGCTGACTCCACGACAACAACAACAACAACAAAGCTAGTGTGAGGAACGTGAAAACACTAAAAGCAAAGAGATGACTGGACTCCTTGCTTTTAAAGAAAACTTTGAAAAGAGCTGAAATAAATCTTAAAATGTCATCATGTTCAGGAAGTCTGCCCTCATCCATTCATTAGTCACTTGCTCTCCCTCTATTAACTCAACAGCATTCTCTCTCTCTCTCTCCCTCCCTCCCTCCCTCCCTCCCTCTCTCTCTGGGGCAGTTATCCTATGCAATCATTCGGTATAACTATCTGACTGTGTGGCTGACCCTTGCAATTAAAGAGAATGCTTTCTGAAGACGAGAAACATCTTCACCTTTGTATCCTTCACAGCATGAGACCTTCAATAAATATTTAATAATGGAATGGAGTGGAATAAAATGGGATTTCCGGCTGAAAACAACTTCAAAGAGTATAAAGTTCAACCTTTATAAATGAGAAAACTGAGGTCCAAAAAGGTTTCTCATGACGTGTCGAGGCTGGACGCCCAACCTCATTCTACTGCTCTTTTTACTACACGCCACTGAATTTTCAATGTGATTTCTCAGCACCTGCCCCGTTTACTATCTCAGTTACTTTGTCAGTTCAGGAATGTAAAAATATGTTGGGATAACTGGCTTTGCTTACAAAATGATTTTATTTCCATATTAACTGTAATAGTACACACTGAGAAAATAGGAGATTCACTAAACCTATTTCTAAATTGTACATCTTTTAAGTTTTGCTATAAATGAAGCTTGGAACTGATGGATTTTAAATAATTTAGCAGCCTTTTCTATCTGCTTGAATTCTGAGAAACCAAAAAGAACCTGGGAATGAGAGAATGCTCTAGATTGTAGTAAAGAAAAGAAAGCAGTTTTGCCCGCTGGACACACAGCCCTCCAAGAGTCCAGCTTCACACCTGGCATCACTTGTGTTGTGACACTTTGTGCAGTCCACTCCACCTGTGGCTGGAAGCGTTTACAGTCATGCCCTCAGCTTCTCTGAACGGCTCAATTTGACAATCTTCACAGAAGATGTACCTGCACTAAAGCAAGTTCCTCTGCTGTGGAACAAGTTCATTAATTTCTCCATCTGGTACCTTTCCAAACACACTGCCAGCCATCATCAACTGTCATATGATGCTGACTATATGAATGCTGGCTGCTTCCCAGGTGAAGTACAGTGATGACCTGGGAAGTTATTTTTAAATCATCAATTCCTTCAACTGCATGGTTCGGATATAAGAAGCGCAAAATACAGCGTGAATAGTTTATCCACAAACAGGTGAGGGGGACTAGTAAAAATACATAAGACAAATAAAAATACAACACCTAAACAAAACGCAAACAAAAATGCAAGGCAAGCTTATTGCCTCTAGATGCTTCAAGTCTTTTAACAGATCACTTCTTCCTTCCTCTTTCACTTTCTCACGTGTCCACATATCCAACACACAGAGTAAATGTTCCAACGACTATGTTTCAATAGTTCTTCAGCATTTCTGTTATTTTTATAAACATCACACAAGAGCTTCTGACCTCCCTACAATGTTACATCACACTCATCTGCCATTTGTCTGACTGTGGTGGCTTGCATGTTGCCGTGATGCCAGAAGCTACTCCATTGGTATTTCAAACCCCAGCAGGTGTGGCCATGGTGGATACATTTCAGCACAGCTTTCAGACCAAGACAGACTGGGAAGGACCTGGCAATCTACTTCTTCAAAAACTGAAACTGACCGGTGAAAACCGTATGAACAGCAGTGAAAGACTATCTGAGCTAGTGTCGGAAGATGAGCCTCTCAGGCTGGAAGGCACTCAAAATAGGACTGGGGAAGAGGTGCCTCCACAAAGTAGAGATGATTCTCATGATGTAGATGGAGTAAAGCTGTTAGGGCCTTCATTTGCTGATATGGCATGACTCCAAATGAGAAGAAATAGCTATAAACATCCATTAATAACTGGAACATGGAACATAAAAGTATGGATTTAGTCAACTTGTAAGTTGTCAAAAATGAAATGGAATGCTTGAAGATCGATACCCTAGGCATTAGTGAGCTGAAATGGACTGGTATCAGCCAATTTGAATCAGATAATCATAGGGTCTACCATACCAGGGACAAGGTGAAGAGGAATGGCTTCATATTTATCATCAAAATATTTCAATATCAATCCTGAAATACAATGTTGTTAGTGATAGTATAATATCCACATGCCTACAAGGAAGATCAATTAATGCAACTATTATTCAAATTTGTGAATGAACCACTAATGCCAAAGATGAATAAACTGAATAAAGATTTTTACCAACTTCTGCAGTCCAAAATTAATCAAACATGCAATCAAGACTCACTGATAACTACTGGTGTTTGGAATACAAAAGTTGGAAACAAAGAATAATAATCAGTAGTTGGAAAATATGGCCTCAGTGATAGAAATGACACTGGAAATCTCATGCAGAATTTTGAAGACCAACAACTTATTCATTGCAAACACCTTTTTTCAGCAACCTGAACAGTGACTACACACATGGATGGACCTTGCTGGGTGGAATACACAGGAATCAAATTGACTACATCTGTGGAAAGAGACAATGGAGAATCTTACTATCATAATCAGAATAAGGCCAAGGACCGACTGGTACAAAACATCAATTGCTCATATGCAAGTTGAAGTTGAAGAAAATTAAAACAAGTCCATGAGAGTCAAAGTATGACTTTAAGCACATTCCATCTGAATTTATATACCATATCAAGGACAGATGTGATGCACTGAACACTAATGACTGAAGACCAGATGAGTTGTGGGATGACATCAAGGATATTATACATGAAGAAAGCAAAAAGTCATTAAAAAGACAGAAAATAAAGACCAAAATGGATGTCAGATGAGAATTCTGAAACTCGCTCTTAAGTTGAGTAGTTAAAGCAAATGGAAGAAATGATGAAGTAAAAGAGCTACACAGATGATTTTAAAGAGTAGGCTTGAGAAGACAAAGTAAAGTATTATGATGAAAAGTGCAAACACCTGGAGTTAGAAAACAAAAAGGGAAGAACATGCTCAGCATTTCTCAAGCTGAAAGAACTAAAGGAAAAAATTTCAGCCTTGAGTTGCAGTACTGATGGAGTCTATGGTCAAAAGTTGAATGACATATGAAGTATCAAAAGATGGAAGGGATACACAGTCACAGCACCAAAAAGCACTGGTCAGCATTCAGTCATTTCAAGAGGCAGCACACAATCAAGAATTGATAGTACTAAGGAAGAAGTCAAAGCTGCTCTAAAGGCATTGGGAAAAACAAGGCTCCAGGAATTGACAGAATCCCAATTGAGATGTTTCAACAAATGGATGCAACACTAGAAGCACTCACTCATTTATGCCTAAAAATATGGAAGACACCTATCTGGCCAGTTGGCTGAGAAAGAACCATATTCGTGCCCATTCCAAAGAAAATTGATCCAACAGAATGCAGAAATTATCAAACCATATCATTAATATCACCAGCAAGTAAAATTATACTAAAGATAAATCAAAAACAGTTGGTTGCAGCAGTCCATCAACAAGGAACTGCCAGAAATTCAAACTGGATTCAGAGGAGGATGTGGAAAGAAGGCTATCACTATTATGTCAGATGGCTCTTGGTTGAAGGCACAGAATACTAGAAAGATGTATGCTTGTGTTTTATTGACTATGTAAAGGCATTTGACTGTGTGGGTCATAACAAATTATGGATAACATTGTGAAAACTGGCAATTTCAAAACACCTAATTGTGCTCATCTGGAACCTGTACATAAACCAAGAGGCAGTCATTTGAACAGAACAAGTGCAAAATGTGTGGTTGAAAATCAGGAAAGGTATGCATCAGGGTTGTATCCTTTCACCACACTTATTCATCACTCTGCATGCTGAGCAAATAATCTGAAAAGTTAGACTACATGAAGAAGAACATGGCATCAGGATTAGACAAAGCCTCATTAACAACCTGTGATAAGTAGATGACACAACCTTGTGAAACAGTTACTGATGAAGATCAAAGACTACAGCCTTCAGTATGGATCATATCTTAACATACATAAAGAAAACAAAAATCCTCACAACTAAACCGATAAGCAACATCATGATAAATGCGGAACATATTTAAGTTGTCAGGGATTTCATTTTACTTGGACCCAAATCAAGGCAGATGGGTAGCAGTCAAGAAATCAAATTGAGGTATTGCATTGAGTAAAGCTGCTGCAAAAGACCTCTTTAAAATGTTACAAAAGCAAAGATGTCACCTTGAGGACTGAGGTGTGCCTGACGCAAGTCAAGGCATATTTTCAACACCTTATATGTGTACGAAAGCTGGACAATGAGTAAAGAAGACTAAAGAGGACTGATGCATTTTAATTACGGTGTTAGCAAAGAATAGCAAAGACACCACGGACTTGCAAAGGAATGAACAAATCTGTCTTGGAAGAAGTCAGAATGCTACTTAGAAGTGAGGATGGTGAGACTCTGTCTCACTCACTTTGAACATGTTAAGGAGGGACCAGTCCCTGGAGAAGGATGTCAATGCTTGGTAAAGTACAGTGTCAGCCAAAAAGAGGAAGACCTTCAATGAGATAGATTGACACAGCGGCTGCAACAATGGGCTCAAACACAGCAATGACTGTAAGGATGGTGCAGGAACCTGCACTGTTTTTCCATTGCACATAGGGTTGCAATGAGTTGGAACCAACTTGACAGCAGGTAACAACAACAATCTTTGCAGGAGCAGATTGCCGGTCTTTTCTCCTGTGGAGCTACTGGTAGGTTAGAACTGCCAACATTTTGGGTAGCAGCCAACCACTTACCCATTGCAGCACTTACCAGATCTTACTGTTGTTGTTAGCAAGTGTAAGTCTTGACTGACTTTCCCATGTCAGTCAAAAATGTCCTGTGCAAGCGGGATGTTTGTCACCCTACTAATGATGAGCAATGTTAAAAACTTGGAGAGAACACCTAACCAAATCATAGATATGATCAAAGCACTGCCTACTGCTCCTTTAGGAAACTAAAATCAGCATCGCACTCTCCTTGTTTCCCTCTTCCTCCTCTGGGTGCTTCTCCTTAGATTCCTTTTCTTGTCTTTCCCACTCAATCTGCTGGGGGTTCCTCAGAGCGCTCTCTGGGTCCTCTTCCCTTCTGCTCCTACACTACACCCTCTCTCTAGGCAAGGTGATCCATTCTCAAGCCTTGGAAAGAACAGACATCATGACCTTCAGGCCACCTCACTTCGGACCTCCAACTTTATGTCTTCTGCTGTCCTGTTAATGTCGGACAACTAAAAGCAAACATTTTCAAAGTGAAACTCTTACTGTGGTCCATCTTGCCTCTTCCAAATATTATCATCCCCCAGAATCCCTCTGGACTTAAAGTACCTCTATCCATTCAGGTGTTCAGGCCTGATACCCAGGAGTCATTCTCAATGCCCTCACCTCCCAGATCCCACAATGACCAACAGCTGTCCATCTGACTTCTGATGTATCTCAAATGAGTTCACTTTGCTAATCCCATTGCCCCCACCTACTCCCAGTTCCCATCATCTTGCCCTGAAGAGTAGGGGCCTTTGTTCTGGGTCTCCAGCCTTTGATCCTTCCCCAACTCCAACCTCATGTCCACCTACTTCATATCCAATCCATCATCTACCAACCACAGTAAACTTTATAAGATGCAAATGAGATAACACCATTCCTAGCTTGAAACTATCTGGTGGATTCCATGCTAGATCTTGTCCAAAATCCTTAGCCAGACATCTGAGGCCCAGCCGTGTTAGTTTCTCTCATGAACTGAACTCCTTCCCCGTCCAGGCCTTCATACACTCTCTTTCCTTTGTCTGCAACTGTCTTCTCCTGGGCTCCTTACTTCTTCCTGCCTGTTTCCCATTCATTCTTGAAGTTTTGTTTGAATGCCTGTCCTCTATTCCCTTCCCAATCTAAAACAGGTCCCTTAAGGAAACCCAATCAGAACATGCTACATAATTCTTCTCTTATCAAAACTGTATGTATGGATTTATTTTCAAATATTTGCTTTCTCATAGCAGAATGTCCACAGGACAAGGAGTCCATCTCTGTGCTTGTTATTGTATTACAGGGCTCAGCACAGAGCTTGGCCTATAAACAAACAAGCAAACAGCTGCTGTCACCTCAACTTCTGACCCATGGCGACCCCCTGTGTGTCAGAGCAGAACTGCGCTCGCAAGGTTTTCGATGGCTGACTTTTCAGACGTACGCTGCCAGGCCACTTTTCCGAAGCACCTCTGAGTGAATTTGAACTTCCAACCTTTCTGTTAGTAGCTGAGTGCTTAACCATTTGTGCCACCCATAAGAAGTATTTAATAAAGATTATTTAATTGAAAGAATGAAGGAGTGGGAAGAAGACAAAGGAAAAAGAAGGGAGAAGAAGGTCAAGAATTGTTCATATTTCTGCCACCTACCTGCACTGCCTCCCAATTCTTAAGGAGGCAGAAGAGAAGAGAAAGGAAGAAACCCGGAATGGGAGGAGGACAGAACTAATGAGCGAGGTGGCGAAAGGACCACCACAGATGCTTGTGGCCAACTTTAAACCTGGAGAACTGGACTTGGGCCTTTCAGAAAAATGAATACTCTAACATCCCATTTAATATATGTCCAAATGACCAAAACGGAGGCAATTTTCCACTAAAAAAAGAAAAACAAAAAGTGAAATATGGAAAAGGAGGATGGGGATGACACTAACTTTGTGTGCATTTGGGTGAGTCACTCAGCATCCATACACTTTGGCTTCTTGGTCCTAGAAAGTGAGGCTGCAAACCAAGATGACCTCTGAGATTCCCTATGGCTTCCACGTCCAAGAGTCTTTTCAGGGCCAATGGTGCTTCAGAGCCGTGGCACTCACTGGACACTGTCTCAGCCATGTCTAACTGAAATGAGGCAGGACTCCATGCACTGAGTGCCTAATGGCAAAGTCCTTCTTTATACCGAAAAACAACTGAACCAGTGGCCACTAAATTGATTCTGACTCATGGTAATCCCATGTGTGTCAGACAGACCTGTGCTCCACACGGCCTCAATGGCTGGCATCTTTTAGAGTAGATCACTAGGCCCTTCTTGTAAGGTACCTATAGATGGACATCAACCTCCACCCTGTCCGTTAGTAGCCAAGCCACCTAGGGACTCCTAAGTTCCTTCATTACTGGTGTTAGATCAAAGCAAATCGGAATCTCAGAGGCCACCATGGATTCGCCATCTTCTAAGAAGGGAACGATTAGTTCTGCTTGCACTCAGAGAAGGAGCCCTGTGGCACAGTGATTAAGCAGTCAGCTGCTAAACAAAAGGTCAGAGGTTCAAACCTACCAGCACCTCCATGGGAGCAAAGAGCTGGCAATCTGCTCCTGTGAAAATTTCAGCCTAGGAGGAAACCCTAAGGTACAATTCTACTCTTTGCCTATAGGGTCGCTGTGAATCAAAACCAACAGGACAAAGCCATTTCAAAATCAAAGTCTCCCAACGGAGAATTGGCACTAAAAGAAGAAATCACTTGAACACATAGTTTAATATGAGTGACTAAAGTTATCCAGCAAAAGTATTTCAGAATCCAATTGAAATGGCTACTTTTCCAGGCCACCTCCTCTCTCCCACCCAAACGTTTTCAGCTTGAGTATTACTCTTCAGATAACACAGAGCCAAAGTTTCCTTCCACTCAAAACATTTCAGATATTAGTATTTCCCACGCCTCCTAACTCCCATTCTCCTGTGCTGGTCTCGTTTTTCAATAAGCAAGAGATGTAATAGAGACGCTCCATACAGACGGGCAGAATTAGGAAACAAATGAACTAAATTATGTGTTCACACATGGACAGCTTCAGAGATCGTTGTTCAGTGAAACAGATGTTAAATTATTCCAATCAACAGTAGCATTTATAATGCATAATGAAAAGACAGCAAGGATCTCACAAAGCGAACTAGGAGTCATTTGTTACGTCGGCCACAAGCAGTGATGGTCCTATTAGTTAATAAACCATTGGAAAGAAACAGAAAGGTGATTTGTTTACTGCAAAAATTATCATTGTTTTCAGAGAAGAATTACATTGTGTTTGTGGGCTGAATGGGGTGGATTGAGTCCACGAAGTAAGGGTGGACCAGTACACATTCTGAGGGACTCTCTCCTGATCTCTAAGTAGTCCCTGCCAGGTCTCCAAAGGATTGCATTAGTTCATTAGTTCAAGCCAGCATCCTATCAGACCGATTGAGAAGTCTTCCCATCAACAGTATGTGCCAAGCAATGGTTGGAGAGACACGAAGAACACTGAGGACAGAAAATGGGCATTAACATCAAACCATGGTTTCCAGACTACTTACATCAGTGTCAGGTCCCTTATCCGCACCCGGACAAGAAAACGTAACAAACTCATGGCACCTCTTGTGAACCACAAAACAGCAAACTGGTAGAGAGAAAAGAAAACTCCAATTAGAACAGTCTGTATTTAATACACAAGCTTTGTTTTGTCAATTTCATTTCACTACCGACAGAAGCCTGTAAACAGCAAGCAGAGGCATTTCATTCGAGACTCAGCAGTATTTAGTATTGACTGGACTCATAAATAATAGAATCACAGAAATCCAGGGCTGACGCGGGCCATGCAGACCTCACCTGCAGGTCCTGCCACCGTGAGACACCTCCCCAAGGCATAAGCCAGCAATCAACATGTAAAGTTCTTTGCACTGTGTGGTGCAAAGAATCATCCCAAACATAGCAACACTTGTGAGGATGACGCAGGACTGGGCAGTGTTAAGTTCTGTTGTACATGGGGTAGCAATGAGTCAGAACCCACTGAACGGCTCATAACAACAAACAAGAACCCTTGTGGTACAGTGGTTAAGAGTTCAGCTGATAACTAAAGTTCACTGGTTTATACCCACCAACCACTCTGCAGGAGAAAGATGTGGCAGTCTGCTTCAGTAAAGATTTATAGCCTTGGAACCTCTATGGTGCAGTTTTACTCTGTCCTATAGTGGCACTATGAGTTGGAATCAATTCAACAGCAGTGGGTTTGCACTGTCCCACACCTCCAAATACACATACAAATGTTTTACTTTATGGATGAAATAAAATATATGCACCCACTGCCGATGAGTCAATTTTGACTCACAGCAACCCTACAGGACAGAGTGGAAGCCCTCCAAGGCTGTAATCTTGACAGAAGCAGACTGTCACATCTTTCTCCTGAGAGCTGATGGGTTCAAACCACTGACCTTCTTCCTGGTCAGCAGCTCAGCACTTAACCACTGCACCACAAATGGCTCATTGAAATAAAATATATAAAATAAATACATACCTAAAATAAAATACAAATAATTGCTGATTATAAATAATGCTTAGGCATTCCTAAACTTACATTGCAGGACTTCCTCAGCAGAATTTCTAATTTAAGGGAACTCATTACAACATAAACCCAACCTATAAAACACAGCCCTCTGAAGTGAAAATAGTGGGCGACTCTCCTAACTCCTTGTATCCATTTTCTTGTTACAGGTGCTGGAGGCCACGCAAACTGAGAAAAATCCAATACACAGCAAATATTTTCCATTCAACATGCTTTTGATAAATAATCCTGAACTTCTTCAACAAAAGAATTTATTGTTAACTTTAGAAATTAATAAGGAATACCCTGTGAGATTTTGATGTGGCAGCGAAAAAAAAACAAGTGAGCTATTCTTCCTTGAAGCCTGATGTCTTGTTGTAGATATTTGCAAACAAATGGAATGAAAAGATGAGGAAGGGAGGTGCTCCAAAGGGCTCGATCTACTACTTCATTGTTCTTTGTTGAATAATAACAAGATGCCAAGAATAGGACAAGTATGTCCTCAGAAATACTGGGCAAGTCTTTATTGCAAAAGACAAGACTTTTTCAACTCTGCGGCTCATGGTCCCCATGGAATAGGTAGCTCCTATGATAACTCCCTGCACACCTGTCAGTAGATGAAGACAGAAGCGAAGATGGCAGGTTGCTGAGAGCCCAGATCCCGAGGACATGAGCCACGTGCTCAGAGAACAGTTAGAGGACCTTGAACAGCCAACAAGAAATTCAGAATCTTTTTGAGAACCATTAAAAGGCACTGAAAATTTTTGAACAAAGTGATGAATGAACAAAAACTGTGCTTTAGAAAGGTAAATGGGGATGATAGGAAGGAGTTAATGGAATAGATCTGGCGTCGTAAGTAAGAAGTCTATTGTTGCATCATCCAGGTATGAACGTAATTGCCCATCATTACTCAGGCTCGATGGCACCTAACAACATTCAGGCTGCTAAGAAATAGTAATAGAGACCAGAGGCACTGCAGCAAAAGTACTGATGGGACTTGCCAGTTGACCACACACACCATTTCTTGAGCATCCTACTCTGTGCCAGGCACTCTGCTGCTGAGTCCTTTCAATGCATTATCTAACTGCTCCTCGTAGCAGCACTACCTACTATGCACCACTTAGTCTATGCATGGGAAAATACTGTACAGATCCCCTGCCCATCCAGCATGTAGTAAACACAGATGAGTATTTTGGATGGGAGAGAGGAAGGCAGGCAGGGAGGACAGCCGAGTGGGTAGACTAATTAACTGACAGACGAATGAGAGACTTGCCTGAAGTCACACACCTACTACGTGGTGGAGACAGGATTCACAGTAAAAGTCTGTTTGGCTCTGCAACTTTTCTTCCTTCCACAGGCCGTCAGGAGTAGAAAGGTGATAGGGCTGATGGTAAGAATTTGCACATGAGTGCCAGGAGGATAAGTACACAACAAAGCGTGTATCTGTGCATTTGTTTTCTACGTTTGTATATATACTCACAACTGCCGGGCAGTGGTGGTTCAGTGGTAGAACTCTTCCCTTCCACAGGAGACGCAAGTCTGATTCCTAGACAGCCTACGTCAAGTGCAGCCACCACCAAGCTGTCAGTGAAGACTTACGTGTTGCTACGATGCTGAGCAGGTCTCGCTGGGGCTTCCAGACTAAGACAAACTGAGAAGGAAGGCCTGGCAATCTACTTCTGAGATCAGTCACTGAAAACCCTGTGGCTTGCAATGATCCGACCTGCAACCGATCACGGGGACGGTGCAGGACCAGAAGAACTTCAGTCTCCTGTGCACGGGATCGCCACAAGGCAGGGGCTGGCCGACGCAAGAGCAGCTAACAACAGCACACTCAGGCCTATGCCCAGGCCTGCCTGCCAATCTATCAAGCTCAGAGAACGAAAGTGCGGCTAAGCCATGTTAGAGAAAGCAAGTAGGATCATGGATGACTGTCTTTGTTTTAAAGAGCTTTCCTTTAAGGTGGTCATAATATATCATGCAGGAGCTCTGGTAGCATAGGCCTAAGGCACTTGACTGCTAACCAGAAGGCTAGCGGTTCAAACCCACCAGCCACTCCTTGGAAGGAAGACAGGGCAATCTATTTCCGTAGTGATACTGCCTCAGAAACGCAAGGAGGGGTCGCTATGAGTTGGGTCCAACTCAATGGCACTTAACAACAACAACACTATATCATGCTCCAGTGAAGATATCTTTATGAAAACAGAAAATACAGGCGAGCTCTGGTAGCATAGTGGCTAAGACACTTGCCTGCTAACCAGACGGCTGGCGGTTCAAACCCACCAGCCACTCCTCGGAAGGAAGGTTGGGCAATCCTACTTCCGTAGTGATACTGCCTCGGAAACCCAAGGAGGGGTCGCTATGAGTCGGGGCCGACTCGACGGCACATAACAACAACAACAACAACATTGAGTAGGCAGTGAGCTGGGCATATGGGGGACCCAACCAAACTGAGATGCTAATGAAAGATCTCTTAAAGCAAACATCCCTTTAGAAGAGAAGATACCCTGAGTGAGGGCTTCTCGTCAGCTGCCCACCGCACGTGCCATACCTGCTGCCTTCCCTGCTCTGCACAAGCTAGGGAGAAGGCAGGAAGAGGGAGTGGAAAGTGACAGAGAGAGGAGCCTGCTGGCAGCTGGAGCCCTGAGACACTGCAAAGGGCAGCCCAGAGCTCCTGCAAGCCCGTCGAGGCAGCTCTTTCCACGGGGATTCTGCTCCAAGCATCTTGATTGCAAATCTCTCTACGGACAGATAATAGAAGCAGCCTTGAGTCGGCACCAATTAATCTGATCTGCTCGCTGTCCCTAGGCACAAAGTCATCTTCCAGTCACTGGAATTGGAAAGATAAATGGCTGAGGGGAAAGCCATGGGGGCATTATCCCTTAGCCAGTTTATTACAGATTTGCTCTTTCGAGAGGAAAGTACGCATTCTGATTCACTACTTAATCTTTCTAACATTCAGGCCTTTCATCTTTCTTTTCTTTTTTTTTTTTTGTTTTTAATTTCTGCATTCTGGTGGGAAGCTCTGGTGTTGCAGTGCCTAAGGCTTTGACTGCTAACCAGAAGGCTGGCGCTTCGAACCCACCAGCCACTCCTCGGAAGGAAGATGGGGCAATCTACTTCCATAGTGATACCACCTCAGAAACCCAAGGAGGGGTTGCTATGAGTCGGGCCCGACTCCATGGCAGTGCACTGTATTGAGATGCATTGTGGTGAACACTTTCAAAAACTCGTATTTATCAAATTGCTTTAAAAGCATAGTTTGTCTCATTGTATATGTCCTTTGCACCCCCATTTACACAACAGTGCACGGATATACCTCCAACGGAGGCTATTGTGATTGTCCAACTCAAAATATCTTACATCAAAGTTTACCCCAAGAAAAAGCTGGGCCTTGCTACACAGCATAATCTGCAGGGGTGGCAGAAGCGCCCACCCGTGGCGACACCATGAGTTTCAGAGAACTGTGCTCAGGAGGTTTTTCAGTGGCTGATTTTTTCAGAAGTAGATCACCAGGCCTTTCTTCCACAGCACCTCTGGGTGGACTCAAACCTCCCCCGTTTCCGTTAGCTGCCGAGAGCACTAACTTTATGCACCACTCAGAGAATCGCTACCTACCCCCAAATTACCTCCTCCAAGCTGCCTCAGCAGTGCCCTCTCCTCCGCCCTCATGTGAAAGTCTCATTTCTGAAAGTGACTGGAGTCGCCCAAAGAAAGGGAGTGGGGACGGTCAAGTGCTTCCAGAGAACCATTCAAAGATGTGAGGTATCTGAGGGATGAGGACCCTGGAGACATGTTCAGATGTCCAAGATTCAGAATGGACGATCTCCAAAGGCGGAAGAAGGCAATGAATGTGTCCGTGCCTGGGTGACTCTGGCTACAGAGACAGCCCAGTTCTTCCCTTCTCCAGTGAGGGAGCAGGAGAGGAGCTAGGAGGTTGGCTGACACCATCTGGAGATGGCATTCACCTGGAAAAGGCTGCCCCTGAAAAGAGAACACCAGCTGGAGATTCCTAATCCCTGATCACTGGCCCTGATCTTTGGAGTCAAGTTCTGACTAAATTGGGTAATGCGTGTTAATGCAAGCACTTGCAAGGTCACGCTAGTAGAGCTAGAGAGGGAAAGGCTGGTTCAATAAAGCCAGAGCATGACTGGGTTTACCTGGAGATCCACGGCACGGGCTTTTCTAGGGCTGAAAATGAAGAGCTAGACTCTTTTTCTTTGGGCTTCTAAAAGTCTTCCTCTCACCGTGTTATGCTGATCAATGGAAACTGAGAAGAAGGGAGATGAGGTGGTGCCTGTCACAGAGTAAGGGGCACTGGGGGTGCAGTGGTTAAGCACGTCACTGCTAAATGAAGTCAGCATTCAAACCCGCCAACCAACCTGCAGGAAAAAGATGTGGTGGTCTGCGTCCATAATCACTGCAGCCTTGGAAACCCTATCGGGCAGTTCTACTCTGTCCTATGGGGTCATTATGAGAAGGAATTACTCCACAGTAACATTTAGTCTGGAGTGGTTTGTCACATAGTAGGTTTTCCCTAAATATTTGCTTGACCTTGGCAGGCAGGAAGGGAACTTAGAGTGTGTCACTCAGTTGGAAAAACTGGAGACACATGCCATGACCAATTCCTGCTGCTCCGTGGTTTGTCCTAGGGCTAGACCCTGGGCCCTTAAAGGGGCCTGTGCTTAAGCAATCATCAGCTGCCCAGTCATGACTCAGATGAAGCCTCAACAGTTCAAAGACACTGGTCACTCCTGCTTGTACAGCCAAAGAAGAGGTTTTTCAAACACGAACCTATCCTGCAGCTTAAAGTTACAAACTAAATCTCTATTCAATTATTTTCTAAGTGCAAAATCATGTCTCTCTGATCCTCTATGTTTAGGCTTACTCTGTCCAACAGTAATGGATGACAAATGAAATGCACAGTCATGCTAAGCAAAAGATGTGGGGGGACAAAGCATAATGAAGACCACAGGTCAGGTAACAATTCCTACCATTACTTCCCTTTACCATCACAAACAGCCGATCTACTGTTCTCCATCACTTGCCAATCTTACTTATCACAAAGTAAGGTAACAAAATGGAAGTTAAGTAGAACTTTATCCATCTGTCAAAAGCATGTTTCAGAGACAGAACAAAAAAGACTCTTCTATGGTTTATCCCTGGGTGGTGCAAATGGTGAATGCACTTGACCATCTATGAAAAATCAGCCACTGAAAACCATGGAACGTAATTCTGCTCTCACACACATGGAGTTGTCATGAGTTGGAATCAACTAGGTACCAACTGGTTTACCTTTGGCTCAATATCTTTTTTCATTTTTAAATTAGAAGTTTGTTGTAAAGCTGTTATGTTGATGTTAACATTGGTTCCCAATAATATTGTGGTGGTTATGTTTGTGTGTCAACTTGGCTGGGCCTGGCTGAATGGCTGGGCAGCTGGTGGTAGTTATTCCCCAGGATGAGACTAGCAATCAACTCCACGGTGGAATCTACTGTGAACAGCTGAGTAGCTGCCTTAGGGATGTGGTCTGCTTCCCATACATAAAGAGAAGCCTTGGGAATGGTCTCTATCTTATGGCATGCTCTGCCGACCTTGGGACTTACAATGGACTTTGAAGAGGTGCCTCTAGCTTCAGTGGGCCGGGAGCAAGAGGCAAAACTGAAGCCCAAGGTTGAGAGGCTTTCACACAGCCCCTAGAGCCTGGCACTTTAAACTTGGACTTAAAGCCTCCAAACTTGAAGAGAATAAACTCCTGTTTGTTAAGACCATCCCATTTGTGGTATATTCCTATCAGAGTAGCACTAGGTAACCAGAACCATTAACTGTCCATTAATTTAAAGAGATTAAAAAGTGCAGGCTGAAAGCCAAACACTCAGTGTGAGAGAAACAAATACCCCTTCTAGTTTGAGAAGAACAAATTGAACTATAAAGTGTCTTGGCCCAGTAGACACATACAGGTGGCCTGAGGGTGCGATGTTTCTCTGTTATGAATCATCATCATGCAGATGGATGACTTGGGGCTCATGATACTGGACAGGTTTCTTAGTGTGATCATGGCCAATCAGCAAGTCCAAACACATTGTTCATACTCCATTCACATGCACGGCTTCACCAAAAATAGAGCACAACTAGGCAATGCTGTAGACGAATCAGCCACAGAAGCATCCTTGCAAATTCCTCCTAAGAATGTCACCAACACACACACACACACACACACACACACAAATCAGGAAGTGACGCAACAGTTCTGACTAGAAAGAAAACCTGAGTTAAAGTAATTAGTCAACCCGGAGCGATGTCCAAGAAATTATAAGTAACAAGTGTAAGGAATGTAAAGATTGAATTGTGTCGCCCCCATACCTGTGGATGTAATTCTGTTTAGAAATAGGTTTCCTTTATTATGTTAATCAGATCACATTCCAGTAGGGCCCTAGAAATAGGTTTCCTTTATTATGTTAATCAGATCACATTCCAGTAGGGTGGGCCCTATATCTAATCACTTTTGACTTATAAAAAGAACAGAAATACACATATACACACATGCACACAAGTACATGCATGCACAGAAGATGACGGATACTATGGAAAGATTGCCAAGGAACTAAGAAACACCTGGGCTACCAGCAAGGAAGTCGTCAACACAGCCAAGACTCTGATTCGAACTTTCAGCCACCACAACTCTGAGAAAATAAACTTCTGGTCACTTGTGGTGTTTCTGTTATAGAAGCACCAAGAAACTAAGACTGCAGGTTAGAGGCAGTGAGAGGTAACCCTGCAGCCCTGCTTTTGTGAGTTACTTACAATTTTTTGTGTTCACAGTTGAGTTAGTTGTAAAACTGAGAATGACTATGTGCTTCCATCCATAGAATTCTAAATAAAATCTATGCCAGGACATAGAGGGGGGACATGGAAAAATTCACATGTAGGAGCAAAGGACTCATGACTGTGGAGGGCTGGATATGAGCTCTCCAACCCCCCCACCTCACACAGGCACAATAAATGTCAATAATGATGGAGGTGAGGACCTCCAGGCTGTAGCCTTGGCTCTCCTCCCAAATCGTTAAGACACTTTGTCATTTAATCTATATGTAAAATGAGATTACCCATATTTACACTTGACAAGGATTCCCATGCTCACTGAGGTAAAAAATACATATATACTGTTATGTATCATTTTCCATTTCTTTAAAAAAGAAAAAGATTTCCTTCCCTTTCACCATCCAGTCAACAGCATTTCAAATTCAGGTCACAGTCAAGTAAAATAGAAAGTATGCATAAAAATTCCTCATTATTCAAAATTAATGGGGGAAAAGCCATTATGTAATACATCCTGAATTCAAGAAAGAACCTATTAAATTTATAGTTAGACTTCATTCAGAATAGAAGACAGGTAGGTGAGCTTCCTCAAGGAGGTCCTTCTTTTAAACACATCAATGGCTGCCGTCATGTGAGATGGTTTCCATTAAATTCTGCTTAGCTGGAAGGGATTAATGAAAGGTAAAGTCAGCTCAGAATACAGTGAAATGAAAATCTCTAAAGCAAGGGAACCACATTCGGCTTTGTAGAGAAAGTAATGAAAAAAATGAACTTATATTATATATTTGCACGTTAAAAGAAAATTATTGGTTTCAGATGCATAACAATGACAACAGCCTTCTCCTGGGATACCCGCTAAAGTTGTATGAAAACAAATCAAATCAATGTGCTTTATCATGTATTTTAAGGAATGCCATTCTGCAGACAGCATACCCGCTGCCTCCAAGCATTTGTGCCCCCAATAAATTCTCTCCAAAATCCCAGTATTCTCATTTCTGATCAAATATCCTTTCCCTGGGAGAAGTATCTTGAACTCTTTCCTTAACCGCCTTTTCTCCAGTGTCAGCAAGTCCTACTGATTATTCCTTTGTTTTGTTTTAATTCTTCCCTGGATGGATTTGAGATAAAATCAGAAGAAAAAGCTGAGGGCTATGAGGGAAGGGGGAGTAGAGATGGTCCTTAGGTTACTGACCTGAGCCATTGTATAAATGGTGCAATTTGCAATCAGAGGGAAAACTCAGAAGAAGCTGACAGCCTAGAAGACTGAGGAGAGGTGAAAAGAAGCCAGATCTTACTTTCCCTGAAAGCTGGATGTAGGCTTAGTCATGTGAACTGCAGAATACTCTTAAAATTTCATTTCTCCATACATACCCAGGTATAATTTAATATACTTGAATACACAAGTCCATCTCGTGCATGCTGCTTTACTGTGTATGCCAGCTTAGGCTGCATTTTCTGCAATGGAGAGAACCCTAAATGATAATGAGACAACTGGCATTTTGTGGGAAACGAATGAAGAAGACCCAAGGGCAGGTAAGAATCACCTTGGACTTGGAGACTTTCAACCTCACTTAACTGCAGGAATTAGGTGGGCTAAAGAAGGACAAAGTATTCTTTGTGTTGTTAAATAGGCATACTTCAGTGTTACCCAAGTTGCAGGTGGGCCCCCCAAGCAGAAGAGTCAGGCAAGCAAGTTAGAAGCCAACAGACAGCTGGGTGCTGTCAACCATGTTTTGAAAGGTATCTCTGTGGTTGACAGTGGAAGCCATGATAGTAACTGAGAATCCAAGGGTATGCATGAGTGTGTTGGGGTGGGGGGGAGGGTGTCCCTGAAAACACTCACATTTTTGTAGCTGATGGAGGAAAGAGGATAATCCTAGAGGTGGGAGGAGAATCAGAAGGGAGCTGGGGCCTGAAGAGGGCTAAGCAAAGAGAATTTCAGGAACAGGGTGTTAAAGTAGCTCCAGAAGGCAAGTAGAAAAGATAAAGATCAGCATTCAGATTGAATAATTACCAGCCCATGTGGTGCAGTGCCTAAGGCATTTGCCTGCTACCCAGAAGGTTGGCAGTTCAAGCCCAATAGCTGCTCCATAGAAGGAAGATGGGGCAATCTACTTCCATAAAGATTTAAGGCCTTGGAAACTCAATGGAGGCTGCTATGAGTCAGGATCAACTCTATGACAGTGAATAGGGTTTTTGGTTTTGGCCCATTATGGAAGGGGCTGTCATGGTGTAGTGCTTAAGGCATTCAGCTAAGAACCTAAAGCTCAGTGGTTTGAATCCACCACCCACTCCACAGTCACTACGAGTGGGAATTGACTTGATGGCAGTGAGTTTGGTTTTTGGTTTGGCCCATTATGGACCTCACTCTCTCACTTACTGCCATCGAGTTGGATCTGACTCAGAATGACCCCTCCCTGGGTTTCCAAGGTAGTATCACTACTGAAGTAGATTGCCTAATCTTCCTTCTGAGGAATGGCTGGTGGGTTTGAACCGCCAGCCTTCTGGTTAGTAGTCAAATGCCTTAGGCACTATGTCACCAGAGCTCCTCATTTTGACCAGAAGCCACAAACTAGAAGAATGGTAATAATGACAGGTACACATATGCCAACAGGTAAGTGCTAAACAGAATCTTCCTTCTTTTACTTATTTCAACTTATTCCTCTATTCTCCAAAATGAAACTAAAATGGAATAGACTTTTCTGATACCAACTATGAACAAACTTTAATAAAATCTTAATACCTTAAATATAAAGGGCTATGTTAAGGAACACAAAAATCCCTTAAAGGTAAGTCTGAGACAAATCACGCAGGCGTGTTTGAAGGAGGATCTAAAGGTTGGCTTCTTACCCCTGATCCACCAGTGTTTCTGTGCTGCTTTCAAAATCATCTGAAGAACCCTATTGTCCTTTTAAGTTCATAAAGGCAGAATGCTTCTGTAGTTTTTGCAATACGGGCTCCATATCTGAACGCCCACAACCCAGTGTGAACTTCAGCCTTCCTCATTTTGACCCTAAAAAAAGATTTAGCATACCTCCTACAAAAGGGTTTATCCCGCCTATTCTACCAGACTTCTCTCCATAATATTTTTGATTCCTTTGTTTTTAAGTCCGGGCTCACCCAATGTGGGGTTTGTGAGAGAGTGTCCAGCAGTTCCAGGAGGCTGCCGTGCACTCAGGAGTCCTAACTCTGCCTTCTCTCTCTTCCCCTCCAACCTAACGTTTCCTCACTGTGGTGCAAAAGAAGTGACGGCATGATGCTGCATTTCTCCAAGGCAACTCACAAGGGGGGTAGTCTGCCTACACCACGGGCGCCCGAGATCACACTATCCTCCTTCTTCAAAAACATGTATACCACTTTAAGTTTAAGAGCACCCCAAATATTCCCAAAAATGGCAGACTGAAGAAGCTGGAGCTCTAGAATCTGGGAGGATGGAAAGAGGCAAAAAGACAGGATTCCCACTTCAATTCTCGCCTCACGCACATAACGAATGAAGTCTTACAGTACTGATGAAACCTCTAGCACTCAACTCAATTTCATCTAACTTGTGCATAAGTACTCAGCAGGGATACAGTATCTCTTACTAGGGTGTAGAAATGCTACATGGAGACTTCAATGCAGAGGAAATTTTCTACAGACTACAATGTAACTCTGAGGGCTTTTTTTTTTTTTTGGTCTGTGTATCTGTCTAGCTACATGCCACCAGCCATCTATCAGTGTGCCATCCTGGGACTCCTTACGTGTTGCTGTAGTGCTGGAAGCTATGCCAGATACCAGCAGGGTCGTCCATGGTAAACAGGTTCCAGATTAAGACAGACTAGCAAGGAAGTCCTGGAGGTCTATTTGCCAACGTTAGGCAATGAAAAACCCTAAGATCACGGAATATCATCTGAGACTTGGACCTGCTTACTTTGAAAAAGTCATTAGGAGGGACAGACCAGTGGAGGCCATGATGGTTGGCAAGTGGAGGGCCCCTGAAGGCACAGGAAACCCTCAATGAGGTGGACTGACCCAATGGCCAGAGCAATGCACTCAAACTTACGAATGACCATGAAGATGGCACAAGACAGGCCAACGTCTTGTTCTATTGTATCTGGGGTTGCCATGAGTCGGAGCGGAGTCAATGGGAACTGTTGTTGTTGTTGTTATGTGCCGTGAAGTTGTCTCCAACTCATAGCGACCCCTCCTTGAGTTTCCGAGGCAGTATCTCTACAGAAGTAGATTTCCTAGTCTTCCTTCTGAGGACTGGCTAGTGGGTTTGAAGCGCCAACCTTCTGGTTAGCACTCAAGTACCTTAGCCACTACGTCATCAGCAACTAGAAACTGCAATGATAACTCTGTGTGTATGCATTTCTGAGTGTGTCCAGGTACATATTTGTACAAGGCTTTGCAAGCCTGCTCATTTATTCTTTTTCTCATTCAGTTATTCAGCAACACGAAGATAAAAAAGTGACCACGACACTGCTTCTCCCTTTGAATTCAGTGTCCAGTCAAGAAAAAAATACTTCAGAAGTGGTATCTCACTCATTCTTTCTCTTTCTCTGCTCCTGTATCTTGTTCGTTTATCTCCCACCCTTTTCTCTCCTTTAATTAGCTATAATTTTTTTAAAGGTAATATTTATCATTGAAGAGTTTTACTTTCCTCTTTCTTAATTTCAATGGTAAGAAAGTATAAGACATTTTTAATCTATCTTTTCAAATATTATACAAGTGATATGCAATTTGCTTTAACATATTTCAGCAAGAAAAAAATGGAGAGAGGATAAAAAATTGGTAAAAGTGGATAATTACAGAATTGAACCTAAAATGCTGATCCAAAATGAGAATTTAAAACAAAACAAAATACTGCAGTCGAGTTGATTCTGACTCATACAGACCCTACAGGACAGAGGAAACCTCCCCCATAGGGTTTCCAAGGCTGTTATCTTTACAGAAGCAGACTGCCACACCTGTCTCCTATGGAGCAGCTAGTGGGTTCAAACTACCAACCTTTCGGTTGGCAGCTGAACATTTAACCACACTGCACCACCAGGGCTCAAAAGATCTTGGGCATATGTATATACTCATTTGCTCATACCTATAAATGCATTTAATGAACTCAGAACTCTTAAAAAGTTCAACACAGAACTCAGAAAAAATCTGCAATCTTTTTTAAGAGATTAGCTGGGCTTTGTCTTCATAATCATAACACTAACCACATTTGTACAATGCTTGCTAGTCATATAAAGACTCTCTTGGTGTTTAGTGGCGAGATAAGAATGTGGGTTCCCACATAAGTATAAAACCACCCAGAAAGCTAACATTTGGAATGCTCAAGAGACCGACTGTCCATAGCGTTCACCTTCCATGAGCAGTTAGGATAATACAAAAGGTAATAAACATTCCTGAGAACTGAGATGTCACTTTGAAGACTAAGGTGTGCCTGACCCAAGCCATGGTACTTTCAATAGCCTCATATGCATATGAAAGCTGGACAAGCTCTGGTGGCATAGTGCCTAAGGCATTTGACTGCTAACCAAAAGGCTGACAGTTCAAACTCCTCGGAAGGAAGATTGAGCAATCTACTTCCATAGTGATACTGCCTTGGAAACTCAGGGAGGGGTCACTATAAGTTGGATCTGACTCCATGGCAGTGAGTTTGGTTTGTTTTCTTTTTTTGAAAGAAGAATTGATGCATTTGAATTGTGGTGCTGGCAAAGAATACTGAAAATACCATGGGCTGCCAGAAGAACAAACAAATCTGCCTTGGAAGAAGTACAGCCAGAATGCTCATTAGAAATGAGAATGGCCAGACTTCATCTCACCTACTTGGGTCATGTTGTCAGAAGGGACCAGTCCTGGAGAAGGACATCATGCTTGGCAAAGTAGATGATCAGCAAAAAAGGGGAAGACCCTCAATGAGATGGACTTACACTGTGGCTGCAATGATGTGCTCAAGCATGACAAGGATTGTGAGGATGGTGCGTGACCCGGCAGTGTTTTGTTCTGTTGTACACGGGGTCACTATGAGTCAGCACGAACTCCACTATACCTAACAATGACGATAAGAGCTGAGAAGAAGAGAATCAGAGGAGACTACAGAAACCATTCTTTCTAGTTACCAAACTGTGCTCCCCAGAGGACTTCCTGGGGAACCAGTGGGTGAGCTGTAAGATTATGACTCCCCCTGCCTGTATCCTTTCCTCATTTAGTTCTACTGTTTTTATCCTCACGTCAAAGTCTTGATGCCCTGATAATCTTACGAAGAATGATACTCCTTGGTGGTGGTGGTGCAGCTGTGAGCTGCCATCAAGTCAGCCCTGACCCACAGCAACCCCCAGAGCAACGGAACGAAATGCTGCTTGGTCTCAGCGTGACTGGTTGCAACACAAAACACGGAGACCTCCACGGTTTCACTGCTGACTTTCTGAAGCAGACTGCCAGGCCTTCTTCCTAGTCCGTCTTAGTCTGGAAACGCTGCTGAAAACTTGATAAGCATGTTAGCAGCACGCAAGCTCCCACTGACAGATGGGTGATGGCTGTGCATAATTCACTAAACAAGCCATGGGGCTGCAAGTTGAATGTCGGAGGTGAAGCCAAGAGCCATGTCTGTTTCTAGTATATTTGTAATTTCATCATTTATACCTGATCAACTTCCAAAATAAAAATGTAGTTTTGTCCATTTGACCACTCTTTAAGTAAGTACTTCTAAACCTCCTACATGTGCTGGGCCCTGGGGCTATAAAGATCAACAAGGCTTAGGGCTAGTTTGGCAGACAGATTCACAAATAGATGATTTCAAGAAAAGACAGTAAGTGTGTGCTGTACGAACCCAGCAACACCCAACCCAACCCAACCCTCTGCCATGGAGTGGATTCTCACTCACAGCGACCCCACAGGACAGAGCAGAACAGCCTCACAGGGTTCCCAAGGCTGAGACTTTCACAGAAGCACATTGCCACGTCTTTCTCCCATGGAACGGCTGGTGGGTTTAAACCACCAACATTTTGGTTAGCAGCCAAATGCTTAATCACTGTACCACCTGGGCTCCTTAAGAGCCCAGCAAGAGGCCCCTTCAGCCAGCCTTACAGTTCAGGGAAGACACGGTGGCAGAAATTATACCTCAGGCCAACATCTCAGGCCAAAGGAAGACAACAGATCAAGAGACTGTTTTCCAGAAGGGGCAGCCATCTGACAAAGTTCTGCAGTAACATCTATTTAAATTATGAAAATACACACAGGTCGCCTCATGCCAAATATGGAGGCATGTAGCGCTCAGATAAAAACCGAGCACTGGTCAAGAGGAATGCGATTCACATCAAGCAACAAAGTATTTTTGATCCTGGTCTACAGAAGGGGGTAAGACATTGTTCCAAATATGTTAGTAAACACTCTCACTTCAGAATCTAGTGCCTTCTGTTTCCTTTTTAACGCCATTAATTGCACAGCTTCTATGGGTAAGTTAAGGAGAAAGTGTTTCATATGTAATGTTCTGGTTTTGACTTTGATTCAATTATCTTGGAAAGGGAGGGGTGGCAGCAACAGCCTCAGAATTGAAAGGAAGTTAAGTTTAGTCAGAATGCAGGACATGGGGAAAGGTGACTTCAGCAATTAAAAGGCCACCGATGCAAGGGGTAATTTTTAATTCTTAGAGATAAATACATGCAGAAACTTTCCATAAATAAAATGCTTTCATTTTCTCATGATTACCTTGAGCTTATGCGACTAGGCTTGTTCACATTATTATGTAAATCTTTACCCATGTAAAGCTTATCTTGGGAAACAATTCAAAAGAAGCCATAATACACTAATTACCTCTCTTTTTATCAAGCACGCTGGGAACTAATAATGCATCAGGGATGTGGAACACAACGGGATTACTAAGCAATGAGGCCGGAGCTTCCGAAAGGAAATCTGAAGGGGCCGGAGAAATTTCAAGGCCCAAGATAACCATGTTGAGCCACTGGGGAAAGACAAAGGAAGCAGGAAAGCTTTTGTACAAATAAGGATATTAACACAGAGAGCATTAGAGAAGCAAATGAAAATTAATAATAATAATTACAATCAACCTACAAAACAAATGGGCTACCCTTTCAAACTACAGTTCAGAAAATACAAGGCAATGCGAATTTAAGAAGTATGATGAATTCTGTTATCCAGGATTTTAAAAACAAAAATGTTATTTAATCTACAGTCATACATAATGCTTTAAAAAAGAAAAAACTTACATTTGACAATAATCATGATGTAGAGCTATTTACTGATTTTGAAAGTTATATGTGTTGTTTTGCATGGGGTAGAGTTTGCAAGGACACAGACCAAAACAATAAAGGGACTCCCTCTGGGGATGATGTTTGGAAAGATTTACTCTTTTTTGTTTTTTGTTCATCTCCATTTTCTCATTTTTTCCACTATTAATGCATTAACTAAATAATCAAGAGTGCAACTTTAAAAATGATGTTCATACAGGTGAACCCCAGCCTCCACGACCCTGAGACCAGAACTAGATGGTACCTGACCACCACTGCTGACTGCTCTGAAAGGGATCACAATAAGAGAGCCCAGAGTGGGGGAAAGAGCAGAACAAAATACAAAACCATTAAAAAAAAAAAAAAAGCAGGCTTACTGGTCTGATGAAGACTGGTAGAAGCCCCGAGGCTATTACCCTTAGATGTCTTTAAGTTAGGAACTGAACTTAACCCCTGTGACTCAAATGGCAACCAAAGGACAGACAGACCCATACAGTGAATGGTAGTATCAGGAGGGTATGCACTCCTCACACCAATCAACTACATGAGATCTAGAGGACAGCATTTGCCCAGAGGTAGAGCTAGGAAGTGGGGAAGATGGGAAGGAAGAGTCAAGGGAAGGGGTGGGTGCAGAGGGGAAGTGGGAAGAATTTTGTTACAGTGTGGGGATTGTAGTAGATGTCACAAAACAGAATGTATATGGATTGTTGAATGGAAAACCAATTTGCTCATAGTAACATGATGGTTGCAAAGTCATAAAGCACCTTCTAAATCATCCCAAAAAATTAGTTTGAGTAACCTACATACTTATTATTTGTTGTTGTTCTTCATTTTTATTGTGATCTGGGTGAAAGTTTACAGAGCAAATTCATTTGCCATACAGCAGTTAGTTCAAACACATTTTGTTTCATGACACTGACTAAATGCCCCACAATATAACAGCTTTCTTCCCAATTCTTTCCTATAGTTACCTCTTCCTTGTGTCCTTCTTTCCTACGCATTCCTGCCCTCCCCAAGCTATCTCCCTGTGAAAACACTGCCCTTCTGTTCTCCCATGATAAATCAGTGTAAGGAGTATACCTGATATAAATGTTCACTCTACATGCCTATCTACTGTTTGGCTGGAAGTGATGGGATTGAGTTCAACTCCAGAAATGAAGGGTAACAAGGGGCCATAGTCTTGGGGGTCTCACCAAGCTCTATCAGACCAGTAAACCTGGTCTTTTTTTTTTTTTTTTCATGATTTTTGAGTTTTTTTCCACCTCGTTCTCCCACTCTGTTCAGAATCTTCTGCACTGATCCCTTTCTGAGCGGCTGACAGTGGTAGCCAGGCACCATCTAGTTCTTCTGGTCTCATGGTCATATAGGCTGAGGATCACATACTCTACTAGTCCCTTGGACTAACTACTTCCATGCATCTTTGGTTTTCTTCATTCTTCTTTGCTTTCTTTGCTCTGGACAAGGAGAGACCTATTGTTGCATCTAGATGGCAACCTGCAAGCTTTTAACACTCCAGTTGCTACTCACCAAAGTAGGATGTGGAACAATGTTTTTGCATAGTATGTCATGCCAATTGAGCTTGATTTCCCCTGTGACCATGGTTGCAAGCCCACAGGTCCAACTTGAGTAGCCTACATATTTAGAAGGAAACCTGTTTAATCATATTCTAAGCCTATCATAGGAGCTCTGGTAGCGCAGTGCCCAAGGCATTTATTTGACTGCTAACCAGAAGGCTGGTGGTTCAAAACCACCAGCCACTCCTCGGAAGGAAGGTTGAGCAATCTACTTCCATAGTGATACTGCCTCGGAAACCCAAGGAAGGGTCACTATGGGTCGGATCTGACTCAATGGCAGTGTGTTTGGGGTTTTTTTTTTTTTTTGGAAGCCTATCATATTGTTGATATTAAACCATGTTGTCTATATAGGAAATCAGAAAACACAACTCAGAAATACTCAAGGACAGTGACTGACTGTGCATGGGTGCCAAAGCAAAATAAACAAACAAGCAGAAAACCCATGATAGCATTTAATTGTGGTCTGTTTAAAAACCTTCAGTTCTGCATACCCTTTCATCTAGCAATTCCACATTTAGTGATTAATCCAAAGAAAATATTCAGAACTCTGAATAGGGATGTGTGACACAAAGATGTTCATGACAGCATCATGCTGCATGTCAAAAAACTAAAGGAGGGAACCATCTAAGTTACCTGAAAAGTACGTGGAAAGAAACCCAGCTACACAACAGAATGGCACCAATTTAAAAAGGCATGTGTATGGGCGGACATCAAAATATTAACAGTAATTAGTTGTATTTTGTGGGATGATATTATTGTCAGAGTATAATTTCCTAAAAGCTAAAAACATAACTCTCAAACAAATACAGAATCTGGATGTTAAAAAAATTATTCAACATATTAATGAGGGAAGCAGTAAGATGGTCAATCTGGTTCAGACAGAATTAGAGTCCACCAAGAAAGGCATTCTGAACCAGGTTTGCTGAGTTAGAGAATGGGGAGAGATCGCTAACAGGTATGGGATTCTTTTTTTTTTTTTTTTGAGGTGAAAAGGTTCTGAATCAGAATGTCAGTGGTTCCACAACTATGGGAATGTACTAAAAACCATTTAAATGGATGAACTGCATGGTATGTAAACCATGTCTCCAAGCTGTTATTAAAAAATACTAACTAAAACAAAAAACCAATATGTGCACTGCCCTAGATGATTAAATAATCCTTAGACGGACTTACTAAGCAATGCCCCAGTATAATATTAAGATGACATTGCCCACCTTTATGCCTTATTTCCAAACTTTAAGTAATTTTTCTTAACATTAAAACAATTATTTTTTGATCACTAACTTTATATGGAAAGGAAAGAGACCTCGGATAAGCAAAGCACTACTGAAGAAGAAAAACAAAGTAGGAGGTCTCACATTGCCGGA
>NW_006921605.1:16356145-16367167 GCF_000298275.1 Orycteropus afer afer | reverse complement strand
GACATGAGACAAAGTATATGTGAACTGCTGTATGAAAAGTGAATTTACTCTGTAAATCTTCACCCAAATCCTAATTAAAAAAAAAAAAAATTATTTTTGCTCTCTTTGAGATTTTTGTTTTTATTTCTAAATTTTGTTAATTAAGCTGTAATATCTACAACTAAGTAAAGAATAGATATCAGATAAAATAGTTTATAACTCCCTAAGTTTTATGTCCTTCAGATGAGCACAAAGCCTTCTCAACCTGACGGGGTGGCAGGGCTGTGTTCTGTGTCCTTGTCTTTGCTCACCCGCTATGTGATCTTGGGCATACTGACCTAAGAACCTCAATTTCTCCAACTCTAAAAGTGAAATGAACAATGACACCAACTTTGCAGGGTAGTGCTAAGAATGAAAGACCAAAAACACCCAATCAGTCAATTCTGACTCAGGGTGAGGTGACCTCACGTGTGTCAGAGGAGGACTGTGCCCCAGAAGGTTTTCAATGGCTGACTTTTCAAGAGTAGATCTCCAGGTCTTTCTTCTGAGACACCTCTGGGAGGACTCGACCTGTCAAACGTTCTGTTAGCAGCCGAGTGCATTAGCTGGTCGCATCACCCAGAGATGCGAACTAAAGAGGATGGTGAGAATTAGGTGCCCAGCCTCATCCTAAGGTACAGTAGGATGAACATAATCACCCTTTTCCAATTGCACTTTGGAGAAAAAGCAAATTTATAAAAAGTACCGCTCAGTTTATGGGGTTCCAAAAAAAATCTAGACCTACTGACTAGACTGGATGAGACAGAAACCTGGAGTCATTTCAAATGAAGAAAAAAAGTAAGTACAGACAGAATCAAACTGACAAGGAAATCAATGACTAGAAGAAACAATGCAAGCCTGAGCCCCCAGGCAACTGTAGCCTAAGCAGGCCAGTGAGGAGTAGTTTGTCTTCATTTCCTTTGAGGAGGGAAAACATGAAAGGGAATCCAAATGGCCACTTCTTCCAGGCTGAGGTAAGGAAGGCTGACTGCCTCTCACCACTTCCTTCCCAGGCCCTCCTTAGCTCCATCCAAAGTCCAGGCATTGACAGTGTCTTGGCTGATATCCTCTTGTGGTTCCTCTAGCCCAGGAGGGCTCCATAAATCAGGCAAGACAGGAAGCTCAGCTTGGCCAGGACAAGAGGGAGGAGACGCTGTGGTGGAGAGAGGCACAAGCCCCAGGGGACTAGGCCATCAGAGCTTGCCCTGCCAGCCCTCCCCAACACCAACGGACAAGTGCCACACAAATGTGATCATGCAAGTCTCAAGACCCCAGAAAGGGAGTCAGAAACCATGCCCTCTTCTAGTCCAGGTGTGGGAGGAAACTACACAAGGTTAACCCGCACAATTAGGGGGGAGGGCTCTTCAGTGACACACATTCCTTCAAATTGTCACTGACAGCAATCAAAGTCCCTCATGCCACACTTACATGTAAGGCACTCAATTCCATGGGCATTAATCAAGGCCTGTTGTTGTTGCTGTTGCCATGGAGATGCTCCTGACTTGCGGCAACCTGATGTCCAACAGAAATGTTGCCCAGCCTATACATCTGCATGAGTGTTGGTACGGCTGAGTCCATTGCTGTGGTTATTTTGTCAACCTCTCCCACTGAAGGTGTCCCTCATTTTCACTGACCATCAATTAATTAACCACAGTGTTCTCTTCTAGCTATTGGACATTGATGACATGTCCAAAGTAAGAGAGCTAAAGTCTCACCATCCTTGCTTCTAAAGAACATTCTGGTTGTTCTTCTAAAACTGATAATCAAAGACTACAGTGTGCAAGTATCTATCATGCCAGGAAATGTGAAAGATACAGACAAAAAGGAGATCTTCTGACATGTCACAGAGGTAAAATGCACCCATTTGAATGCATGAGCTGAGAGGGAGACATCAGTTTGAGAGGTGAAGCTCATGGATTATCCTCTAGACATGACTGAACC
Source organism: Orycteropus afer afer (assembly GCF_000298275.1). Taxonomy (NCBI): domain Eukaryota; kingdom Metazoa; phylum Chordata; class Mammalia; order Tubulidentata; family Orycteropodidae; genus Orycteropus; species Orycteropus afer. Next base: position 16,365,208 of record NW_006921605.1, on the reverse strand, counting down.
CATCTAAGCGAAGCTTCCCCATTGGGCAGAAAGTACTGGGAAAGTCAGTGCAGTCCTTGACTGACCAAGTTAGGGGAACTCACAGGCTAGAAGGCTGATTCCACAGCTGGATCCTATCAAGACAACAGTGAGTAAGAGAATAATTCAAAATCCCAACCTGGCTCTCAAACTAGGGCAGATTTAAAAAGAAGCAGATGAACAGAAGCACACATGAAAAGACCAAGTGTGGTGTGGCTGCCAAAAAGCCAGTGGGAGAACAAGCAACATTAACAGATGTGTACTGTCTAGAATGAGGGAGGTGAGAATTCCATTGCTCTTTTTACCCCTCCTGAGATGTGGTTCAGGGTTCCAGGTGCATGCACACACACACACACACCCCATCATTGTGGTTGCAGCCTTTTTTTGGAGAAGGTTGTCTAAAGATGGCTTGGAATCATATCTTAAGAGCAACGATGGATCTGCCTGAAAGGCAAGACTTAGCCTGCAACTTATCATCAGCTGCCAAATCGGGTCTCCAGTATAATACACAAGAATTCTGTTACCAAAGCACCACTACCTTCACCTTTAACTTGTTGCTGTTGTGTGCAGTCAAGTCAATTCCAACTCACAGTGACCCTGTAGGACAGAGCAGAAGTGAGTTTCTAAGACTATAATCTTATGGAAGCCGACTGCCACATCTTTCTACCACAGAATAGCTGGTGGCTTCAAACCACTGATCTTTGGTTACCATCTGAATGCCTTACTACTGAGCCAGCAGAGCTCCTTGCTTTAAGATCTAGAAACAAAACAAAACAAAACCAAACCCAACTCATTGTCATCAAGTTTATTCTGACTCACAGCAACCCGCTCTGGGTTTTTGAGGGAGTAAATCTTTATGGAAGTAGATTACCCAGTCTTCCTTCCATGGAGTGACTGGTGGGTTTGAACTGCTAACCTTCTGGTCAAATGTCTTAGGCACGAGGCCACCAGAGAAATCCTAAAACAACCAAATTCAACAAAAGAAAGTACTGCAGTCATTCTATTTTGAGAAAGTTTTAGTTACTATTAATAACTTAAGTTGAAGACAATGGACTTCTGGTACACTAAAGCACATCTAAAGGACTCTTTAAGGAACCCTAGTGGCACAACAGTCAAACGTTTGGCTGCTAACCAAAAGGTTGGTGGTTCAAACCTACCCAGCAGCTCTGCCAAAGGCAAGATGTGGAGCTCTTTTTGCATAAAGTACACAGCCTGTGTAACCACATGGGGCAGTTCTATTCTGTCACATGGGATCACCCTAAGTCTCAATTGACCCCTTGGCACCTGACAACAAATGACTCTTTAAACCAAACATAAAGAGGTAGTTTTACTCTCAGGGATGGGACAATACTTTAGACACATTTTAAAGCTAAAGTGGCTCTGAAAGCTGAAAACTTGGTCCTTTTCCATCTGATTCATTACAATGATGCAGCTCACGCTGCTACCCGTAGCCATTTCTTAAGAATATGGCTCAATCCTGTACTTTTCCAATCTGCATAACTACCACAGCCTTTTAACTGGACTGAGTCATCTTCTCCATCAAATGTATGCAGAGACAATATTTCCTGGGCACCAGGCAGGAGAGCTGAATTGCCAGAAGCCCAGAGTCCCCATCAATTTTCAAAGCCCTTGTGAATGCAAACACATACACACAAGGAACCAGGGACAAGGCAGTTGGAGAGTTTTGCTAATGTCGAGTGCACACTGCTAATATCTTTTTCCTGATCTAGGCTTGTTGCTGCAGAAGGATCCTGAAATCAATTTGTATAGATGTTGAGTCACTTCAACTCAACCAGTCCCATGAAAAAGTAAGGATCAATAACAAGAGTTTGTTTTTGCTATGTGCTGACAAGTTGGTACTGACTCATAGCTACCCTCTGTACAACAGAATGAAACACTGTCCGGTCCTGCTCTAGCCTCACAATTACTGCTGTTTGAGCCCACTGTTGCGACTACTGTGTCAATCTATCTTTTTGAGGGTCTTCCTCATTTTCACTGCCCCTCTACCAACCATGATCCAATCCTTCTCCAGGCACTGGTCCCTCCTGATCACATGTCCACATTATGTGAGATGAGGTCTTGTCATCCTCACTTCTAAAGAGCATTCTGGATGTACTTCTTCTAAGATAGATTTGTTCTTCTGGCACTCCCTGGGATAATCAATATTCTTCACCAACACCATAATTCAAAGGCATTGATTCTTCTTCGGTCTTTCTTATTCATTGTCAAGTAAAAGCAGCAGTCTAATAATGCTCTAAATAAATCACTGTATTCATTAAGAATGAGGAGATAGTGACTCGGAAAGGACAGGGAATTGCAGAGGCACACAGCTCATGCAGGGTGAGGCTGAGCTTGAACCCTGCCAGCTGGCTTGAGAGCCCAGGTTTTTTTTTTCCACAACACTAGCTCCTTGGCCTGGGATAATCCCTCCATAAACAGTAGCTACTGTGATTGTTATTATTATTAGTAGTAGTAGTGGTGATAGTGTTATTACAATGCTCTAATTTTCTTCACTATCACACTTGGATTTGAACTAACAGGGAACTGCAAAAGGCCTGGATGGATAGGGACTCAGTGGTTACTGAAGGACAACAAGATGCTCCCTTTTTGAAGGTGAGGTGTTACAGGGAAAGGCATCCAGAGCCCAGGTGTGAAAAAGAGTCTGAAACAGGCAGCTGAGCTCCAGCAGAGAGGAACAGATGGTCAGCGATCTAAGTGAATAAGCCAGGACAAGCCCATGCAATTGTCACAGGTGTGAAGGAGCAAACAAGGTAACAGGTAAACCCAAAGCTACCAGCTAATCATACAGAGTAAGAACTCTGGCAGGGCAGACAGAGCAGGCTACACTGCCCTGACATCTAGGTCCAAAGACGAAGGTGAGGTAAAGTGAGGTGAGATGCAGCCCACCTGTACAGCCAGGTAGCACTATCTCATTCCAGAGGAAGAGAGACGGAGAGGTGGGGGAGAAGCAGCAGTTTCCAGCCCCAGCTCTGCCCAATGGCCTCCCCAGTAAGAAGGAAGAAGTCGTCCTTCGGAGCTCAGACACTACCAATCAAGCACTCCAGATGGGGAGAGAAAAACTCCAGGCTCTCAAAGACCCCTGTTTCTCTGAGAATTGAGGAATGACCTATAGCCATCACACATGTAACCCGATTCTCCTGCTCCCTAACATCTGGGACCCACACAGAACCACAAAGCAAGCTGGGCCTCACTTCTAAAACCTTCCCTTGCAGGAAGATGCCTCAGTGGAGGATGGCACTGTGGGTAAAGGGGCTGAAGAGATCTGAGTTTTAGTGATTTGAAATTTTCACTCCAAGTGGCTTGACCCAAACTCTCCCGACTCTTCACTTCCTTTTGGCAAATGAGCACCCTACACCCAAGAAGGAACTGGGGGGTCAATGTTTGGAAACACCCGACAATGGATTTCTGTTTCCTTGACAAAGAAAGCAAGCTCATGAAGTGCTCATAGGATCCATGGGCTATAAGTACGTGGAATGACTTAGACTATTTCCACACTGTTATCCTCATGGAAGAGGAGCTGGTGGCACAATGGTCAAACCCTCAGCTGCTAACTGAACGGTCAGCAGTTAGAACCCAGACAGCAGCTCTTTGGGAGAAAGACCTGGCCATTCACTCCCGTAAAGATTTTGGCCTAGAAAACCCTATGGGGCAGTTCTAGTCTTGAGTCCAAATCACTCTGACAGCGCCCAACAACAGCAACAACTACTCGCAGCAAAAACAGGGACAGCTGTGCATGGACTTGGTAGGTGGTGGGCAGACATGACTTCCCCACTGTGGTCCCCGTGGAGCCTGTGAACAGAAAGTCTACACAGATCAGTCAAACTCGGATTCTCCTGCTTCCTCACCTCTCCTCCCTAAACCTTCAGAGCAGCTCAATATGAGTTTGCCCCACCCACAACCCTGAGTGGTTCAGAGTGAGCCTAGAAGTAAGGTCCTTTCCCACCTGCAGTCAAGCCCAACTTCCCCCACACCTTTTCATGAAACTGAGTAGGAACGGGAGGTGGAGAGGAGCAATCCAGCCAGAAATCCCCCCCCCCCCTTCTGTGGATTTAAAGTATCTGGAGACCATTAATTCTAGCTAGCTCTTCACTCCATTTCTGTAAGACACTTTTGGTTCCTCCTGTTCCAGATGCAGAAAGCTTAGAAAACAGTCCATCTGATGGTCCAAATTCATTCTCACCAAAGTTTGAGAATGTTTTATATTTGCTCTCCCTGAAAATCACAGAAGGCTGAAAAGTGCCTTTCTGCTCTTTGATGACAGTCTTTTCCTTGAATATCTTGCCTACAGCACATGGTTCCAATCAATTCCACTCAGTACACCTCTATTGGGTATCTACTATATGCCAGACGCTGCCCTGTACCAGATGAATAACCCAAGGGGGCTCACAAGCTAATTAGTAGACAGACACAATACACATCCAACAGTGATAAATGCTCTCACTGGGTACAAGTTGTCAGCTGCAGTTACAATGTATTGCATTGCCTAAGAGCAGAGTTCAAAACACATTTGATACACCAGGGTATCTGATCTTACTCCATGACATATTACTTGCTGAATGCCACCAACATAAAATAAACTTTGCTCTGGTGAACACTATTTATGGGAACAAAAATATTAAGTCAGCAAATGCAAAACTAACCTGGGGTTTTAGAAATTAGAGACTACGGCCAAGATAAGGTTATGGTTCATTTACTCAATATATTCTCCTGTCTTATAACTCAGAGAATACTTTGCACAAATATAACAAAGTGAACTAAATACATATATATATACACACACAGATAGATAGATAGATAGATATAGATATAGATACACACACAATCTGTACATATACATACATGTGTGTATATACATACACACATACATACACAAACCAAAAATAAGGTTAGAAACAAACCAGATACAAACCAAAATTAAGGTTTAGAAAAAGGTATGTCTCCTTTTTCACTTGAGATATACCCCATGTATACTGTCTATGAGCAAATGTGGTTGGGAGTTTAAGTGGCCCATCAGTCTTTAAGAGGAAGGCTAACTGAAGATTGCATTTCAAGTTTTAATTTGCTCCTTTTCCTCTGCCACTCAAGTAGTTAAACATTTGTTTCAGAATTCCATCTCACTGCCTTCGTTGTCTCCCTAAGAATTAAATCCTAGAATGTCAAGTCCTTCAAGACTGTTTTGAAAGGGCAATCCTTGGTATGGAAATGAAGGGCTTACCGTGCCCTTTAAGTCTGAACTGTGTATGACCCACGGGAAGGAGCAGGTCTGCTCAAATCGGGTCTCTCCACCAGGTCAGGCCAGGCAGCTCCAATTGCAGTTTGGCCCTGCCCGATACAGATACAAACGGATCAGGTCCACTAGGCAGCGGCTCTGAAAGATGTCAGGGAAGCTCTCTATTGGCATGTGACTCTCAGACTTCATTTCTGCAGCCTCTTCCAGGGACACACAGCCAAACTGTGTTATTTTCCCCAGAAAAGAACCGATTCCAAATGAATGGGTGCAGCATGCATGCATGGCCACACAATGGGGGGGCACCACCCACCATGGTATTCTCTCTTCAAGGCATCATTAACCGTTCTATAAAAAGCTAAACCAATAGTTCCTTTTCAGGTGTCTAAGTTATGGACACTTACATAGCTCCTCAGGCTTTTGTCTTCATTAAGACTCTCGACTATCTAGCCTTGGTGGTTCTGACCCACTTCCAAAATTTCTTTCCTAAAAATCCATGCACTTAGGAGCTGGGAGATGTAACCCAATTGATTGTGTGTGTCTGTATTTTAGAGAGAGAGAATCGCTGCCACTCAACTCATACCTCACGTGTTTGCAGAGAGCTTCCTACCCTACTTCCAAAGTCTTCCTCAATAACTCAGTGACAGAATTAGGCAGGGTGCTGGACAACTTAATGAAAACTATCCTTTAAAAGTTTCACAACTGAATGACTTTCCAATTTACAAAATCATGTCATTGTATGAACCACAGAAAGCTAGATTGATTGATCAAAAGATGGCTAAACAGATGGATTTTTTTTTTAAGAGGAGGAGGACTCCTTTGGCCAAGGTGCTGTACAGTGGTTATGATATGGGAGAGAAGGTGTTAATTTCCATTCTATATCTGTTTATCTCTAACTTCTTATTCTCTCCAATGAGCATTAAAACTTTTTTTTTTTTTAAGCACTACCCCAAACCACTACCATCAAGTCCATTCTGACTCACAGTAACCCTACAGGACAGAGCAGACTTGCCTCAAAGGGCTGCCAAAGCTGCCATCTTTATGGAAGCAGACTGTCACGTCCTCCTCCTGCAGAGCGGCTGGGAGGTTTGAATCACTGTCCTGCTTAGCAACCAAATGCTTTAACCAATGTACCACCAGAGCTCCTTTATTAAGTATAGTGCCTATCATATTTACTCCTTCTTGTTTCAAACAGATTATCACTCAGCTACAAAATAGCTAAGGAATGAGGGACACGTGCTCCAAGAAAGCCCTTGTAAAATGGGAGCTGGGGACCTTTGTCTTTGGCAAATTCTGGGATCACATCTGTGTTAGGCTGGGTTCTCTAGAGAAGCAAAATTTACCTTAGGAAAATGGCTCACACACTTATAGAAGCTGGAAAGTCCCAAGTTCTTGGATCAAACGTCAAGCTGGAGGCTTTTTCTGACTCATGCAGCCACAGGGCAAACGAGCTCAAGGTTGGCAGGGAGGAAGTATACCATCTATTGACTCCAACGAATAACGAATCTAAGATCTCCAGGCCAAACGGTAGAGCATTTGCTCACGGACAGTTGTGGGCAGCACAAGAAGATCCCAATCCACAGAAGAGTGTCTCTTTTTCCCAGGATGTCCATAAATATACTGGAAGCAGGCCACACCCCTAGGGAAACTCCCTTTCAACTGATTGGCTCTGAAAACATATACATTTGATCTCATCATGGGAATAACCCACATCACAAATGCTTAAACCACTCAGAATTATGGTCCAGCCAAGCTGACACACAACTCCAACTATCAAAACATCTAAATACTTGGAAGTCCGTAGAGAAGCAGGAAGTGGGTACCCTCCCCGCAGCCAGCCATCACTGGGGGCCCCCTCAGTGTTCCTGAATTCATGGCAGTAGAACATGGCTGCCCACAGAAAGTGGAGGGAAGCCACAGCCATGGTGACTCACCTGTGTTGTGAGAGGACAAAGGCAGAAGTGGGCTAAGTAGGACCTGGTAGAGACTTTAAATAAAATGTCATCCTCACAGTATCTGGCCTTCTTGGTTCTGACTGGCAAGTCTAGGCTGGGGTGACGGTCCAGAGGGAAAGGAGCTGAGCTTCTTCCCCCTGGCTAATGCAACAGTTAACATGCTCGGCTACAAACTGAAAGTCTGCCGGTTCAAGTCCACCCAGGGGTATCTCTGAAGACCTGGAGATCTACTTCTGAGAAACCAGCCACTGGAAACCCAGCGGAGCACAGCTCCACTCTGTCACGTTGCTGCTAGGACATGAGGAGAAAAGCAAAAACTGTGGGGACAGAATTACCAAAGAGGTGGGAATGGCACTTTTTGGAGGTAAGAAGACGCGAAGCGGTGGCTGAGAATCCTGGCTTTTCTCCCCTGAAAAGAGTCACAGCTCCCCCTCTAGTCAGCACTTGCCACCCCCCTTTCCCGGCCTGCTTCACGGGCCCCTGATTTTTGGACTAATGGTGTCACAGTTGTTCAGTTTCAGACCACACCCTCCATTCGGAGACCTCGCGACAATCCCGGGCTTTTAGTCCAGCTCAGCCTTCCACAGAACTGTGCACTATTGTTGATAGGGGCCACACCACTTTTCAGTTAATAGTGATCTCGTGACAGAGCAGAACTGCCCCACAGGGTTTCCTAGGCTGTAATCTTTAATGGATGTCTTTGAACACCGGCGTTCTAAGAATACTGGGCATAGCACAATTGCCAGAAGAATGAACAAATCTGTCTTGGAAGAGGTACAAACAGAAAGTGTTTAGAAGTGAGGATAGCAGGACTTTGTCTCTCTTACTTTGGACGTGTTGTCAGGAGGGGCCAGTCCCCGGAGAAGGACTCATGCTTGGTGAAGCAGAGGGTCAGCAAAAAAGAGGAAGACCCTCAACAAGATGGACCGACACGGTGGCTGCAACGACGGGCTCAGACACAGCAATGGCGTGAGGAGGGCGCAGGAGTGGCAGCGTCTTGTCCTGTTGGACACAGGGTCACTATGACTTGGAAGAGACATGACAGCACCTAACAGCAATGACAACAATCTTTAGGGAAGCAGGTCGTCAGTTCTTTCTCTCATGGAGCTGCTGGTCGGGCTCAAACTGCCCACCTTTCAGTTAGCAGCTGAGTGCTTATCCACTGCACCACCAGGGCTCCCTGAATGGCTGCTGGGAAACAGAAACCGTGTGCGGCAGGATGCTTGTTTCCCAGCCAGCTATGCTCCGTCCGTGTCGGACGGTGATGTGCCAGAGGACAATGCACCTGCAGGAGCGAGTGCCCCGCTGACTCCAGACTGCTGCACCCAGGTCACGGACGAGCCCCGAGACGGACAGAGCTCCCACCAGCCGGCACAAACAGGGACACGGGCTCTGTCTCTGCACAGGTGACATGTGCTGCTGCAGCAAGAGAGTCTGCCAACTTTCAGAGACACTAATCCCTTAAAAAATAAATTGTGGAGAGGGCTGTATATTATCTTTTCTAATAGGTATTATACACAGCATAGACCCAGATAAAAGAAAACTGTCATTCTGTAGTTTTCATTTTTTTTTCCAAACTGAAAATGTAAACTTACTTAAATATCTTTGTAGAGACATCGTTTCTTCCTATTGGATTTTAGCTGATTAGGAGAAAAACGTAGTGTCAAAGTCACACCAGCTCCCAGCAGCAGCTAAGGAGTGACTAAACAGAGAACAGTCATATGTGTTAACAGGGAAATGGAGCTACGATCAAGGAGATGAACTCTAAGAAAAGATGGCAGGCACTGAAATACTACTCAAATGTGTAAAAAATAAGAAAAGTACAATGAAGTCTTCATTTTA
>NW_006921605.1:16353152-16356045 GCF_000298275.1 Orycteropus afer afer | reverse complement strand
GCTAAGGAGTGACTAAACAGAGAACAGTCATACGTGTTAACAGGGAAATGGAGCTATGATCAAGGAGATGAACTCTAAGAAAAGATGGCAGGCACTGAAATACTACTCAAATGTGTAAAAAATAAGAAAAGTACAATGAAGTCTTCATTTTAATAATACATTACAGCCATTTATTACTTATTACATTCACATGCGCTCACGGTCGTCGAGTCGAATCCAACTTATAGCGACCCCTCCTTGGCTTTCCGAGGCGGTATCACTATGGAAGTAGATTGCCCAACCTTCCTTCCAAGGAGTAGCTGGTGGGTTTGAACAGCGAGCATTCTGGTTAACAGTCCAATGCTTTAGGCACTGTGCTATCAGAGCTCTTTTTTTTCCCCCTGCAAAATCACATTTTTCCTGCTAAAGTAAAATATTATTCATGCATTTTGCTCACAATGAAATCTGAGGTATCATTTCATCAAAAGGTCTCATTTACAGATGAGGAAACTGAAGCAGCTTACCTCCAATCAACCAGTAATGCCACCTTGTGTTTAATAACTCTTTAGATCAGCCACATAAAGTCTGGGGACATAACAGGAACCAGGAATATGGTAAACATTTCCCGTTCAAGCCTGTTGGTATCAGTGAGACTAAACTGTTTGCCATAATGGAACTGTACCATGCTACAATCTAAAAGCAAGTCTGTATCTTTCTATGGTAGAATGCTCATCTTCCATGCAGGAGATCCAGGTTCGATTCCTGGCCAATGCTCCTCCACCTGCCAGTAGAGGCCGGAGTGTGGCTGTGATGCTGAACAGTTTTCAGCAGAGCTTCCAGACTCGGATGGAGCAGGAAGAAAGGTCTGGCAATCTACATCCCAAAACAGCCAATGAAAACCCTATGGGTCACAATGGTCTGGCGTACAACCAATCACGAGAGAGCGCAGGACCAGGCAACGTTTCCTTCTTTTGTGCACAGGGTCACTGTGAGCCAAACAAGATAACAACACCTACTAAAAGATCTCTTCCATGTTACCACCCATGATTTCTAGATGTTATGTGGAATTTGTCTTAGTTTTCAATGGCAGAAATTCCAGCTCTTACTATATATCTTTTTAAAAAAGAAGGTTCAATGTGGCCAGCTTATGGCAAATAATACTTTGCCATGAAGTCTGCTTCTGAGGTAAAGGAGAAAAGAGTGTGGGAAGAGAAGCGGCAAGAAAGCAACTTGTTGCTGAATGTGAATCGCTTTCCGGAATAACTCGGACTCCCACCTCAGTTCCACAGGCGTGAGTCCACAAGCCCAGAGAGACTTCTCCAGACCACGCGGGATGGACCAGAACGCAGGGCTCCTGACAGAGGCTTCGTGCTCTTTCACCGGGCACACAGGACCCATCTCTCAGCTCAGCCTCCCCTAAGCTCTGCCCCCACCCACCCACAAATTCTTCCCAAATTCACAGTTCCCCTTCCAACATTTCACCCACTGACCAGTACAAACAAGGTACAGACTTGGTCCAGTGAGGAGATGCTCTGAGACATGGCAGGGACTCCTCATGATCCTCACAACAGGGCTCTGCACAAAGCAGCCGCTCAACAAAATGGCTGCGGATGAACCTAAAAGAAATGTGATAAAACACATGACCCTGTGTCTCTTCTCCACGTGACGGAATTAAGAACACTCCCATTCCAGGGACCTGTAGAGTGCTGCTCAAGACAAACTCTGGGCTTAATGCTACAATTACATATCAGGTTATACACACTGAGATGTCTGTGTCAAGAACCTTTGAGTTGTTTTTCAAATGTCAAATCTGACAAAATAATAAGAAAAAGAGCCCAAGGAAACAAACACTTCCAAAAAAGCACCTTTATTTTCAGCGTTCCTTCCTTCCTATGGAAAGGAGGCTGCAGGCCCATAGAATGTCACCTAGCTTTGTCCATAACCAGTAGCAATGATTCTCTCCACAAAGTTCTACAGTTAAAGCCCCAACATCTCAGCTGCCAAATTTCCTCCAAATACACTATTGGGAGAAGTAAAATTTAAAAATTACCCAATAATAACGGTTTCCCAGGGCAGCCTTGAAATGAAGTTCCCTTTCCACAAAGGAGCCTTGTTCACAGATCAGCTCATAGGACTAAAGAGCTGGGTAAACATAAAAGACTAAGTACTGGTTCTCTGCATCCTAAAAACACTAAGTCACTGCGGGTGGGTTAAGTCAGAGTTTCCCAGTCATTTACTCATTCAGTCACTTATTTATTTGGTTACAGTACTGGTGACGTAACTAACTCTGTTTCTGCCAAGAAAGAAAACAAAATCACCACACTTTATTATTATTATTTAATCTTAAAAAAAAAAAAAAAACTATCCCATTTTGAGGCTCAAAATTTGCCACGTAAAATTTAACTCCCAGGTAGTTAAAAGTTTGCTCAGCTACCTCACAGGGTTTGAGTGGCTGAGCAGGCTTATGAGTTTTATTTTTTCAAAGAAAGTTCAGTAAAAACCGATGCATATGGAGCAACAAGTAGGACAGCAATGCCTGCTGCTCACACCTCCTCTCTGCCACAAGGGAGAAGCCACAGAGAGTCAGGAGGGTGCACGGGACCTGAAGAGTTCCGAGACTACCGTGGGAGCTGCGACCAGGAAGACAACTCAACCCAGAACTGCCTCCGATGCTCTAGGCCCCGGGGGGCAACCCCGCTGCAGTCTGCACGCTTAGAATCAATTCTGAGAAATAATTTCTTCTAACTGCCAGTGACTCGTTCAACAAAACAAAAGCATATCCACATATCTATACACATACATACAACACCGGGTGTGAGTGTTAATTTCCCCACGGTGACTATTTCCCAGGCTGCACCAACGGTAAGGCTCTGGTCATTGCATGTTCTGCTTGTTTCTTTTTATTGTAGCATTA
>NW_006921605.1:16348184-16352826 GCF_000298275.1 Orycteropus afer afer | reverse complement strand
AGCCATGAAATACTTAATATTTTTATAGAAAGTAATAACTGCAGGCAGTAGGTAGGGGTGTTTGCATTTTTGTAAATTGCCTCTGGAGAGACTGTTGTCCTAAGTGGTAAATATCTGTATTTTGCCTCACAAAACAAGAAGCCTCAAAAGGAAATGTGAACTATTTATGTGCTTCATTAAAAGACAATTGATGTAAATCAGTTTCATTTTGAATGAGAAACAAGTTGACATACAGAAATGTTTAAGGAAGGTACAGGTAAGGTTGTAAAAACTGAGTATCTTGCTTTTCTATACAGCCAAGATATTCCTGTATTAGGAGACCTGAACTTTTACACAGACACCAATTATACTAAGGCCATGGCACTGAGGGCCTTTTCCCTGGCTTTCCTTAAGCAGAACCATCACAGAGCCTGGGGCCCACTGGCTGCCTCTGGGAGTGAAGAACCCTATGTTGCTTTCCAGCTTCAAATTTTCTTCCAGATGGGGCCTGCTTCATAAGAAAAAGAAATGGATGAGAAAGAAATTAATATTGACAAATCAGGCTTGGCCTACATGCTATCACAGAAACCACAAAGTGCCATTCAGAGTCCATCGCCGGAAAGATTTGGCCTGCCTACCTTGAGTTCAAACAGAAGGAGGAAGCTCTGACTTTAAGAGCCACAGAATATCCTATTCATCCTCTGCCCACAACCAAGGTCTCATTGTTCAAAGTGATGAAAATACAGATTTTAAGAAGAAATAACTGTGGGAAACATGACATCTCACGGGACAATGCTCAGTAGCTAGGGGCTGCAGTGCCCTCTTCATACGTCCACTGTCTCCGGCTGCCAAGTAATTCATGGGCTTCCATGTAGCCTTCCTAACCCAAGCAGCTTCTCATGGAGATGCCCTGTATTCTAAGCGCCCAGTGAAACTGACTGTCTCCACCACCCGTCTGTCAGTTTGTCATACTACGGTGGCTTGTGTGTTGCTAGGATGCGAGAAGCTATGCCACTGGTATTCCAAATACCAGCAGGGTCCCCCGTAGTGGACATGCTTCAGAGGAGCTTCCAAACAGACAGGATAGGAAGTAAGGCCGATGATCTCCTTCTAAAATTTAGCCAATGAGAACAAGAGAACGTTGTCCGACACGGTGCTGAAAGATGAGACCCTTGGTCGGAAGGCCCTCGAGATACACAGCAACAATGGACTCAACCACACCACAACCAAGAACACGACACAGGCTGGGCAACGTTTTGTCCTGTTGCGCATGGGGTTGCCAACTGGATGGCAACTGACAACATGAACAAACTTATTTTCTACTAAGAATTGATCTCTGGATACATTTCCCCAGGGAAGTTTAGATAAATTCTGTCACTTACTATCTTGTGAGCTTCGTGAGCCTCAATTAAACAAACAAACTCACTGCCATCAAACTGATTCCAATTCACAGCAACCCCCATTGGGTTTCAGAGGCTGTAAATCTTTACGGAAGTAGATTGCTCCATCTTCCTTCTGCAGAGCGGCTGGTGGGTTTGAACCGCTGACCTTCTGGTTGGCAGCCAAATGTCTTATCCACTATGCCACTGCACCACAAAATGGACTTAAAGGGCACTTAGGGCAATTATTGTAGCACTGGGATGTAGGGCACCTTCTTATTCTGAATATCAGAAAATGAAGAGTATCTGAAACTGTCCATCACAATCGATGTTACAGTGGAGCTCCTTAGTAGAACACCTTACTACTGGTGGATGATGACCCACCTATATTTAACCTAACTGGGCACATACCAGTTAATTTAAGATTGATCCAAACAGTCTGCCTGGATGAACATTCTTCACACACAGGTAGTAAGCAGCAGCTGGGTCTTTTTTTTGGCATATGGCCTTTGAAAGTATCTGGATGTGTTTTTCTAAAGAAAACCAACTCATCAAGATGTAATCTCAGAGATGGTTCCATATATTCACACTTAATCTGTTCCTGAGATAAACCCCTGGGGTCGGAGCTGGGACACGTGAAGCCCTTAGCCGCTGCTTTGCAAATCTTCAGCATCTCCCGTATGTCCAACCCGGTGGGTGGTGTCCTGCTTCCAAGGCAGTGGAGATACCAGTGTCTGTGATGTGCCCCCGTCACCTGGCAAGCTGGCATCAAACCCAGCAACAACAGTCAAGGGTGCAAATCAGCTGCTTCCAAAGTCTCAGCAGAACGGATCACAAGGAGGGTGGACAAGGTTTTACTCCATTAAACCCCAACCAGGACTAGAGGCCAGATACAGAATGACCTTAGGGCTTCTCCCTGTCTGCATGGCTGAAATTGAGAAACCCAATAAAAAGGCCCAACACACACACACACACACACACACACAAAGTGGTTCAAGAGACAGAGGTCAATGGTGAAGGGAGTGTACTTGAAAAGGGTGGCCCTGCTTAGCTTACCAGCCCTTGGTGTTATCTTTCCTCTTTCTCAAACACAAATCCTTGTATATACTTTGAATGTTTAAACTGGGTAAGATCTCAAGGGAGCTATTTTAAAATAATAATAACAACCACATAGGTATAGTAAGAACCTTGGATTCAGCAGTATGGCTTATAAATACACCCATACACACCAGCCCACACACCAAGTTTCCACTCTGCTAGGCGTTTCTAACGAAGTCCACAATCAATGACCTTCACAGATTTCACTTATAGCAGTTACTGCACTGCATCATAATGGAAGCTAAGAATGCCCATTTCTTTGGACTAACTCAGAAAAACGGTATAGTACAGAAAGCAAAGGTTAATTAAAAAAAAAAAAAAAAATCAACTTTGCAAGGAAGGCTTGCAACAAGTGATCAGGACGGAAAACTGGCTTTCATGAATGATTCATCCTTGCAGACTACGGATGGATTACTCGAGGCCTGCTGACGTGACCCTTCCTGCACGTGTGCTGCAGAAGAGTGACAACACCCGCAGGCTACATGCTCTCTTAGTAGTATTTAAAAAAAAGGTGGGGGGGCAGTAAACAGGTAGAGAGGATACTGCATCCTAAATGAAAAACAACAATACCTTCAAATAATCATTTGTTTAAAAGCACTGTTATGGATTGAATTGTGGGCCCCAAAAAAAAAAAAAAAAAGGCTGTGTGGGTAGCACAACAGTCAAGCACTTGGCTGCTAAGACAAAAGCTGGCAAACCCACCCAGCAGCACCAAGGCTGAAAGACGTGGCAATGGGCTGCTATAAAGATTCCAGCCTAGAAAACCCTAGGGGGCAGTTGTACTCTGTCACCAGGGGTTGCTATGAGTCACGGATGATTTCAGGGCACCTAACAACAACACAGGAGCTCTGGTGGCTTGGTGCCTAAGGCTTTGACTGTAACCAGAAGGCTGGCAGTTCAAACCCACCAGCCACTCCTCGGATGGACAGAAGACTGGGCAATCTACTTCCATAGTGATACCACCTCAGAAACCCAAGGAGGGGTCTCTATGAGTCAGATCCAACTCAACGGCCGTGGGTTTAGTAGCAAAAACATACCTTTAATTGTATTTGGAAACGATTTTCTTTGTTATGTTCAGCAGGTTCTAAATCTAATCACTTCTAGGTCTAAACAGAGCAGATGATACCAGGCCAGACATGACACACACTGGGGAAGACAAACGTCTTGTGAGTTTCATCTACAAGGCACGAAACAAAGAACTCCAGGGCTTACAGACTAGGAAGGAACTGAGATGACTGGGACCCTCATTTGGATTTTTAGCCCCCAGAACTGTGAGAAAATAAATCTCTGTTCTTTAAAGCCACCCACCTTGGGCACTTCTATTATAGTAGCACTGGGAAATGCAGACACCTCCCAAGAGGATCAATCAACAAATACAGCACAAATATGCAGAAAAGCCTCCCAGCTTACACCGTGCTTCTCATTGCCTCTTAATGTCAACATGCGGAAATGGACATAGACATAGTATTATAATCAAAATAAGACACAGCAAAATATCAATTATCCAGCACCATTAGAGAACAAGGTATTCCACCAGAGGAACTGTCCAGAGAATAAAAACTTGCGCTGAAACTACCAAAACTGGAAAATAAAAAGAAGCTACCTATAAGTATTTCTAAAGAGCACTGAGTATATACTGTCTTGCCTTCTTAAAAGGGATGCCGATGCTGTTATGAGGTGCCGTGGAGGCGGTTTCAACTCACAGTGACCCTGTGCACAACGAGTGAAACCCTGACCAGGCCTGCACCATCCTCACAATTGTTGCTATGTGTGAGCCATGAGGGCAGCAACTGTGTCAATCCATCTCATTGAGGGTCTTCCTCTTTTTTTGCAGACCCTCTACTTTACCAAGCATCATGTTCTTCTCCAGGGACTGGTCCCTCCTGAAAACATGTCCAAAGTATGAGATGAAGTCCTGCCATCCTTTCTTCTAAGAGCATTCTGGCTGTACTTCTTCCCAGGCAGAGTTATTCCTTCTTCTGGCCGTCCACTGGATATAGGTTCAACATTCTGCACCAAGCCCACAGTTCAAACGTACCAATTATCCTCTGGTCTTCCTTACTCAAAAGAGATGCAGAACATCATCTGTTCTTGAGTGGGCAATTCTTTATGCTGCTCTTTGGCAACAGTGTTTCATTGTGCTCTTCAGTGTTTCTGTGGAAGTCATATGGCCCTTTGTCACTACA
>NW_006921605.1:16314637-16343724 GCF_000298275.1 Orycteropus afer afer | reverse complement strand
TGAAACTGAGGCCTAGAAAGGTCTAGAAGAGTCCCATAGGTGATCACAACAGCTAACCCAGCTTGTTACTACTAATGGCCACCCGTTAAGGAGAGCTCACTGCGAGCCCAGCCAGCACTATGCTGGGGCTTGACAAGCATCTGATCCCTTCAACAGCCCTCCTAGACGGCACCCTGATTGATTACCCTTTGAGAAAGCAGTGTTTCAGTCTGTTGCACAGGGTCACCATGAGTAGGAGCTGACTCAATGGCACCTAACAACAACAGAGAGCGACACGAAGGCTCGGTGAGTTAGAAGCAGAACTGAGCCACCTACATCTCCTTACTTATAGGCAGGTGCTATCACACCACGACCCCACTCTACAAACCCCCATACATCCCTTCACCTCAAGCACAGATGTGACCAAGGC
This sequence comes from Orycteropus afer afer, assembly GCF_000298275.1. Lineage (NCBI taxonomy): Eukaryota > Metazoa > Chordata > Mammalia > Tubulidentata > Orycteropodidae > Orycteropus > Orycteropus afer. Next base: position 16,343,315 of record NW_006921605.1, on the reverse strand, counting down.
AGTGCCAGCTGAGAGGAAGTTCCTATCTCTGGCAAAGGCACACATATGTTCTATGCTCCTATTCCACATGAGCCCAAAATAAATGGTTAGCAACTCATCTGCTCTCCTGGACAAATGCCTAGAACACTGGTGAGAGGATAGGCCAAGGAGAGGATTCCAAGACAAAGTTACGCCTTCGACTCTTACTGAAATATTAAATCACTCTGCCATGATCACTCCAGGAGAGAAGTTTTCCACCCAAGCCACACCAGGCAGTTTCCCACAGCCGCTGGTGGAAGCCCTTGGTGTTCAAGATACACCCACAATCACTACGGCAGCCTAAACCACTGGCCTGACTCCCTGTCACCGATTCTCTCCCTCTGCTTTTCTTTGAGCACAGAAAGCTGTTCCTGCAGGGCTGGCGCGGCTCCTGAGTGGAACAGCTCCCAGCAGGGCGGAAGTCTGGTGTGGCTCATTCAAGCTCAAGTTACTTCACATGCTAAACACCTTCTGGAAAACCCTGGGGGCAGAAACATTTCTGGCTTTTGTCTTCTCCTCTGTAACCTACTTGGTCCACTGACCTTTAAACCAGCCCCATGTTGTCTCAAATAGGAGAGACAAACAGGAGCATGAAGCAGACACAGAAGCTGGGATGGAAGCCGGCCCAGTAGACTCCAGTTACAACGTCTTGGTCCTCAAGATCCACCCCCAATCCACTGCTGAGAAAGGCAGGGCTCACACCAGGCAGGTCTATGATTAGTCCAATTCTGGGTTTAGGTTAGGGGACACGAATATCCTGTGAAGCCTGGGGCAGAAAGAGCAGCAGCACAAGTCATTTACTTGTAGCTCTTAAAACCTGGCAGGACGGGACCTCCTCCTATTTCTGGAACTCAGTGAGTGGCCGTGTGCCCCCTATATTAACAAGTGGGCAAAGAAACAAAGGAATGAAATTCTAGTACCTGCTGCAGTATGGGTGAACCCAGAGAGCATCACGCCAGTGAAAGGAGCCAGACACAAGGGACAAACATTGTATGATTCCACTTGTATGAAGTATCTAGAACAGGCAGAGCCATAGAGTCAGCCAGTAGATTAGAAGTTATCAGGGGCCAGGAGAAGGAGAGAATGAGGTTAGCGCATAAAGGGTACAATGTCTCCTTTTGGGGTGATGAAAAAGTTTTGAAAATGGACGATGGTGATGGCTGCACATCATTGTGTCACTGTGAATGCAACCGTTGCTGCCAGGTGCTGTCAAGTCGACCTTGACTCATAGTGACCCCGTGTGACAGGGAGAAACGCTCCATACGTTTCTCCAGGCTGTGATTCCGATAGGAGCAGATCACCAGGTCTTTCTCCCTTGGACCTGCTGGGCGAGTTCACACTGCTGACATCTTGGTTAACAGTTGAGTGTCTGACTGCTGCGCCACCAGGGTTCCTTGTAAATTAATATAATTACTGCCATGGAATTGTATGCTTAAGAATGGCTACAACTGCAATTTTTATTGCATTGTATGCTATTACAATAAAGTAATTATGTCTTGAAAAGTGGGCAGAGAAGATGCAGAAGGGTCAATGGGGGCAGTGGGGACACATCCATACTGTGGCTTGGGGGAAAGAGGGGGTAAGCAAAAGGGGAGGGAAGCAGTAGGTGTCGGGAGACCTACAACGTGAGAGTTTCTATGGACTTCTTGCGCCCCAGCTCAGACACTACAGATGAGGGAAGGAGCAGAATGAAGGCAAGTACTTCAGTTTCTCTCCCACCCTGAGTTCTCAGATGCTAAGTGGAAGAACCCCACACAGGTGAGATCCCAGTTCATCAGGATGCCACAGCAGGGCTTGTTCTCTAAGTGCATTTAGTTGATAGGCAAGCACACTGGCCACAGCCAGACTTCCATCGCCCTTAGAAGCTCATCAGTGTTTACCAAACCTAAGAGATTCAGGTAAGCGCCAGGAATCTGAGGACCATCCATGAGGTCCACAGATGTCACGGACGCTACAGCATCAACATCATTTACGCTCCTGGCAGCTCTAGCTCACAATCCTTCAGGGCCCTCTTCTCTCCCAGCGCCAACATAAATGGTGGTCCTCGCTGTCTGAAAAGCCAGCGCTGCCGGCAATTTTACAGTGTCTGTGTGGCAATAAGAGGCACTTTAATTTTTCAAGCACATTTGTGCAATGTGTGGGGAGCAGACTAAAATTAATGAACTTTTCTTGCCAAAAAGAACTAGGCTTCAGATTCGGTCACGTGCTGCCAAATAGACAGTGTGAATGAAGTCAGTTTATGGAGAAAATAAGAACATTCCAAAGGAGCAGGGGTGGGTTACAGGCAGTTCCGGGCTTAATTATGCCAACCTACAGATCCCCATCATCTGAGAAAATTAAGTCCAGGCCTGTAGCTGAGCCAGCCACAGAACCTACTCCAACCCCCTCCCCAACTACCACACAGGGCTATGGTAGGATCTGGGCAGGCTGAAGATCCTCAATGATGCTAGTTCCAAGGCAGCAGCCCCATCTCTGTTCTCTGCCTCCCCCAAGGTCTCTGAGTGGGACAAATGGTTTGCTCTCAGCTCTTAACCAAAAGTTGGGTGGTTTGAGTTCACCCCACAACACCATGGAAGAGAGGCCTGGCAATCTGCTTCCATAAAGACTGTAGCCAAGAAAACTCTAGGTAGCTCAGTCCTACTCATTGGGGTTGCCATGTGCTGGAACTGACTTAATGGCAATGGGTTGGTTTCCCCTGGTTTTGCCTCTGCCAACTTCCATCCTCCTCCTACAAATACCACTGCTGTCTGGGCTCCCCGTCCTGCAGCTTTCCTGTCCCTTGGTCAGGCACTTCCCGTTGTACGGCCCACCCAGGTGGGTGATGGCCACTGAAAATGATTTACAGGGGAAAGGAACTGGCACTTACGCTCACTGCCTTGGAACTAGCATTACTGAAAACCTTCAACCTCCCCAGATCCTACTCCTCCAATCCAAAACAAAACCCAAATCTGGGTTTGTTTCTAAAAAGAAAAAGAATGTTTAATTCTTTTGCCCCAAAGTCCATGATTTTCATCTCCTTGGCCTTTACTCTTTCCTGTAGTTTTAGGCCAATGTCCAACCTGCACTTGCCTGGCCCTGAGGCACCACCCACCTGGAATTTTCAACCCTAAACAGTTTTTCCTAAGCACTTGGCACACTGGTCGTGGAGGCCATAGCTCCAGGCATGACAGCGGGCTTGGCTCAACTAGTGCACAATGTAATTAAAGTGGGATGCAACTAATTGTATAATTTTGAGTCATGCAAGCTTAAATCTGCTAAATCACATCATGAAACTAGAGTATAATGAAGAATTGTCTTCAGAAAGAAAACAGACATAAATAAAGTCTCCATAGTAGTGTAGCGCCTAAGGCACTTAACTGCTAACCAGAAGGCAGGCGGTTCAAACCCACCAGTCACTCCTCAGAAGGAAGGTTGGGCAATATACTTCCATAGTGATACCACCTCGGAAACTCAAGGAGGGGTCGCTATGAGTTGGGTCTGACTCGACGGCACATAACAACAACAACATAGCACTGGATCCATATCAAACACTGACAGCTCAGCACAGTAACTTTTGATCAGTAAAAAAATTAATTTGGTCCACAGATAGAAAGATGTGGATTATTTCCCTCAATTAAAAATGCCTTGAAGTCTCTGTTACTGAGGATGAGAAAAATTAAGGTATTTTGATTCCCATTTAAGCTACCTGGTCATCTTCAGAACCTCAAAAACATACCTGCTTACATCAGTGGAGGGAAGATGGTGAGAATGCGTTTTACATCAGAGGAAAATAAAATGCAGAAGGAAGAGGTGATAGTGGAGGAAAGAAAAGCAAACAGGCCAACTCAAGCATCCATGGGAATAAAGACAAGGGGTGATGGTGTGCCCGTACAGCTACATGATAGCAGATGGGACTGTCACCATGCCTTTTCCTGAAGTCTCCAATCTCGGCCCTACCCCAGGGGTTCTGTCCCAAGTCATGGAATTCATCAAGCTTAGGGCATTTCTACTTCCATAACTACCCAGCTAATGGGAAGCGAGCAGAAACATTTCCAGTTCCACTTCCTAGGCTGCAGAGGCAAAAATATTCCTGGTCTTCCATTCAGATCCCCTAAATCCCTCCCTACATAACAAACATGGTTACAGTAGGTAGATGGCTTAACTGTACAGTACAGTTAGCCTGACTCGATACTTCCAGCACAACCAACATCAAATCAGTCGTCGTTGTGTGGGTCCAGACTCAAGGCGACCCTGTGTGTTTCAGAGTAGACCTTCACTTCATGGGGTTGTAGCGGCTGTTTTCAGAAACAGGTCACCAAGCCTTTGCCGGATTAGAGTTATGTCCACAGGAGGGGGATTCCAGCTGCCACATTCTGGCGATGCTGGTGGGTTACACGAGTGAGATTCTGGAGGTGCACTTGTGCTTTGATCACATTTGTATTTACTTTTCTATCTAGGAACCTTGATGAAGAAGCCTTTTATTGGGTGGCGAGGGCAGGGGAAGGGCAGCAAGGGAGAGGACCAACCCACAATCAATTTTCCTTTCCATAGCACTGCCTGACAGTCACAGTTCATCAAAAACTCCAAACAAAGTCACACTAGGAGCCCTGGGTTTCCTGTACAGTTTCACTGACTCTAGGGTGATTCTCTATTCAAGACAAAGGCCAGCAGACAGAAATATCTTTCTTTTGCTCCTGGCAAATACCTTTTTGATTCTGTCTCAATCTAACTGTCCAGAAAATTGGATTGGAAACAGGACACCATGGGGGAAAAAATCAGATCAGGCCTTCTGATGCAGCCTCCCCGCAGACACTTCATTCCACAGCACACGTCCCCCACCTATATGAAGTTGGCTGAGGCCCTCCACACGGTGGGGATGCTTCCAAACTGGCCGAGCAGATGGAGGTGCTGGTGGCCTTCCAGTCCCCAGGGCCCAGACAATTTGATTTGCTGAAAATCATACCAGTGGCTTCATTTTGTCCAGAGATGTCTCTCCACCCCTTTGCTTTCCCTGTATTTGGGAGCCTGAAATTACCTCACTGAAATCGGAATCTCTTCATCACAGCTGAGCTAGCCTACAGCTACTTCACCAGACTAGAGAGCATCTGCGGAGGAGACAGCCCACAGCCCTCAGGTAGTACTGGAATGGGAGCCACAGAGTCCAGGTGCATCTTAGGTGTTTCTAGAAATCTGCCTTTTTTAAGGGTGCTTCAGGAACGGGCAGACCTTTCTTGTGAGGTTTAACAGAAAGACAGAACTAGGAAGAACTATGTTAAGGAGAGAGAAGCCCAGCAGTGAGGCAGGAATCAAGAACAGCCCACATTTCTGTCCTGAGGTTCCCGCTTCCTCTTGAGACACTTTGCATTCTAAGAACCATGAGTTTTTTCTTCACTTGATATGAACTGGCCCTGCTTGCTGTGCGTATTGAAGCCTTTAGGAATAAGACCTCTGCATCCTGCCTCAGACAATGTCCAGGACACCACAAATGTTCTCCAGAACCTCATTTCTGCAATGGCTGGACCCCAAACACCAATGTCCCTTAGAAATTAGGACGTGTAGAATGCCTGGGTTTTCCACTAAACTCCCTCCATGCTAGAAGTAAACTCCCCATGTGGAGCAACTGGTGAAGGGTGTGGCTGCTACCAAAAGGCTGGCGGCTTGAATGCACCCAGAGGTACCTTGGAAGAAAGGCGACCTCACATTTAAGAAGCACATTCTGGGGGGTAAAGTTGTGTATGAATATTGTTCAAAGGGACCGGTGATGATGCTGGACTTGTGTGTTGGTCTGGTTTGCTTTCGGGTAAGTCAAACCATCTCTCATGATCCAGGGAAACCCACAGTGGATTCTTTAAAGAGCACACACTTGAGTTACGGCCTGAATAATCTGTTCCTACGGTCTTTGATCTCTAAAGCTGGATTTTGGCGCAACTGATCTTGAAAATAGGAGCTCTGGTAGTGTAGTGCCTAAGACACTTGACTGCTAACCATAAGGCTGGCGGTTCAAGCTCACCAGCCACTCCTTAGAAGGAAGGTTGGGCAATCTACTTCCATAGTGATACCACCTCGGAAACCCAAGGAAAAGTCACTATGAGTCGGGTCCAACTTGACGGCACATAACAACAACAACAACAATCTCGAAAATAAAAGGCAGGCACAGATGCACACACACAGATTTTCTCAAGTTCAGAAGCCTTTACCAGGATCTGCATTTCTTCCCAATTTGCCACCTGCATTGCACACAGCCACTTAATGGCCCCAAGCCTAATAGGACTCAAAGAGCATAACTTGGCTGAAACGCCCAGCTAATTTCCATCAGACACCTTCATTTCCAAAACCAACTTTCAGCTTCCACTGAGCTCCAAAGCTGCAAAACTCACTATTCTCATTAACCAGACCTTGTGTTCGCAAGACCACATTTATTAAACCAAACCCAAACCCACTGCCATTAAGATGATTCCAACTCACAGTGACCCTAGAAGGACAGAGCAGAACTGCCTCACAGGGTTTCCAAGGCTGTAAATTCTTACAGACAGAGATTGCCTCATTTTCTCCCACACAGCAGCTGCTGGGTTCAAACCACTGACCTTTTGGTTAGCGATCAAGGGCAGGTTAATATAGGGTATTTAATATTAATAAATTCAAACCCACCAGCCACTCCTCAGAAGGAAGATGGGGCAATCTACTTCCATAGTGATACTGCCTCGGAAACCCAAGGAGGGGTCATTGCGAGTAGGGTCCGACTTGACGGCACATAACAACAACAACAATATTAATAAATAAAATGTTAATAAGTAAACTATTTAATTATTTGAGTATACATATTAAATAGTATATACATGACTAAAGATCCACATTATCCTTAAGTTTAGGATCACTAGGGACACTCTATAATACCAGCAAAACAAAATAACAGTATGACATCACCTTGGTAGGAAAAAGGCTCAAAATGAAACAGAACACAAAGGCCATCTTTCACCAGATTTCATTCAGTAGAACCTTAGTTTTATGGTGTAATTCATATAATGTAATTCAATTTGATCCATAAAATTTTATTGTGTTCTCTGAGATATGTATGCAGCTAAACCACAGACACAAGGTGAAAAAGACAGTCCCGGTTTGTGGGTGCCCACTGCCCAGCAGAGGCAGAAAAATAACCAACAAACCTACACCCCCCATAAGTGGCATATACATAATGGTTTGGAATGTGGTGTATAAGTGATTCATTCTGCCTAGGGTTTGAAGACATTTGACCTCGGTCTTTAATAGTGAATAGGAGCCCCCTGGCAAACATGGACAAGAAGGGCATCCTACAGACAGGGAGAGCCCAGTTGACGAAAAGGCTGGAAAGACAGAAGGAAGGACAGAACCCTAAGGCCCTTGAAAACCATCATTAATTACAGGATTATAGAAGCTGAAGCCAATGGGAGCTTGGAGATGGTCACATTTGGTGGTTTGAGTCAAGGTTTCCACAGTTAGTGACAGACTCTGAGTATGATCCAAAAATCAGCTGCTGTCGAGTTGATTTTGACTCATAGCGTGTCAGACTAGAACCAGGCTCATAGGGCTTCTCGGTGGCTGAAGTTGTGGATAATCACCAGGCCTTTCTTCCCAAGCACTTCTGAGTGGATTTGAACCTCCAACCTTTTGGTTAGCAGCTGTGATGGTCAGGCTGTATGTCAGCTTGGCTGGGCCAAGCTTCTCAGTGGTTTGGCAGTTATGTAAGGATGCAGTCATCCCCCATTTTGTGGTCTGAAGTAAGTAACCACCTCCAAGATGAGATATGCTATGAGCAGCCAATCAGTTGAAAGGGAGTTTCTTTGGGGGCGTGGCCTGCATGCAATACATGTAGATGTTCTGAAAAGCTCGCTCTAGCTTTTTTTTTTCCCCCCCCCGCTGGCTCTGGACCCTGCACCTGGCTTACCGTCTTCTACCCTCCAGTTCTTGGGACCTGAGTCAGCTGCCTACTATACTGTCTGTTGATCTGGGGATTCATTAGCCTTCACAGCCTGTGAACCAACAGCCTGCCATCTTACATGCCAATTTTGGAGGTGCCAGCCCCTAAAGTTATACGAGTCAGGAGAAGCCTCCAGCCTGACATCTGACTCATGGGCTTAGGATTTGCTAGCCTCTACAACCACTGGAGTCATTTCCTGCAGGCAGGAGGCAGAGAGAAATAAGTTGGGGCTTGAAAAGAATATAAAGTAACTACTCCTTTCCTTCAACACAAGGAGCTCTGGTGGCACAGTGATTAAAGCATCTGGCTACTAAACAAAAGGTTAGTGGTTCAACTCCACCAGCGCCCCATGAGAGAAAGATAAGGAAATGGGTTTCCATAAAGATTGACAGTCTTAGAAACCCTACAGGGCAGTTCGACTCTGTCCTATAGGGTTACTTTGAGTCAGAATCAACTCGGTGGCAGTGAGCTGCATTGGGTTTGGTTTCTTTCAAAATCCTTGCTCTCTAGTTAGTTCTCACACCTCTCAGCTCTGTCACCTCTCCACATACATTCTGGTTGTGTGACAACTTCTTTGCTGTCTTACATGTTACCAACATTATAAATTCCTGTCAAAACAATTTGTCAGGGAGCTAACCGTATAGATATAGAGCTTATATGCCCTATGATTTATTAGCCCCTCTTCTGCTAGCCTGAATGTGAAGCTTTTCTGAAACTTAAAACAGAGTTAAACTTTTGCTTTTTAAATTGAAAGGGAGTCAAGGGTGAGTTTTGCCTGCTTTACAAGAGACTGGAACACAGAAGTGCACTGCCTTTGCAAAGAGCTATGTGAGTCGGGTACGACTTGACGGCACATAACAACAACAACAACAACATGTGATAAAAAGCAAAGAAGGGTGAAAGTTTTCATCCAGAGTTCAGTGCTGAAAGACCAGCCCACCAGCTCCACCAGGCCTCTCCGTCGGAGCTGCCTTGCTATTTTGCAGGCTGGGCCATCATTAGGCCCCGAGGTCCTCCACCTCAGCCCTCACTTCTCAAGGCTACTGCAACCCCTGCCTCTGGCTTCCCTGGGGTGAGTCACAGAAAGACAAGAGGACATGCTGCTGGCCCTGAGTGATTTATGTGTGTGGACCCCTGTGCTTTAGAATTCCATTTGCACCACCAACGCTGTGTACAGCGATGAGTCACCGAGATGCATAAACCCACACGGCACCCAGGGGAGGCCACGTTCTGCAGCCCTTTACCTGAATACAGATGAGGATCTATTGGGAGCTACTCATGTCAAAAATATAGCAGCTGTTGAAAAACGAACCTCCATCTTTGTATTTTTGAAACAGAAATAGGTAGGCCATGTACCAGTCAGCCTCTAGCAAGAGATGTTGAAAACGTCTGGCATGTTTCTTGAGCAAGATGGACTAGAAATTAGGAAAAACATCTCCATCCAGGATAAGGTGGCTTAGGATGTTGTACCATGATACCCACATTCAATACTTAGGCCAGCCACTCTGAGGACACATGGTCTGCCACACCACTCCAAGTCTTCTGGGAAGAGGGACTATGTGTGCATGTACATGTGTGTATGTGTGTGCATCCATGTGCATGTGCCTGTATGTGAAATGTGTGTGCACATGTGCATGTGTGCGTTTATGTATATATTTTTATTTTTGTTTGTGAACGTGTAGGCATTTGTGTCTGTGTGTTTGTGCATGTGCAATGCAAATATATGCATGTGTGTATATGTGTATGCAAGTGTGTTCGTGTTTTTATGTGTATATGTGTTGTGTGTGTGCATGTGCGTGTTTGTGTTTTTGTGTGTATTTGTGGGGGAGTGCATGCATGTATGTGTCTGTGTGTGTGCTGTGTCTGTGTGTGTGCGCGTGTGCATACTGGGCAGGAGGGGTGGGGAGACAGTGGTGGGACCAGTTGCTACTGTGCCAACTCAACTTGGAGCAGCCTGAGAACTGCACACCACAGGCTTTCAATGGCTGATGTTCTGGAAGGAGATCAGCAGGCCTTTCTTCTAAGGCACCTCTGGGTGAACTCAAACTGCTAACTCTTCAGTTAGCAGTTGGGTGCATTCCATGGTGGTAGGAGGAGAGTCTAAAATACTGAGCAAAGTCAGAAAGCAGTATGGTTTCCAGAGTTGTTGGAGTCACAGAAAATTGTAGGGCTGAAATAGTCCATCTTAACACTTAATTCAAAAACCAACCTCAATCCTAACATCTTTATTGTTAGGTGCCATCAAGTAAGTTTCAACTCATAGTGACTGTATGTACAACAGCAGAAAACACTGCCCGGTCCTGCACCAGCCTCACAATCCTTGCTGTGCTTGAGCCCATCACTGCAACCATCAGTCCACTTTTCGCTGACACTCTACATTACCAAGCATGACATCCTTCTCCAGGGAATGGTCCCTTCTGACAACATGACCAAAGTATGAGAGATGAAGTCTGGCCATTCTCGCTTCTAAGCAGCATTCTGGCTGCACCTCTTACAAGACAGATTTGTTCGCTCTTCTGGTAGTCCATGGTACGTTCAATATTCTTTGCCAACACCACAATTCAAATGAATGAATTCTTCTGTGGTCTTCCTTATTCACTGTTCAGCTCTCACATGCATATGAGGCAACTCAAAATACCATGGCTTGGGTCAAGCACACCTTAGTCTTCAAAGTGACAGCTTTGCTCTTTAACACTTTCAAGAGGTCTTTTGTAGCAGATTTCTCTAATGCAACCTGTCATTTGATTTCCTGACTGTTGCTTCCACTGCTGTTGATTGTGTACACAAGTGAAATGAAATCCCAGACAACATCAATCTTTTCTCCATTTATTGTGATGTTGCTTACTGATCCAGTTGTAAAGATTTCTGTTTTCTTGATGTTGAAGTGTAATCCACACTGAAGGCTGTAGTCTTTGATCTTCAACATTAAGTTCTTCAAGTCTTCACTTTCAGCAAGCAAGGTCGTGTCATCTACATATCACAGGTTGTTAATGAGTCTTCCTCTAGTCCTGATGCCTCATTCTTCTTCATATAGTCCAGCTTCTCAAATTATTTGCTCAACATACAGAGTGAATATATATGGTGAAAGAATACAGCCCTGAGGTATACCTTTCCTGATTTTAAACCACACAGTAACCCTTTGTTCTGTTCAAATGACTGCCTCTTGGTCCATGTATAGGTTCCTCATGAGTACAATTAAGTGTTCTGGAATTCTCCTTCTTTGCAATGTTATCCATAATTTGTCATGATCCACACAGCTGAATGCATTTGCATAGTCAATAAAACACAAGTAAGCATCTCTCTGGTATTCTTCGACTGTAGCCAAGATTCATCTGACACCAGCAAGGACATCCCTCGTTCCACACTCTCTTCTGAATCTGGCCTGAATTTCTGGCAGTTCCCTGTCAATGTACTGCTTTACCCACTTTTGAAACATCTTCAGCAAAATTTGACCTGCATGCAATATGAATGATATGGTTTGATAACTTCCTCTACCTGTTGGATCACCCTTCTTTGGAATGGACACAAATATGGATGTCTTCCAGCCGGTTGGCCAGGTAACTGTCTTCCTAATTTGTTGGCATAAACAAGTGAGCGCCTCCAGAGCTGCATCCGTTTGTTGAAACATCTCCGTGGGTATTTTGTCAATTCCTGGAGCTTTTTTTTTTTCCTCACCATTTCCTTCAGTGCAGCTTGCACAACCACAACAAAACAAAAACAAGCACCCAAAGATGGCCAGGCTGTCTGCTCAGGACACAGAGCAAAGCCCTCAAGGGCTTGTTTCATGGGACAACACTAGGCCTAAACATCATCCCGGGTCTTCCAGGCAATCATAGGGCTGCCAGATTAGTATTTCTTCACATAGAACTATTTGAGTCCTCCGGGGAGGCAAACTTAATTAGATCTTTTCCTCCCAGGATAGTTTCAATTAGGCCTACCCCCTAATAATTAGGGGATTCCTCCTAATCACTCTATCAGGAAGTCTTCTGTTCTGAGGTAATTGTTCTTAACAGCCTCCAGCCTCAAATACCTGGCTTCCCCCTGCCAGTGACCACAGAGGGATGTGCTGCTCCCAGCCAGCCCTGCAGAATAAATGGTGATGCTCCTGTGAAAAGAACAAGCCCAGCTTTCACTCTCATCTTCTTTCCTTACCTGGAATTCAGGCTGCAGGGGTTCCTAAACACTTGTGAGCAATGACTCAAACCACGGGCAGGTTCCTCTGAACTAAAGGGGCAGTGAGACTGACTGCATTCAGAAGTCTCACCCTGGGCCACCATCACAGAGATGATGGGAGGTCCAGGTGACAAGCTCAGGGGCAGGTGTGTGTTGCTATGCATCCCAGTGCCTGTGTGTGCAGATGCAGGAAAGGTCCAATTAGTCTAGTTATTGTACGTGTGGGGTGTGTGTGTCTATGTTATGGTATTTTGTGTGTTCTGAGTAGTGAGGAAGGGTGTTCAAGGATCTCAGAAACTGAGTGGGATTTTCTAAAACACTAAGAAAAGAAACAGTAGGGAAAAAATTATTTATACTTTGCTCTTAAGAGTTTTATTCTCCTCACCAGGTGCAAACAAGGGCTTCAGAGGTGGGCGCACCTTTTGGCAAATAATTCAAAGTGCCAAGTACTCAACTCCTCAGGCAGACAGCAAGGCTGAATTCGCCCCTAACTGCACTGGCAGCTCGCCTCTCCCACCGGATGCCCTGGACCGCTGTCTCAAACATAAGCCTGTGGTCCACGACTCCCTTACCCAGGAGCACACTGAACTGCCAGCTGGACAAGGGATTTCTTTATATTCAAGAAACAGGGGTGTCCCCTAACCATCACAGGAAGGAGGGCTTGGACCTGAGGCAGCCCCGCTCTAAGAGTCCTACATGGAGGGCTCTGACAACATGCCCAGTGAGTTTCAGACACCACCTCCTCGTCAGATGCACCATTACTGTGTGGAACTCCAAGAAAGAGAAACCCCCGCCAAGTACACAATGACATGCCAACAATGGAAGACACCTTGGGATTCCAGAATCAGGAAGATGTGGAAGCACGTGAGCCTAGGACTCCAGGAAATAAGCGGGAAGCCCAGCTCCTCTCTCCCCAAAGCAGGACCCTGATCCCGTTCAGCTGTTCCTAGGAAACCCTCCGAGCCGTGCCAGCAACAAGATGCTCTTGACAAATGCCCAGGATGACTTCTGATCGGCCACCTTATTCGTTTGAATCATAAACATTTACTGAGTTTTCTGCCAGGACCATTGCCAGGAAGGCCATATGCTAATGGCATGTGAGTCCCCAGCTATCCTGTGAGTGGCTATCATCATCATGTCCCTTATGCAAACTGGGAAACCGAGACCCAGAAAGCTTGACTGTCTAGTAAGAAGCAGGGCATAAATTCCAAGTAATGTCTGTCTGGGTCCAGACCTGTAGACCTGTGATTTCCCACTTAGGCCAGCTTTTGGGATAAATCTGTCTCAGGTACAGCAGGTAACTGTCCACATACCTTCCCAGCACCCCTCCAGCCTAACTCCCCGCTTCTGGCAACGGGAGGGCATTCTTTTTCCTTGGCTGGTGGGTGATCAGGAATTTAGGATGAGCTAAGTCTCTCCCCTATCTTCTGCTCTATGTACCGTTTCTTTACCCCTCTTGTGAAATGACCTCACATGTCATAACACTGACCACCAATCAGCGGGAAGGCTGTAACCCAGGACCTAGCCCCTGGTTCCCGGAAGCTGCAGAGCTGACTTTATGTTGACTCGGTTTTACAGATCCCAACCCACCACACTTTGCCACTCACCACGGCTGAAGAAAAGAGTATAACCTGTTTAGTGACTTCTTTATTGAATCAAGTTTGTTGTTTCACAAACTCTCATGGGAATGCTCTCCAGCCAGAGCAAACAAGCCTTCTGTCTAACACACAATGACATCCAAGGAGTCTAACTTTACTCTTCAGCCTCCAGCAACAACCTCATCATAGCTTTCCCCAAAATTACTTCTCATTCATTGTTTTCTAGCCTCAAGTCAGAATGTGGTTGGTAAGGGGTGGCCTCTTCATCATTATAAATTTAAGAGACCAACACGAAAATAATTCATAAAGGGCAGCTCCCACATCAAACTGGAATGACCTCCGTCTACCACTTTGCAACAACCAGGCAGCCTACTGACGTTCTCTGAGCTTCAGCTGCTTGCTTAAAAAATAAGATTCCTAATAACCAATGAAAGTAGCACTGGTGGCACAATGGTTAAAGCACTCAGCTTCTAACTGAAAGGTCAGAGGTTTAAACCCACCAGCAACTCTGCGGGAGAAAAGACCTGGCAGTCTGCTCCCATAAAGATGTTAGCCTAGGAAACTCTATAGGACATGATATGACCATGAGACCATAAGAACTAGATGGTGCCCAGCTACCACTGCAACCAATTGGAAAAGTATCAGTACAGGAGATCCTGGATAGAGTGGGAGAACAAGGTGGAACAAAACTCAAAATTGTAAAAAAAAAAAAAAAAAAAAAACCAGGTTACTGGTCTAATACAGTCTGCCGAGATCCCTGAGACTATGGCTCCTAGTTACCATTCAGACCTGATACTGAATTCACTCTCATCACTTCTGGCCAAACAACAGGCAGGCAGGCATACAGGGTAAACATTTACACCAGGTAGATACACTCCTTAGGACAATCAATCATGGGAGAACAAAAGAGCAGTATTTGCACAGGGAGACAGCTCAGGGGACAGGAATGCATAGGAAAGAAGGACACAGAGAAGAGGTAGCTACAGGGAGGAAGGGAGAAAAGAGCTGCTACATGGTGGGGACTTGCAGTCAATGTCATGGAACAAAACGTATATAAACCGCTGTATGGAAAATGAATTTGCTCTGTAAACTTTCACCAAAATCACAATAAAAATTTTATGAAAGGAAACCCTGTAGGACACTTCTACTCTGTCCTGTAGGGTTGCTATGAGTTGGAATCAACTCAACAGCACACAACAATAACCAATGTTGGGAGCAGTGGTGATTCACTGGCCTAATTCTCCCCTCCCATGAGGGAGATCCAGGTTTGATTTTCCACCAATACACTTCATGTGCAACTCCCACCCACCCACTAGTGGGGGTTTGCATGGTGCTAAGGCACTGAACAGGTTTCCACAGAACTTCCAGCCTCAGACAGACTAGGAAAAATGACCTGGCTATCTACTTCCAAAAACCAGCCAATGAAAACTTGGATCACAATGGCCCAATCTACAACCCATCACAGGGATGGTACAAGAGCAAGCAGTGTTTCTACTGTACACGAGGTGGCCATCAATCAGGGTCGACTCTATAGCAGTTAAAAGCAACAATAATGAATGGGAATCCCATGATCAAATGAGATACAGCCATGTGACTGCCCTGTGAGAAGACACTCATATGTGAGCTCAAACAGGATACAGTGAGTATGACAGCCCCGTGAGATGACACTCACATGTGAGATCAAGCAAAATAAAGTGAATGTGACTGCCCCGTGAGTAGACACTCAAGTGTGTGAGATCAAACAGGATACAGTGGGTGTGACTGCCCCGTGAGAGAACACTCAAGTGTGAGAAATCAAACAGGATACAGTGAGTGTGACTGCCCCGTGAGAGGATACTCATGTGTGAGATCAAACAAGATACAATGAGTGAGACTCTCCTGTGAGAGGACACTCAAGTGTGTGAAGAACAAGATAAAGAGATGAAGAATGAGAACTACTGGTGTAGTTGTTTGCAAGTCCACATCAACAGTGACCTACACATATTAGGCTGTATGTTTCCCAAAAGGTGAAGATCATCACTGGGTCTTAGGTGAACAAGGGTCCAGGAACTGCCCTGAGCCATCCAAGCCTGGAACAGTTATCCTCAAAAGAGAGAAAAATGTGTGTGTGTTTGTGTAAAAATGCAATACACATTCAAAAAACAAACATTTGGTTAATATTTATGGAGTATACGTGCCAAGTACTGTGCTAAGTATGGGAGTCCAAGGGCAAATAAAAAACAAGATATCTTCTTATATAAAAAATCTCCCCTGGCCAAGCTAGTGCATAAACCAACCTGGCTGGAATTTAGGTATTTGTCCTTTGTGACACTTCTACCCACTCATCTATCCACCCCCCATTTACCAAAGGGTACCGGGTTCACCGTGCTATTTGAGGTGGTATAGTATAAAGAAGATCTCAAGAATCTTACAAGCCAGTGTGGTTTTGTTCTAAACAAACCATCATCCAGAAGCTTTTGTTTGTTGTTGTTACATGCTGTCAAGTCGGACCTGACTCATAGTGACCCCTCCTTGGGTTTCCAAGGCACTATCACTACAGAAGTAGATTGCTCCATCTTCCTTCCGAGGAGTGGCTGGTAGTTGCCATCTACTATGATACAAATATACATAAATCCTTAATTATCAGAAGGATTAAGGAACAGATGAAGAAAGAATTTCAGTGTGAAGTATCCTCTCTCTTTTCCTGAATAAAATTCATTATGTCGAGAACCATGAAAACTGGCTAAGCGGTGGAAAAACAGCCCACGAGTTCTGACTCTGCCTCCTCTGGAAGGTCGTTCACAGGGAATGCTTACTCCCACTTCTAAGGAAAACACACCAAATCCCCCACTCGACAGAAAACCCACCTGCGTGGAAGATGCAGCCTCTCTGGACGAGAAAAGAGTCACAGGAAGTAGTATAAAAATAACAAACATTTTTAAGGGTTTTCAAATACATCAGAAAACAGATGGGGCTTCAGCTCATTTTTGGATCCTGAAAAAGTCTTGAACAGAAAAGAGAAGTAGGTTCCACCCTCAGGGAACAATGTTTTCCCTCAGCTACAGAAAGAGGAGTTGGCTAGAACTGGGATCTCAGGAGCACCCCCATCTTTTAAGTGCCAGTGTCTTAAATTTGAGATTGTGCCGCGCTGTGGCATCAACTTCCAATGGCCAAGCACCTCTCACTGGTCCACCCTTGCATCCATGGTGTCAATGTCTTGTCCTCAAAAGAGCCTCCGCTGACCACCTAGCTCCAGACTAGGCTGGCACAGCTGCAGATGGGTCATCACCTGGCTCAAGCCAACCTCATGCACGACGGAACAAAACGCCGTGCAGTCCGCACCATCCTCACCATCAACTGGGCTCGAGATCACTGTAATCCACTGGATTTTTACCAGCTGATTTTCAGGAAAAAAATCACCAACCCTTTCTTCCTCATCCTTCGTGGTCTGGCTGTTGTGCTGAAACATTGAGCACCACAGCAACACACAAGCCTCCAGTGACAAAAAGGTGGTGGCTTTGCACGAGGCGCCTCACTGGGAATCGGACCCAGGTCTCCAGCATGGAAGGCAAGAGTTCTACCACTGAACCATCACTGCCCCCATCCAGACTAGGCTATCGCACCTTTATGTGCACTCTGAGCGCTTTGTGCTCTTACATACTTGGGTTATGTATTGAATGTCCATCTCGGTGTTGACATCCAGATTCCATGAGGATGAGGAGCCCTTTTCTTCTTATCTTTCAAGTCTATTATAGGACTTGAGAAAATGGTGGCTTACAAAATATTTGCCAACTTCCTGAATAGTCAAATTAAGTACAAGTAACTAAGCTGATAAAATCTTGACAGAAGAAACTGGTCATAAATTACCATCACATTTCGTAGCTATAGAAGATTAGAGATCCTGTCCATGCTGTACTTCGGTGGGGGAGGGACCCTTCTTAAAACTAGGGGGCCCGGACTTATTTTTAGCCATTTTTGTTCATCTCATCAGTAACCTGGGCTCTTCAATCAGCCACAGTTGCAAGCATTTAGAAGTCAATGGCTTCTCTCGGGCATTTTAGGACTCTGTTTCTGGTATTTCATCGGGGAAAAAATAAAAGCTTAAAGTAAGCAACCTTCTTAATACATCTTGTGAGGAAAACAAAAACCAAGACTTATTTAGAACAAACGTACATACCACCCAAGTTCTTTCTGGGAGTGATTTAGGAAATCCATCAGCAAAGAACAACGCTGTTGCACTAATTATGGGATTCCCGGGGTATGTGGGCGAGATGACAAAAAGCACAAAGACCTTATTTTACTTTTTAAAACATGGCGACGCTAGTTTTTTCCTCCCTATGCTAATCAGGTCTTTAAGGTCAAATGCATGAAATGTTTTCTTGTCAAAGTGATGAAAAATGGTCTTCTCACCAAGAACATCAGCAAAAGATTACGTGTGCAGCGTGACTTGTCAACTCCATGACTTGTCAACTCCTGTGACAAAGATGCAGAGAAGCTGGGACTCCAGTGCTCCATTTTCCAACTGTAGGTTTCCACACACCTCCAACAGGGAGGATCTCAAACCATTATGCATAAACAAGAAGGGCAATGAAAGGTCCTATAAGGACCTCTTAGGTCCCTGAGAGATGCATTCAAGAATGTGACCTCACTTGCCAAAGCAATGGGGTCTGTGGAGAGGACAGGAGCAACACAATCTGCTCAACTATAAAACGTGGGTGAGCTGTACCTACTTTATTACAGGGTTGTCAGGAGGCTCGAGCAAAATCAAAGGAGAAACAGAATAGAAAATGCTTAGCACAGGGCCTTAGGCACTGAGGTCCTCAACAAGTATCAATTACTGCCGACAATATTAGCAACATTTATTCTTACCACTATTGAGAGAGGATCTTTAATTATCTCCCTTCCCCCTTAACCTCCTACTTCTGTTCTTGGTCTAGTTTAAATGAAATAGCTGGTTCTAGAAGAATGACTTCCCATAGCTGATAAAGTAGTCCCTACATAAAGTTCTTCAGACAACTTGCCTCCTCTCTAAAAAAAAGAAAAGAAAATTGACCCCAACTCAAGGTGACCTCCACGTGTGTCAGAGGAGAACTATGCTCCACTGGATTTTCAGTAGCTGGTTTTTCAGAAGGAGATCACCAGGCCTTTCTTCCGAGGTACGTCTGGGTGGACTCGAACCTCCAACCTCTCACTTAGCAGTCAAGCACATTTCACCACTGGCATCACCCAGTGACTTGTTCTTTATGGCCAGAAAAGAGCCCAATTTGGTGTTAGCAGACTCGGGCTCACAGCCTCACGCTGGGGCCTATTTCACAAGGACAAGCATCCAAGCAACGTCGAGTGGAAATGCTGGAGCTACCAGCTGGAGGAGACGTTCAACCTCTTGAACTTGCCTTTTACTACTGGGCTGCTGTGCTGCTGGAGAAACAAAAACTTAACAAGCCACAGGTCTACTACTGGCAAGAACAGGATCAGTGGATCCTCCAGCCCCATGGGCTTCTCAGCCCGTCACACACCATTCAGAAGCCGGATCCCTCAGCTCTTGGGTTCCCTGAGCCCTGTTCTTCCAGGACTCCTTAAGGGGTAGAAAGTTCCTGTTTTCCACCCTCCCACCCCCAACAGCCTGAATAATCTGCGACCCAGTAGCACTTCGCTTCGAAGCCCAGTGCAGAGGTGTAAAATCAGTTGATTTATTTATTCATGGTGTTCAACGTGAAGAGAACCTGCTAAAAAGCTACTTATAGACATGAGTCAGTTCTTAGAAAGAAGCCACAGATGAAGAATTTTCAGTAAACTCGACAGAAGCAGGGAGGGAGCCAAGTTCACTGGTGAGGGTTTGAATGGTCCAAGAAAATTTCCCTCTCTTTTGGCTCATCTCCTGGTCAAAGCAAAAGAGATAATGGGAGCTGTCCATCTGCTTCCGGGACTCAAGGCATCCTGAACCCAGCTTCTCTGGGGTTTCCTGTTCCTACATTATGCTCTGAGGACTGCCAAGAAGCTGGGTCCTCTCACCCCGGGTCTCTGCTCTAGCCCACAGACACAGGGTCCGGAAGGGGGGGAAACAAACCCCTCGTGAACTGTTTCTAAACCATGTTTCCCAGGAGAAAGGACCTCGTTAAAGCAACCCACTGCCATCAAGTCAATTCTGACTCATAGTGACCTTGCAGAACAGAGTAGAACTCCCCCATAGAGCTTCCAAGGCTGTCTTTACAGAAGGTGACTGCCACATCTTTCCCCCACAGAGCATCTGGTGGGTTCAAAGTGCTGACCTTTTGACTAGCAGCCAAGTGTTTTAATGACCAAGGCACCTCCCTTTAAAATAAAGGCTTTGTAAAGCTCCCTCAGTTACACTAGGGAGCTCTGGTGACATAGTGCCTAAGGCATCTGACTGCTAACCAGAAGGCTGGCAGTTCAAACCCACCAGCCACTCCTCGGAAGGAAGACTGGGCGATCTACTTCCGTAGTGATACCGCCTCGGAAACCCAAGGAGGAGTCACGCATAAACATGAAAGGCCCTATAAGGACTATGAGTCGGATCTGACTCGACAGCAATGGGTTGGGGTAAGTTACATCAAGGAGCTCTGGAAGCACAGTGCCTAAGGCATCTGACTGCTAACCAGAAGGTTAGTGGTTCAAACCCACCAGCTACTCCACGGAAGCAAAACTGGGCAATCTACTTCCATGAAGATTTACTGCCTCAGAAACACAATGGGCGTCACTATGAGTCAGAATCTACTCAATGACAGTGGGTTTTTTAAGTTACATCATTCCCAAGGCTTATCACATGCAGTATGAATAAGAATGTTATTGTTCGTATATAAGGGAAACTAATTGAATGGTCTTAAGGTTTGAGAAGCATCAACATTCATATAGATAAGAAATATAGATTTCCACCTTTTCTCTGCACAGAAAGCCTGCGGACAGGCCCATGCGTGCCCTGCCCTCCTGCCGCTGCACCTCTCAGTCAGAGCCCCCACCCGTGTGGCACTACACTACCACCCGCTACCCGCACACACGTATTCCCTCCTGCGTCTGTATTTCTACCTTCTCGCCTTTATTGCTTTGTTTTCATATGCCTTTAAAGATACTCAACTCTTTCATGACACGCCATTCACATGCTCCTGTCTTGGCTAAGTCCCACCTTCTTCTCCCTCATCTCCCACGAGTGTTCCCAGGTCCCCTGAACTCTGGCTTCTGCACCATCCCACAGCTGAGCAGTTCCAGCATCTTCAGTCACACTCAGGGAGCCCCTGGGAGATGCAGTTAAGGGTTGAGGTGTGAGTCTGCCCAGAGGTGCCCAGAAGCAAGCCCTGTGATCTATTTCAGAAAAGCTACCACTGGAAACCCTGGGAGTGCAGTTCTGCTCAGACACCCACGGGGTTGCCATGAGTCAGAGTCGACTGGATGGCAACTGGAGTGGTCAGCAGGGTAATTTTTCTGCCTCAGTTTTCACTCCACTCTGAATTGCCTCTGACTCAGATGATATCAACTCAAAAAAAGAAAACACCTCTCGTTCCTTGGTTCCCATGACAACACAGTCTGTTGATTTGCTTCCGGTTTCTGCAGCTATTCACTGTCTGTGTCTTTCTTGGATTCCTCATTGCCCCCCTCCCGCCCCCCATTCACAGGGGTATTCCTCAAGGTGCCACGCTGATCTTCCATAGCACAACCCCCACGTTCCATCCATTCACAGGATTCCAGCATGCACTCTCTCTGTGGATGATGCCAAATCTGGATTTGTCATCCTGACCCCATCTCTGGTCCTGTCTCATCCTCAATATGATCAATACAAATAGTAATAAAAGCACTAACATTGATTGAGTTCTTACTGTGTGTGTGTCAGACACTGTCTGACATATTCTCTGTGTGTTATTTCATTTAATCCTCATAATCACCCTCTGATAGAGATGTCATTGTTGTCTCCATTATATAGATGACGAAACCCAGACACAGAAAGGTTAAACTGCTCCAGGCTGCCTAGCTCATAACGAGCACATCTGGGGCTTGAACCCAAGTCACCTGAGTCCAGAGTGTAATTTTAACCTGTCGCTCTCCCTCTGAAGAGAGCTAATTCTTTCTCCCTGCTAACTCCTTCACCCCCAGCTTTCCACTGCCATCATCAGCAGGGCCATCCTTCCAGCAGCCCTCAAGCTTTACAGACCCAAGGTTATTTTTGTTGCCTCTTTCTTTTCCTTTGCCATTCAATTACGGGGCAAATCCTGGTGACTTTTCTCCGTAATGCTGGAACATCTGACCCCACCTTCCCACTGCCAGCCTCCCAGTGCAGCCATCCTCCGTCTCCCTCTGCACTACTCCACGAGCCGCTGGCTCAGTCCCACCTTCTGCCAACAGGCCGCAACACAGTATGCCTCTGTCCTCGTCACAAGTTCACTCGGGGAGCTGCAGTGGTTCCCACTCATCCATGATGGCACATCCACCCTCATCCCGTAACTCAGTCTCCACATCCAACCTCACTGCTAGGTCCCTCACAGCAGTCAAGTCAAACACACCCGCCTTCATCTGAAATTCTGTGCCTGCAAAGCCATTCTCGTTTCAGAAAAGCTCTTGTTTGCTGAAACAAACTTCTTGTTTCCCGAAGACTCAGCTCAAAACCAGCAAGCCCCTAAAAAGTCTTCAAGACTTAACCAGGAGAACCACCATTCATGCTGCGTGCTTCCCACAGAGTGTCTTAATACGTGTTTTCGCATCCGTTTCTACTGCCTGATGATGGCGCATCAGCTTATATGACATTTTTTTCTCCCCATCGCAGCTGTGGGCTGCTCCTCTTCTGAACGCCCCACCCTCCCTCTGCCCCACTGAGAACCAAGTCCAGCGCCAAGTTAACAGTCCACTATTTTTTTTTAATTGTTGTTGTTAGGTGCCGTCGAGTCATCTCCGACTCAAGGCAACCTCACACACAGCAGAGCAAAACACTGCCCAGGCCTGTGCCAGCCCCATGATCCTTGCAATACCTGAGCCCATCATTGCAGCCACTGTGTCAATCCATCTCATTGAGGGCCTTCCCCTTTTTCATCGTCCTTCCACTTTGCCAACCATGATATCCTTCTCCAGGGAATGGTCTCTTACAACATGACCAAAGTAGGTGAGACAAACTTTGGCCATTCTCACTTTCACGAAGCATTCCAGCTGTACTTCTTCTGGGACAGATTTGTTAGTTCTTTTAGCAGTCCATGGTACTTTCAGCATTCTTCACCAACACCACAATTCAAAAGCACTGATTCTTCCTTCTTCATTGTCCAGCTCTCACATGTGTATGAGGCAACTGAAAATATCATGGCTTGTGTCAAGTGCACCTTAGTCTTCAAGGAAACATCTTTGCTTTTCAGCACTTGAAATAGGTCCTTTGCAGCAGATGTGCCCAATGCTATACAACGTCTGCTTATCTTGACTGCTGCTTCCACTGGTGTTGATTGTAGAACCAAGTAATATGAAGTCTTTGACAACTTCAATCTTTCCTCCATTTATCATGATGCTGCTTATTGGTCCCGCTGTGAGGATTTTTGTTTTCTTTATATCGAGGTGTAATTCATGCTGCAGACTGTAGTCTTCAATATTCATCAGTAAGTGTTTCAAGTCATCCTCACTTTCAGTGAGCAATGTTGTGCTGTCTGCATAATGCAGGTTGTTAATGAGTCTTCCTCCAGTCCTGATGCCACATTCTTCTTCATATAGTCCAGCTTCTCTGATTATTTGTTCAGTATACAGATTGAATAAGTATGGTGAAAGGATACAACCCTGATGCACCACCTTCCTGATTTTAAACCATGCAGTATCCCCTTGTTCTATTCGAATAACAGCCTCCTGGTCTATGTACAAGTTCCTCATGAGCACAATTAAGTGTTCTGGAATTTCCATTCTTCTCAATGTTATCCATAATTTGTTATGATCCTTTTTTAATGTAACATAGTTATTCCTTGTGGGTGGCATCTGGGGTCCTCTGTCAGGAGCCAGTAGTGAGCCCATCAAGCAATTGTTCATAAGAATGTAACCCACAAGCACTGTGACATCAACATGAACCAATGCCAGTGGCGAAGAGTACCACACCTTATCATCACAGCATTTGGGACTTTTTATCTGGTAACATAAACTTCACTTTAAGAAGGCAGAGTATGACCCAGCAATTCCACTCATAGGTAGATACTCAAAAACACTGAAAGCAGGGGCTGAAAGGGACATGTGTCCACCCATGTTCATTGCAACAAAATTCACAATAGCCAAAAGGTGGAAACAACCCAAGCGTCCCTTGACAGATGAACAGACAAACAAAATGTGCCGCAGCCATGCAACGCAACCTTATTCAGCCAGAAAGAGAAATGATATTCTGATGTAGGCTATGTCATGGATGAAACATCAAAACATGACTCTAAATGAAGGGACCAGACACCAAAGGCCACATGCTGAGTGATCCCACTTACATGAAATACCTAGAATGGGCAAATCCGTAGAGACAAAAGCAGCTCAGAGGTCATGGGAAATTACCGCAAAAAGAAAAATACCAAAAAAAAAAACAAAAAAAAACCAACTGGTACAGCTGAATTTAAGTCAAGAAAATAAACCAAGCTGCTTCAGTCATTATATAGAAAAGGAGGAGAAGGGAGGGGTGAGAGGGAGGAGGAGGAGGAGGAGCGGGAGGGGGAGCAAGCAGCGGTGTCAGAAAGGAAAAGCCTCAGTTTTTGCCAGGAGTCCTCCAGGCGCGGTACAGGCCTAGGACCTTGAACTCGCCCATTGCCATCCAGTCAATTCTGACTCCTAGCGACCCTATAACACAGAGCAGAACTGCCCCATGGGGTTTCCAAGGTTGTCAATCTACGGAAGCAGATGGCCTTATCTTTCTCCCACAGACCAGCTGGTGGGTTTGAACCACTGACTCTTTGGTTAGCAGCCTAATGCTTTAAGTACTATGCCACCAGAGCCCCTCAGGACCTTGAAGTGGGTCCAAATAAGGGAGGGGGAGGAACAAGCAGGCATTAACAACTCAGGCAACTATCTGAAGGCAGGGAGATCAGCTGAAAAGCTGAGAAGTCTGGAAGCAGCACCTGCATGCCTTTGCCCTTGAACTTAAACCCTCCTCCTCTTCCCGAATTTGTCCATCGGGGATGTTGTGGCAAAAGCCTTACATATGAATTTCTTTTCACCTTATTCACATATGATCAAGATTTCCTTTAAGAAAAGAAGCAATACAAACAAAAAATACAAATAAATTTGAAAATCAGCATTAGGAAAAATACAGATCAAACCAAAAGGTTAAGTTTAGGAGAAAGGACTAATGTAGATACTCAAAACTAAGTTGTCATTGGTGGTGGTGGTGGTTTGGATAGCATTAATCGAACACTTCTTCATTCTAAAGGAGCCCTGGCAGCACAGTGGTTAAACATTCAGCTACTAACGGAAAGGTCCGCAGTTTAAACCCACCAGCTGCTCCCGTAAAGATTCACAGCCTTGGAAAGCCTCTGGGGCTGCTCTACTCTGTCCTCAGGGTCAATGTGAGTCAGAATCAACTAGATGGCAACAGGGCTGTTGTAAGAAGACTCAATGCCCTTGACACGATTATTGCAGTCAATCCTCCCAATAACCCCATGAAGTAGGTAGTATTACTACAGCTGAGAAACTGTTATTATGATGTTGATGCTACCGTTGTAACAGAGGCTCAGAGAAGCTTAGCCAGCTGTCCAGGGCCACATAGCCGGCAAGCAGCACTGCCTAGGTTTGAGCATGGACAACCTGACTCCAAAGTCCACGTTCTTGCTCCATAGTCAGGGACCTCCTATTAGCAAAACAGAAGCTGCAGACCATGCTTCCCAGTCACCAAAGTAAAGGGCAGAGTTGGAGTCATCAAAATACCAGAGCAGCTACAGGAACAGGCTCAGCTAAACCACCAGCAGCAGCGGCTGGAACCAGAGTCTGGCTGCTCCTGCACTCCCCACTCACCCACAGACACTCACAAGCCCAGGTCAATGCCCTACTCACCTTTAGCAAACCATCACTTAAAACCACTGACTTCCTTTCATTCAGGCTTCTCTTAGCACACTGGGGTGGTGATGGCTTAACAAGGCTATACACAAACTGCATTTGAAAGGTCACATTATGAAGTCATATAAAGGGCTTCCAGTTCTTCCCCTAGCTCACTTCATGGATCTGAACTGGCAGCCAGGACACCAAGTGCAAGGATTTGAGAGAAATGTTCAAAGCAAGAGCGTGGGGGCTCAGCTGGAGCCCAGGGCCAGAGGGCCTGAGGGCCCGACTGCTGCCACCAAGGTCACCTGAACACCTACCAAGGCTGGACATTCACGTGCGCAGAAATAAAAACCGAGTCAAGTCAGGGGAACACGGCCACTGCCTATAGGGCAAAGGGAAGCTGTTAGACGGATTAAGGGTCAGGCTACTGTCTTCTCTCCCACTCCCATGGCGCCAAACCTCAAGGCACAACCAGAAATATGAACTAATGGTTGGCTCCTGTTGGCTTCTGGCATGCCCGGGATGGCTGCAAAGGCCTCAAGAAGAGTTTGATAGAAAGAAAGCGCATGAGCCGAAGGAGGTGGGAGACCAGGGTTCATCCTGGCTCTGCTGCTCTTGGACCAGGACACTCATTCCGGTGGCCCACCTACTCCCTCCACAAATCCAGAGAGCCCTGGTGGCACCACAGTTAACCACTCGGCTGCTAATGGAGAGAAAGGTCAACAGTTCAAACCCATCCAGCGCTCCTCCAGAGAGAAGACCCGGAGACCTGCTCCCTTAAAGGTTACAGCCCAGGAAACCTATGGGGCAGTTCTCCTCCATCGTGTGGGGTTGGTGAGTTGGAATCGACTTGACGGAACCCAACAAGGTCGTCAGGAAGGCCCTGAGAAGGGTACACTGTTAATGTGCTAGACCGCTCACAGAAAGGCTGGATGTTCAAGTCCATTCAGAGGCGCCTCAGAAGAAAGTCCTGGCAATCCACTTCCGAAAAGTTCGCCCTTCACAACCCTGGGAGCACAGCTCTGCTCTGACACACGGGGCTGCCCTGGTTCAGGATCCACTCCAGGGCAACTGGGTTTAAGGGCCTCAGGGAAGCTCCAGGCAAACCCGGGTCGCAGGTCTCCCTGCGGGAGATTCTGAGTCAGAAGACATTTCGGCAAAGTTCTCTGGGCATCGAGGGTGTCACGGATCTGAAGCCCTGAGTGAATCACAAGGCTGGAGAACTCAGAGGAGCTTCCCTGCGCCTCAGCTCCTCCGTGTTTAAAACAAACAACCAAACAACCTCGTTTTGTGTTAGAAAAAGGAGGCTGGAAGGGGAAGAGGGGGAGACTTGAAACAGCTAAGCAAGGGCTTATGGGAAACTACCGAAGGGCTTATGGGAAACTTCAGGGGTGGTAGTCTCATTACAGGGCCTCGAGGGCCCCAGGTAGGCAAGGGCCAAGGGGAAGCTCTGGGGCTGCCTCAAGGGCACACACTGCTGGGAAAACACACTCTGATTTACACATAGACTCCCAAAAGAACGCTGTTATTGGAACACATAATCTCTAGAATTCCTTTGCTTTTAAAAAAAAATAAACAGTAAGGCAGTAATGATACATCCAAATTACAAACCAAACCCAGCCTGTCGCTGGTGAGTCAATTCCCACTCACAACAGCCCCGTGTTACACAGAACTGTGCTCCAGGGCGGTTTCTTGCAGTGATCTTTATGGACACAGATCACCAGGCCTTTCTCCCGCACCACCACTGGATGGATTCGAACTGCCAATCTTCAGGTTAGTAGTCGAGCACAAACCATTTGTGCTACCCAGAGACCTATATCCAAATTAGGAGGCAGAAATTCTTCCATCTAGTCCCTCAGCGTCCTGGTTTTCTGGGCTACCTCCTTGCCCTGGCTCAAGGTACACATCGGAGCCTGGCTGTCACTCTCAACCTTCCTTATCTTGTGCCTTATTACCTGCCTGGCCTGCCATGCTGCTCTCTCACCTCCTGGAATACACACAATGAGCGGACTGGAAAGGTGAGAGTTTGATGGCCTCACCTGGACTGAGGGCCCCCTGCTCTGAGAAACAAAACCTGACCTCCTCGCAGCATAGGCGGAGTCGCTTTATCAGCAAACATCAACTGCACACCTATACTACCTGTTAAGCACTAAAGAGACTCACGTGAGTAAGGCCCAGTCCCTGGCACCAAGACACTTAAGGTCCAGAGAAGTTACAAGGACCAGGTTCTAGTTTTGAACAACTAAGGCAACCGGAAAAGCTACACAACGTATCTCAGCCTTAGTTTTCTCCAGTAGTTAATGTGAACGCAAACAGGACCCCTGCAAATGCAATCTCATCTTCAAGGAGAAAGAACAGCTGCAGGGAAGGCAATCCCCGAGGGTCTCTCCTGCAGCTTTGTCTCAGAAAGCACCACAAAAGGGGGCTGCTGGGGAAAGAAAAGGAAACCACTGGTCTGTAGTCATGGTAACAAGAAACCCCCAGTTCAAGTGATCAGTTCTGACACTCCATTTTTTTAATGGGCCAATCAGCAACAGGGCCTCGTTCGCAGAGATAACGTCAACCACTCCCACCTCCCAACGCTTGCCCATCCCTGAACCTCATGCCACAGCTCCCAGTGTGCCTCAGACAGACCGTGTGCCCAGCAAAGCTCTCTCACTTACGTGAGCACTAAATTCACCCTGTTGCTTCAATGCTTAGTGTCGGTCTCCTTCTTGAAACACGACTCGAGAGAACTGTTTTACCTCCTTCCTTCCGGGGTACACTCGGCCTGAAGACGGCATGACTGATCTGGAAAGTGGTTTCGAAATGCTGACTAGCCACACGAATGAAACGACGATTAGGATGTGGGAGAAACCAGGATTCATGTTCCACAGGACAGGCCCCCGGGTCTTTACCCAGTGCCAATTTGGCCTGATTTGGATATAATTCTCACACACTTAATTACAGGCTTTCAGTGTTCATGGAAGATTAAAAGCTGCAAATGATACGGGGCAGAGGG
>NW_006921605.1:16295357-16314342 GCF_000298275.1 Orycteropus afer afer | reverse complement strand
CAGACCTGGGCCCAAGGGGTTTCCATGGCTGATTTTTCAGAAGTAGATTGCCTTTCTTCCTTTCTCTGGGTGGACTCGAACCACCAACCTTTCAGTTAGCACCATTTGTGGTAACCACCTGTACTACCCAGATACAAATACAGTTGGGGGAGCGGAGTGTCATTCATGAGAATGTAAAGCAGTTGCTACTCAGGAGGGGAAAGGCTCAGCTATCGGGAGCAAAGCTTCCCCTGCCAGCCTCCGAACGGCTGAGGCTACCTACACTTGTGCAACATATTTTGGATGTAATCCACTTTTATTTTGACCAGCTTGGGTCAGGGACCACAGGAAGCAAAGAAATGCAAACTGCTTCCCTTTGGGCAAAGGAAAGCGTGAGGGCACCTTTTCTGATGATCCCTGTCTGTTCCATCAAGAAAAATATGCAAAGATCTGAGCTTTCTAAGGAAAGGAAAAAAGCCACAGAATGAATACATTCCCGGGACTATTGTCCAGCACAGCTGCACTGAACTCATTTGCATTTGCTATTAAGTGGCCCTAATAAATATGAATGAGGAGCCCTGATGGCACAGTGGATAAGCACTCAGCTTTCAACTGAAAGGTCGGCAGTTCAAACCCACCAGCCACTCAGTGTGAGAAAGATATGGCAAGGATTTACAGCCTTGGAAACCCTGTGGGGCAGTTTTACTCTGTCCTCTAAGGGTGCTATGAGTCAGAATTGCCTTGACAGCAACAGGTAATAAATAGGAATATTACTGCACACAAAGCATGTAAAAAGGTCTGCATGTGAATCCTCTAAAAGTATCGAAAAGCAAGACCCACTAGCACAGGGAGCAGTGGTAGCTTTGAATCCCTTGCTATTTTTCCCTCCCATCAGAAAGACAGTCAATTAATACATGAACAGTACTGAGAAGGAATGAAGTATTCCAGAAGCCAGTCATCAGAGGCGTGCAAACAGGAATGCATTTTCCAGTGCGAACAATTAGCGCTGACGGGGATTTTATTAGAAGCCTCAGGCCCAAACCCTGATTCCACAAAGTGTCACTCTATGAAGGCAAATTAGCCTTCCACTTCTCCACGGGCCTACGATTTCCTTGGAAAGCCCTCTGTCCATCATTAAGCGAGACTTCCTCTCTGCACAGAAGGTAAAGGATTATTACAAAGAACCAAAACAATCAACAGTCATCAAGCAATGCTGCTGGTGGCAGCCTTGAGTTCAAATAACCATCTGCAGCTCTCAGTTCAACCACGCGGCCTTTCCTTGAGCCTGAGGAGTCTCCTGAAGCCACTCTCACTGCTCATCTCTGTGGGCAAAGGGAAAATAAAACTAACGGTCAAACTAGTTACCATCAAGTCAGCTCTGACTCATGGCGACCCCATGGGTGTCAGAGTAGACCTGTGCTCGCTAGGGTTCTCAATGGCCAATTTTTCAGAAGTTGATTGCCAGGCCTTTATTCTGAGGGGCTTATGGGTGGAATGGCACATCCAATCTTTAGGTTAAAAGCAAAGAGCAAATTAAACATCTGTACCACCTGAATCACCCTTGTTCCTACATGTTCTTCTCAGCATGAGTGAAAATGGAACCCGGAGTTGGTTCCAATCATGAACCCCTCAGGGCACGTGCACTGCAGGGCCGGTTCCACACACACCTGTGATCACATCCCCTCTGCCCAAGACTCAGGATCCATTGTTCAGAGAGGCCATTCCTGGAAGAACCAGGCGAGAGCTAGCTTACCATGAGCCCCAGCACAGCTCCTGTCCACACCAGGGCCGTGCAGCCACAGCACAGGGACCTACAGTAAGGCTGGTGTCTCTAATTGTCACAGGGGAGTCCGCTGGAGGCGTCCCTGGGTGATGCGAAAGGTTAACATGCTCAGCTGCTTATTAAAAGGCCACAGGTTCGAATCCACTCAGAGGCACCTCAGAAGAAAGGCCTGGTGATCTACTTCTGACACAGCAAGCCACTGAAAACCCTACGGACCACAGTTCTACTCTGACACGGGGTGGCCATGAGTCAGACTTGATGTGACGGCAACTGTGTTTTGTTTTGTTTTGGTCCACTGAAGACTCCGCCCACACCTACAGCATCCATGCTGGCCAGGCGCACCCTCTGCCCTGTATTTGGTGCTGTCCCTGCAGCCCAGGGGCTCAAGGGACTTGACCTAGAGAAAGCAGGAGCTTTTCTTTCCCTGTAAGAATCCACCCAAACCTTGAAAACGCACCCTGACAGCAAAAGGAGGCGTGGTAGGAGGATGGGGGGGTCGGGGATGCTGGCAAAGAAAGAGAAAGAAAAGAGAACTTCTATCCCAAACCACCCAAAAGGTAGCTGCCCTGAGCTCTGCACTCTGGGACCTGAAGGATGCAGAGGAAGGCAGCGTCTACCACACAGACTGCAGAGACGCCGACCATAAATACAAGTGTGTACTTATATCCACAAGCCCCAAATCTGTCAAGAATAAAGGTTTCATTTTAGAAAGACATCTTAAGGCAGTTAGAAAACAGCCAGCTGCAACCTCCTCCTCGAAATCCCTGTAGTAGCTCATTCCCGTCCACAGCACATGCATGCTGCCACCCAGGGCACAGCACA
Source organism: Orycteropus afer afer (assembly GCF_000298275.1). Taxonomy (NCBI): domain Eukaryota; kingdom Metazoa; phylum Chordata; class Mammalia; order Tubulidentata; family Orycteropodidae; genus Orycteropus; species Orycteropus afer. The sequence continues at coordinate 16,311,758 of NW_006921605.1, read as the reverse complement.
GCATACACTCACTCCTACTAAGATGGACTCCACGAGACGTTTGCTGGGTTCTGCATTTCAGGAGATGTTACAAGAAGGGCTGTGACCCACCTCAAGCCTCCTCTCGAACCTTCATTCACGTTTCTCGTCTTCTGGGGTCAGGACCACAGAAAGGACAATGTTTTAGTGCCTTTTATCCACAGTCTACAGCATAAATCCCAGCCACCTTCCCATGCCTTAAATCCCAGCTGCCTTCCCATGCCTACCCACTGCCATCAAGTCAATTTTGCCTCATAGCAACCCTATAGGACAGAGTAGAACTGCCCCATACAGTTTCCAAGGCTGTAAATCTTCACGGAAGCAGATGGCCTCATCTTTCTCCTGCAGAGTGGCTGATGGTTTCAAACTGCTGACCTTACGATTAGCAGCCAGATGCCTTAGCCACTGTGCCACCAGAGCTCCTCCCTTATTAACTACAAGAGCTGGAAATTTAAGCAAAAATGCCAACCCACGCATTTAGAGTCACATTCTGAGTTACCGTTGAACGCTGCCTGGCCATATCACAAATCAGCAAATCCCAATCCACTTGCTGGTACTTAAGGAAGGTAGAGAGACAGGCTGGGGGTGAGGCCAGGAGAGGCAGATCCATGTCTCCAGTGAGGACAGAAGATATTAGATAGGTGGGGACTTTCCTCTACGAAGCCTTGGTGATACAAACATTAGTGGTTTGAACCCACCCAATGGCTGTGCAGGAAAAAGACCTGGCAGTCTGCTCCCATGAACATTACAACCTAGAAAACCCTATGGGGCAGTTCTCCTCTGTCGTGTGAGGTCCCTATGACTTGAAAATCAGCTTGAGAGCACCTAGCAACAGTAGCATCTTTCCTCCATAAAAGTAATCAGCAGATGGACCTTGGGTAAGAAATTTAACCTCAGTTTCCACATCTGGGCAATAAATGAATGGAATGTAACCATTACTAAGGGCTCTTCCCAGGCCTCACAACCTATGCAACACACATGCAACTCATGACTTCTTATTACCAATGGGTTCTTAAACGACCATCACAAATCAAACCAGAGTCAAGCGGAAAATCCTTACTCCCTGGAGCCACAATGATACAAACTGGGGTTCTGTTTCTGGAAATCCACTTCATACATTAAACATAACACAGCTGGTCATGAAAACAAATGAAAAGAAGGTAAAACCCAATCTATGCGTCCACACACATTTATATTAGGTTCATAAAACCAAGCAGTATCAGAGCGAGGCTGTAAAGTTTCATTCTGCAGACGTATCCACTACATGAAGCGAGACGGACTGAGGATCTTAAAGGTCCTAGGAAAGTCTGGAATGAAAACACATTTATTCAAAATACATTTATGGAGCACCTAGCGCATCCCAAGACCTGTGTCAGACGTTAGCAGAACAAAAGCAGACACAAATCCTGCTCCCAAGGCATCTGGGTCTGGCAGAAGAGCCAGACAAACAATCACAAAACTACATCTCCCAGTAACAAATAACAGCATTCTTTATCACCCTCAAAGACCTTCAAATTACACTGTAAAACAAGACAATGTATCTCAGATGTTGAGCTGCTAACCCAATGTGCATGCATGGTTCACGCTGAGCAACAACAGAATTTTACCATCACGTCGCCAGTGATCCCTTACCCCCTATTTCATCAGTCAAATATCTGAATAGCCTTTCTCTTCAAAGCTTCCAGCCTAATGTTACTGGAACTTTTTTTTTTTTTTTTTTTTAATGTCTCATGCAGTTTTCTCTAAACTCTAATGTGGTACCAACCTGCTTTTTCCCTGAAGTGATCAAACAAATCATCCTTGGCAAATGCTGTCTTCCTTTGATATCTCGCCTCACCTCTTCATTAGTGTTTTGAAGGCCACTCAAGGCCTTTGCTAAGATCACTGTTTCATGCACAGGCCTATGAATCCACCCTCGTGGATCATACATCCCTGCCCTCAGATTCATCCATCGGGTTTCCTGACCTGTATCCCAGGTGCAGTCCAGTGCACTGGTGCCAACAAGCCCAGTACAGTCGGCCACAGGCAGTGGAATCTGTTGAAACCAATCACAGGAGTTGAACAGACACTGGAGGGTGGGGAAGTGGCTTGAATAAGATAAGAAAGATCATGAGTGGAAGGGGTCATAAGTCAAACAGTCACAAACTGAGGGTCTCGTGTACAACATGACTACTCTTTTCACACTATCACAGAGCCAAGGGATTAGCAAAGAAATAGAGAGGCTATCATAGCAAATCACACAGACAGAGGAGCAAGAGAGGGAGGATCACTGCTCTGGAGGCACTAAGCTCTGTTAACGGTGGTGGGATAATTTGGAAAAAGAGGTAATAGCTGCACAACACAATGAACGTCAGCTGCTGTCACTGACTTTTACATGTAAAAATTGTTGAACCAGCAAATGTTCTATTTTTATGTTATATCTACTTTAAAAAAAAATTACACAGGTTGCCATTTTGCTAAACTTTGTCATTGTCTGGAGCGAGTCCAATTAAACATTAATTTTCCTACCTAAAGGAGCCCTGGTGGTGCAATGGTTTAAAAGGTACTGCTAACCTAAAGGTCAGTGGTTCACACCCACAGGCTGCCATGTGGAAGAAAGGTGTGGCAGCTGCTTTCCGAAAGACTGCAGCCTTAGAAACCTCATGGGGCAGTGCTACTTTGGCTGCTATGAGTTGGAATAGACTCCATGTCAATGGGTTTGGTTTTTGTTTGGTTTCATATCTAGGACTATTGACATATGTTTTACTCTTTCACTTTCATTTCCTAATGTCCGGATCTTATATTGTAATTTACAACACTAAACTGTTCATTCCTTCTTTCTAAGTTCTTGACATCTGGCTCCTGCTCTTCACTGCCATGTTGAAATTGCAACCAATTTCCACCTGGCATCATTGACTACTCAGTCTTGGAAACTCTTTCCTACTTGGTTTCAGAGACATGCAACTGAATCCTAAATGCACATCTTCAGTCCCATATGTACTTCTGACCTCCAAAGGCTGAACACACAACAATCTCCATTTATATGTATAGAACATGACTAGCATATTTGTATAACTAAGATGCTTTGGCTGTAAATAAATAGAAAATCCAACTCAAAAATGGTTAAACCAGGGGCTGGCAAACTTTTTCTCTAAAGAGAAAGAATATTACCACATGTTAAATATTTTAGGTTTTCTGGGCCATATGGTCTGTTTCAAAACACTACTCTGCTCTGCCATCATAGAGCAAAAGCAGCCACAGGCAATATCTAAATAAACGGGCAGTGCCATGTTCCAACACAATTTTATTTACAAAAACAGGTGCTAGGTACAAGGCATAGTTTGCCAACACCTGGCTTACACAATAAAGATTATTTATCTTATAAAACAAGGAAGGCCTCAGGCAGGGCCGTCCCACAGTTAATTAACTCAACCATTCAATCGTGTGCTATAGTCCTACTTCCCTCTGCCTTCTGTTTTGCCATCTGACAAAGCTAGCTTTCCTCATACTCACAAGATGGCTGCCACAACGCCACAAGATACCTGCATGGATGGCAACATCCAGTACAAGTAGAAATGGCTTCTTCCTGTGACTCCTTTTAGGTCAAAGGAGTCACATATCTCATTGACAGGAATCACATGTCCACCCCTGAACAAGATTATCATGATTGACTTGGACCAACCAGGACTTACCCAGAATCACAGGGGTGAGGGTTGGACACCACAAACAAAACAGGCTCTATCAGCACAGAAGAAGTATCTATTGGGTACACAGATAATATACAGCTCTACAAGGCTCTTCCTCCTCAAACCTGCCATTCCTCTTGGCAACCATTCAAACCCTTCACCTTCTCATTCACTCCTCCTGTTTGTTCTTCTAGCCCCTGGTCCTAGCCCTCACTACACACTTGTCCCACTGCCACCACCTCAAGTCTCATCCTTGTCTAATCCACTCTGCACAACACAGCACAACTAACCTTTAGGGTGGAATGCCGTCTGAAAGCTGTCACTCACCTCTCTCCTCAAAAACGTGCATAGGCTCCAACAGCTGACAAAGGCCAACCAGTTAGCCTGCACTCAGGTCTGACCCTCCTGCCAAACATTTCTTCCCAACCCCTATACTAACTATCCACTCCAGCTGGACTTATCCAGCCACTGTTTCCTGCATACCCCTGCTCATACCCACCTCTTCCATGCCTTCATGCATGTCCTCTCCAAATCTGAAGTCCTCTCTTCTCCTCCAAGTAGCAACCGTTTTCCCATTTTTCTATACTGGTGTGTACCCGGGTGAAAAACATTCAACATATGGGAGATGTGAATTTGACTCTCACCCAGCACAGCCTCCTGGTGCTGCCTGGTACCTGGACCACACTCAGATTCACCTGCCTCACCCACAAAGCCAAGGTCATGCTACTTCACAGGATCACCTCTAGGACGAAGTATGTGTAAGTGATACCATGCCTGGAACACTTCCAGTCCCTGAATCGTTCCATCCTTCCATCCCCTGGATCTTACTACCACTAAGAATCCTTCTAAGACCATGCTCCTACAAATTAACAGTGTCTGCATCCTGGTTATCACCTTCCAGATATCTTGCTGTTGCTAGTTGATGAGTGATCCTTAGAGCCTTCAAAAGCATAAGTTCCTGGTAAAGAAATGATTTAATCACTGGGTTTTAAAAATGATACAAAACCAGAGCTTCTTGCAGTTGCTTTCCATGTAAACTTGTTTAGAATCAGGATCAGATAAACAAGCTGGCCACAGCAACACCATTATTTTTCTCTTCTTAGAAGGTATTATAAGTGTATCTTCAACTGTGATTTTCAGTGCAACCACCGCAGTACAATCCCTGACACTTTGGACAATGGAAACCAAAGGGCCCAAAACAATAGGCTGATGTGGAGTTGACAAATTTCTGTCACATACTAAGTAGTAAATAGCAACACTCATATTGCAGCACCCTGGGAAGCCCAACAGGGTTGGATGGACAGACCAAAGAAAACAAAAACCACAGGCAGGAGAGATGGTGAAGATGCTGACCCTTAATGGTCATGACCATCATAAATAAGAGGGCTTGGCGGTTACAGCTTTCATGTGAGACATGTGTGGATACCAATGAAGGAGGGAGAAAACACTATCCCACAGGGACGTGACTTTTCTGTATTAATCAGGAAGGGGCAATGAGCTAGCAGTGTTTCGTGATTCAGAACACTTTGACAATATTAACTAAAAAATCGTGCGTGTGGTACAGCTTCTACGACCAATAGGACTAACGAGTATTTCTCGAACGTTCACATAAAAACACCGTTTCCCTAGCCTGTTCAACACTGACATGGCTCAGAAACCTATCCTTAAGGTCTTTATACTGCACGTGGGACCAATAAGAGAGATTGAGATCATGCATCTTCCCCAAGAAGATTTTCTAGGACTGGAAGGGGCCTTCCCCAATGAGTAACTCTTATTTCAAGGGATAATGTTTTAAGTACGTGAATTTCTGGAAGAATGGGATTTTATATTACATAAACAAAGAAAATCATCAACACTGTGCAGAGCCTTGCTGCTCTCTCTCTCCCCAGGCTACTCCAACTGGGCAGTGCAAGCTGGGAAAGACCCCTTGACAAAGGAAAGAAATGACTCTCCCAAAGACACCCAACACGAAGGAAGGATTCTCCTTGCGTCTCCCCACAGGAGTTGACGCTCTGCTTCAGACAGCATTATCCTAATGCTACAAAGTGCCAAAGAGAATTGTTTTAATAAACAGGATTTTGAGGCTCTTAAAAAAAAAAAAAAAAAAACCTTGAACATAAGCACTTGATTCTATTAGCTAAAGTAAGGGCGGCTAGCAAAGGATTCACTGTTACAAAGCAGCACACTGCTGTTTCAAAAACTGACATCAGCAGCACTTAACAGATTGAATTCTTAAACACATTCAGCTGCAAAGAAGCCTTCCTCGTCTAATTAGAGCTATCTGTGTAAGATTCTAGAACGCTAAGTGTGCTTTCAATATTTTTTACTGCATAATATGATCGCGTTTCTCAACTGGGGGCAGGCCATTCAACTAAATCATAATTATGAGTGCAGATTACCTGGGAAGAAAACCAGTATGCATTAAAAGCCTCAATAGTAGCACACTCTAAAGTACAAACAGAGACCAGGACAGGGAGGTGGCTCACCATAGGGGGCTTCCTTCTGAACCCTGTTACCAACGATTATATGTAAATGATGCTGCTAACAATATTGGGCAGTTATCTAAGTCTTAAGCATAAAGTTCCGTATCATGTACTTGATTAGTAAATCCTCTTGTAGTGCCTAAGGCACCTGACTGCTAACCAGAAGGCTGGCAGTTCAAACCCACCAGCCACTCCTTGGAAGAAGGATGGGGCAATCTACTTCCGTAGAGATACTGCCTCGGAAACCCAAGGAGGGGTCACTATGATTCGGGTCCGACTTGACAGCACATAACAACAACAACAACTTGTTTATAAATAAATCTGAGTCCAAACTGTCTGATTATCGAAACTGTCGATCTGTAAATGCCACATAATGAAAGTTTTCCAAATATGGAATCAAGTCTATGTTAAGCCAGCTATTTACCATGGTGCTAAAAAAGTTGCATCAGACAAGAATCTCAACAAAAAGGCAAGACTGGTAGCATATGGGCAAAAGCCTCCCAGCTCTCTGGTCAGACACCTTTATCTTGTTATTATGAGTAAAATAAAATGCCAATGTCAATCCCAAGGCTATCTCTGACAGCCAGAGTTGGAATAGCACCTCTCTGCAGAAACGCTTCAGTCACTATCTACCTGGGTTTGCTGAGTAAGTAAGTTTTTAAGATTGCTATACATAATGTAGAAGCTCGTGGTGTAGTGCCTAAGGTATCTGACTGCTAACTGGAAGGCTGGTGGTTCAAACCCACCAGCCACTCCTCAGAAGGACGACTGGACAATCTACTTCTGTAGTGATACTGCTTTGGAAATCCAAAGGGGGTCGCTATGAGTTGGAATCGACCCGATGGCAGTGAGTTGTTTTTAAATAAATAATCTAACCACTGTTTTAAAAATCCAGTGGTGTGGCATATTAAAACAATGTGACGTGAACTTGCACATCCTGCACTGCAGGCTGGTGCTGAAAGGTGCCACTGCTACAAGAAGTGTGTCCTGCACACTGTCTTCCACAGGGTCACTGCACAAAGCCATAACGCTGATGGAGGTCAACTCATTTGTTTTCTAACTTTTAAAACTAAGATGCCTCTGTGGAATTCCTTTGACTTTCAAGTATATTTGATAGGCATTCATGCAATAACTCGGTCAAAAAATATTAAGGACCTATCATATGCTCAAAGGAGTCCTGGTAGCACAGTGGTTGAATGCTCAGCTCCTAACCAAAAGGTCAGTGGTTCAAAGCCACCAGCCACTCCTTGGAAGAAAGACGAGGCAATCTGCTTCCATAAAGACTACAGCCTTGGAAACCCGGTGCGGCAGCTCTACCCTGTCCAGTGGACGATCCAAACCGTTAATGTGCTCAGCTGCTAAGGTGGCAGTTCATGGCCGCCCAAACGCACTTCAAAAGAAAGGCCTGGTGATCATCTCCCCAAAAATCAGTCACTGAAAACTCTGTGGAGAACAGTTCTGTGCGGACACATATGAGGTTGTCATGAACCAGAATCAACGCCACGGCAACTGCTGTTTATTACACCGTCTCGATGCTAAGGACATAGTTATGAATAAAACAGAAAACAATTTCTGCCCCCGTAGAGTTAACACTCTAATCTGTGACACATCAAATATTTACAAACTGAGCTGTTCTAAACTCTCAACTACACAATCTCACTTCAACAGCACTTCAGCCGACTTTCAGAACTACAGATTCAGAAGCGAAAAATCGCGGTGGGTAAAAAAAAGAAAGAAAGGTAGAGGAAAAGGAATTTTGGAAATGTCTGTCCTTATAAAGCTGAAAACCACTCAATAAATGAACTGTGGGGCGGGGGGAAGCCTTGTCCAAGTTCCTACATGTTTATGCAAACTCACAATAGAGGTAAGCAGCAGCCAAAGGCAAAAGCAGGGGCTGCCCCTGCCCCTTCTTTCCAGACAGATGAAACCTGAAATTGGTCCCCAGGGCAATGTGCCTTCCGTTAGAAGTGCCTGTGAACTTCTGTGACAAATTTCCCCAAACGCTAGTTTCCTTTTATTTTTTTTTTTCCCCTTCTCTTTCACTAATGACTCAACCAAAACCTTTCGGTTTCACTTCTCTTCTTCCTGAGTGAAAAAGCAGGAGAAGTTGGTCAGTGCAGGAACTAGGAGCAGAAATAGAGTCAAACAAGCTCATCCAGATCATGTGATGAAATTCATTATGTGAAAATGTTTTGACTGTGATCCTCAGACATTCATCCATTGATTTAGAACTTAAAAATCTATTTCCCATTACAGTATAAAACAAAACATTATTAATCCATCCACTGCCATGGAATCAATTCCAATTCATAGCGACACTTTAGAACAGAACAGAACTGCCCCATAGGGTTTCCAAGGGTATAAATCTTCACGGAAGCAGATTGCCTCATCTTTGTCCTGCGGAGTGAACGGTTGGTGGATTCAAAACACCAATCTTTTGGTTAGCAGCCCAATGCTTTTATCCACTATACCAACAGTAAAAACCCTGATTATTATTAAAGACACCTTTTTTCAGGGTGGATTTCTCCCTGCAAAGGTGATTTGCAAAATCTAAAAAGGAGAGGAACGCAGGACATGGTGACTGCTGAATGCCAGAACTTCAAGCTTCAGGGACCATCTAGCGAGAGTCCTCTTAACCTAATATTGGTCCTCAAAATGATAAAGGCTTCGTCAAAATAGCTACTCCGAAGTCCTCCAAACACCTTCTCTTCCCTCGTGCTATAACTAGCACTTACTCTCTCCAAAGCTTAGCCAAAGCCGATGCTACACAATCTCCACAAACTGTACGTCCCCAGCCAGAGAGGCCGTTTCTTAACTCATTGAACAAAGGCTGACAGAGGATGCGTTGACACCTGCCATGCATCTCTGTGTCTCAGTGAGTGCTGGCCACAAAGTCAGTGCCAACAAACGAAGGAAGGAATGGAGGAATGGATGGATGGGCACACACCTGGCTGACTTTCCTATGTCCTGAGGTTTCCATCAGTCTCCCAGGCTGTATTAAATTAGGCTCTATTCCAAGTAAGCAGTTTTCTCTCAGAGCTTTTCAAACTTCCGACCCGCAGGAATGTGCCAGCCAACCTCATCTTCTCAAATAAGCCACACCACTGCCTCATTCTGCTCTTCCCTCTCAACCGGGAGGACAGGACCTCAACAGAAGACAGCAAAACTCCAGCACATTGGAAGTGCCCAGAAGCGCATGCTGGGCTAGCTGCATGGGGCCTGCGAGGGCTCCCCTCTGCCCTGGGAGCAGCGCGTGTGTGAGCCGTGCTGAAGGTTGCTACTGTGCAGGTGGATGTGTGGCCGGCACGGTGGGAACAGAAGCAGCAAGCAGTTTAAAACAGAACAACAACGTTCCAGCAGCACGCATCCTGAGGACTGTGAGACGGAAAACATAAAACCAGTAAGGGCTCAGGACAGGTATCCAAGCCTTTGCTGCTATGAAGAGAGCCATTTTTAAACTGGAATGCAATTCAAATATATAGTCTACCAAGACAGATAATGTTTTCTCTTCAGTTTCCACCACCTGAGAGGCAGCCAAGCAAAAGACCAAAACTCGTCCTGGGAATAACGGGAACAGTCGCTTTGCAGTGAGACTCTCCTTACCCGCTTTGCAGTGAGACTCTCCTTACCCAGGCTGGTACACTCACAGTAAGTCTGTGTGGAAGCAGTGAACTCGGTGAGTGTTCCCACCACTTAAAACCCGAGCTTGGAGCAACTCCAGAGAGTGCAGAGTCCCCACAGCTGGGAATGGCCCGAGACACCCTTGCAGCCGAGGGAAGGACGGGTCAGAGGGGCAGCAACTGGACAGCGCAGGACAAAACCACCAAAGCCCCTGCTACACACCTGGCTGGGATCCCAGCAGCGCCCTTCCAGGTTGCTGTTGGCTGCTGTTGAGTGGGCCCCTGACTCACGGGGCTCCCAGGCACCCCGGAATGAAACGCTGCCCAGGCCTGTGCCATCCTCACGATCGGCTGTGGATCGGAGGGCGCACCGTGATCCGCGGGCTCATCACTGGCTCTTCTGAAATAGATCACCAGGCCTTTCTTCTTAGTCTGTCTTGTTGCTAAAGCGCCAGTGAAATTTGTTGAGCATCACAGAACCATGCAAACCACCACCGACAGATGTGGCTGTGCCGGAGGGGCCATGGCCGGGAATCAAACCCAGGTCTCCTGCATAGAAGGCGAGAATCCCACCCCTGAGCCACCACTGAGCCCCTTCCTTTCCAGGCCGGGATTGGCAATTCGTACTCCAGCTATGTATCTAAAATTATGCTTAAATTCATATAGCAAACACCAGTGAACTACACTGAGGATTTAATGGTTTTCTAATAATCCCTGTATCGTCTTCGTAAAGGTCAGAGTTCCAGAACTCCTTCAGGTCCTATGGCATGTGGACAGAGTGACTGCCATGGACAAACCACAGGAGGTCTGGTGCCCAGAACAGGCAGGCCCACGGGAGCAGCACATTCACAGAAAAGCAGCAGGTTTGTGAGAGTCAGGCTACCTGGGATCAAATCCCAGCATCAATTCGTACCAGTAATGTGGCTGACTCAACTCTGAGATCTCATTTACTCATCTGTAAAATGGGGACAACAACAGCGCCTCCTCCAGACTGCTAGGAAGATTCAGCGGATTCATTCATAGAAAAATGCCTGCACATGATAAGCACTCACCAGCTGTTGTGATTATGATTCGCCTTGGAAAGCTCCAAGGAGCCTGGGCAGGCCACATGCTCCAGACAAGGGTGAGGTGAGACAGAGCCAGCTGTGCGTATCAGCCCCCTGCTGCTGCCACCACACTGCGGCTCTCCCCACTCCTGGGAGCCGACGCCCTTTCCCTGTCTCCCTTCCCTCCCCCGGTCCAGTCCATCAGGAACACGTGCGGAGCTGCTCCAGATGCCATTCAGCTCTCTGCGCAGCACACGTCCTGCCTGGTCCCAGGGTGTCCACTCCCGGTTTGTCAGACAGTGGCTGGCTGGCCTGTAGGGGCTTAAGACCATGCTCATATGGCAGCTACCTGCAGTGACAACAAACCACCCTCTTGATAACAGCAGTAACAACGGTGCAGGCCTGAACATGCAAATATTTACAGATGACTCAGAAAAACCCAAAGAGCCCTGGTTGCATAGTGGTTAAACGCTTGGCTGCTAACTGAAAAGTCAGCAGTTCAAACCCATCAGCCCCTCCACGTGAGAACGATGTGACAGCCTGTTTCCATAAAGGTCACAACCCTGGAGACCCTATGGGCCATTTCTACTGTCCTACAGAGTTGCTACGAGTCAGAACTGATTGGAGAGCAACAGCTAAGAAAAACCCACAACCAGTGAGGGGTCTCTCCCTGAGAGAAGCACGACATTCATTCACTCATTCATTTCATCAACATTTAGGGACTGCCCACTGGGTGCCAGGTTGGCATCCAGAATTTGCAAGAGGACACCTATGACTTGGGAATGTAGGCAACCCAGAAGTACAAGTGGCTTGGCATTTACAGGGCCAGGCCAAGTCAAGTCTCTGTCATTGACCTACCTGGCAACCACCTCCCTAGGACATTTAGAGGTGGGCGGAGGCCATAAAGCCTACAACTTTTCTTTGAAGATAAACTTTCTCTCACATCAATTTAAGGTAATCTTTGATCTCTGTGGAAACAAAGCAAAATGCCTTAAGAACGTTCTTCAAAACCTGCCAATGGTGTTCCTGAATGAGCAGCTAAGGGCTTTCAGCACTACCTTTGGGCCAAAAGTTAATAATTTACAGTGGAGCAAGTGTCCAACAGAAACGGCCACTTTCCAGCAAGCACCCAATCTCCCAAGGGTCATTGTGAAAATAACAAAGGGCATTCTCTTCAAGTCGTGGTGTGGAGGCCAACTCAGGATCACCCTTGTGCTATTTCATAACTTTGTTCTTTTGAGCAAGAAAGTCCACAGGAGGCTTTTTCCTTGTTATTTTCTTGATGAACAATGATTCCAAAATTTCAACTCAAGGACATCAGCTTATACCTCAGGCAGGGGTAAATATACACTAGTGCTGACTTTAAAGTCAGCAGAGATCATATGACCTCACTATGACAGAGAGACAAGTCGTTCTTTTTTAAAAAAAAAAAAATTATTCGATTACAATTTTCAAGAGGAATCTAGTCCCCAGATGATGCAAACAGTTAATGTGCTCAGCCACTAATAGAAAGGTTGCAAGTTCAAGTCTACCCAGAGGACCTGGGAAGAAAGACCTGGTGATCGGCTTCCAAAAACAAACCACAGGAACCTTACGGAGAGCGGTTCGATTCTGACACACACGGCCGCCATGAGTCAGAATCAGCCACAGCAACTGGCGTTTTATAAAAGTAATGCAAGTCCATTTTAGAATATCTGGGAAAAGTGTGCAAGAACATAAAGAAAAAACAACAAAAGCACTCATTATGTCAGCAACTAAAGATGCGCATTTCTATGTGGGCGTATTCCCTTCCAGTCTTCTTTTTCTGCAGATCAGCAAATGCGCTTCCTTTGTGTTCTATTTCCCCGCCATTTTTCTTAGCATTAACGACGTCACTAACCAGTTGTTTAAAATATAATTTTCAGTAGTTTCGTAATATACCTTCTAAGGGGCCACCGTAATTTATTAAAGCAGTCCTCTACCTGTACATCCTTTAGTACAGTACCTGGTGGCCAAGGACTGTAACATCTGCTGGAATGTCACACACAAACTGAAACCAAAGACAATCGCCAAGCAGAGTCAGCAGCAAAGCCACTAAGAGACTAGAACCACTGCCAAGCTGGTCATACTACTTAAGAATCACAAAAACATCAGTGATCATATACATAGGTAGCAGGGGAAATGTGAAATTATGAACCCAAACAAAAAAACACATACATCTTGCCACAATAAAGTTAGTAAGGAATGCTGGGCAAGTTCACAAATGAGGGCACCAAGAAGGAGACCAAACGTGACTCAGACAAGAATCTCTACCGAAGCTCACAGAGCCACTGGGACCTGAGCGCACAGAGCCATCTGGTCCCTCAGCTCAGAAGTGCAGAGCACACGGGCTTTCCTAGAGCAGCAGCTCCCAAACCTTCTGGTCCTAGGAAAAATATTAGTTATTCTACTTGAAGTGACAGGCTAACTTCATTCGTTCGTAAGAAAATATCTGATAAACGCCCAACTCTGAATACTTTTTCCTTTCAAATGAAAATGGTATTCGATGGGAAAAGCAGCTGGTTCAACCGGCTCATCACTCAAGTAATCATTTTGTCACAAAGGACATTAAAAAGATGTGTAACTCCAAGCAGAAAGACAAACAGTGGATGATCCCACTTAGGAGGTACCTAGAATAGGTACATGTTCAGAGCCCAACATTTATTTGTGGCTGCCAGGGCAGAAGGGAGGGGAAGTTAGTTTTGGGGAAGTACTGAGTATCTGGTGTCACTGAACTGTACACATAAAAAACGCTGACTTGGCAAATGCTGTATGATATAGATATATATATATTTAGCACAATAATGTGTGTTGTGTGTGTAACTCCAAGCAATTCCTTCCCAAAATATTTACCCCAAAACAAGTGTCTTCAAAAAGAATTTTCATGGTAACTCTATTCATAATAGCCCAAAACCTGAAACGACCCAAATATCCATCAATAATGGAATGGAAAAGCGAACTGTGGTCTATTCTTCCAATAAAATATTACACTGAAATAGGAAATTTAAAAAAAAAAGCTCTACTGATACACACAGCAACACAGACAAATCTCAAAACCCACCACGTTGAGCAAAGGAAGCCAGACACAGAAGTATCATTCCACGTACATGAGGATTTCAGCAACAGCGAGATTAACCTGTGCTGATAGAAATCAGAACCGTGGTTGTCTGCGGTGGATGGAGACTGATCTGGGGTCGCAGCGGGGAGGGGGCAAGGAAACTCTGAGGTGAAGAAAAAATGTTAGATCTTGATCGGAACTGTGGTTGTGCCCGCGTATATATTTATCAAATTCTAATATACATTGAGTCTCTCTGCATTTCCTTTAAAAATAATGTTAAGGAGAAAACAAGACGAGTAACTCAAGGGTTATAGTTGGATGAAATTAATAATTTTTACTCTTTCAAGGGCACTGTTAAGTAAAACTGGTTTGTGTTTTTCTTTTTCTTTTTAAATGTGAGTATACCTTGGTTCACATTACAACACCAGCCACTGTATCCCCCAGCTTCTGCCCCATCAGGGTAAATGATGCTAGGAAACATGTTAGCCTAAACGTGAGGACAAGCATCCCTTGTGGCCCCTCTGAGAGGGTTTCATAAGCCCCTAAAGGTCCACAGACCACACTCTGAGAACCACTGTCCCAGAGAACAGAGAAACTAGAGCACCTTTGGGCTAGTTTTTAGTTGTTTCATTTTCACAGTGCAGTGATAAGAACCTAGACAGTCTTCAAATGTTTAACTTGTCTAAGACCAAAGCTTCTTTTTCTTTTTCTTTTTTATGGAACTGAGGATTTTCCAAACAACACAGAAAACACTAATTCGAAGCAAACACCTAGCTCACTGTGGCTCAGTGAGAGATGGAAGGGGCTCTTTGCCAAGGCTAAGGGTGAACCCCAGGCCCAGGCAAGAACACACACATCAGAGGAAGTCATTTGGCTGGCCAGGTTCAAGAGTTCAACTACTTAAGAACGTCAATGAATTGGAATGGAATTTATTCAGTTGCTCTCAGAGACCAAGAATAACAGTATGTCATTAAAAATGAAAAAGAAAGGAGGCTAAGATGCAGTTTTCTTACATTAGGGTATTTATGTAGCAGTTGTAGCCATTGTAATCTGTCCTTCAAGTCAAGAAAACTAGGAAAACAAATGACTTACCTAACACAGTTTTCAGTGACAAAGCAAGGTAGACTGGCCATTTCATTTCTTGAGTTTTCCCATTTTGTGAGTTTACGTTGTCACATCACACTGGAAAATCTTTTTGCAATGCTTACGATATACACAATATACAAATAATCCTCACATAAATAACCAAAACCAAATTCACTGTCACTGAGTTGATTCCAACTCACAGCGAACCCCTTTGGGTTTCCGAGGCAGTCATCTTTACAGAAGTAGATTGCCCAGTCCTCTCGCACAGAGTAGCTGGTGGGCTTGAACCGCTAACTTTCTGGTTAACAATCAAATGCCTTAGGCACTATGCCACCAGAGCTCCTTACACATAAATAACAGGTATCCTCAAATAATGATGGAGATACACAGGTCGTCCCCAACTAAACGACAGAGATCCACTCCCATAACTCTGTCATAAGTCAGTGCTAACATAAATCAAATGTATATATATTTTTTTTAGTGTTCATTAGTATTGCCTTTTATTATCAGTATCTTTATAAATCCAATCTGGATATCTGTGAGTGAACATCTGAGAGTAACATCAGCAAATTACATGCTGTATTACTATATGTAGTACATACGACTAACAGTAAGATGTAAAAGAAAATAACAATACAAACACTGATGTGACTCACTCTAACCTGGACACAACTCTTAAGTCAGGGGCAACCTGTAGTTATTTTCGTCAATGGGGGGAGGGGGAACCTTGCTGATAGCTCCTACAAAGCTAAAAAGAGACTCCCAAGGCAACAGCCCAGTAACAGATTCACAGATCCTTGTGAACTTTTGTGGAAGGAATTAATGAATAAACAAATGAAGGAACAAGGCAGATGATGGTAGCCAGATCCATAGCATCTGCCAACCGAGGCTGACTGCTACCTGGAACTCTCAGAACACTGAGGACTTCTCATTTTGTTGGCTAGAAATGAACCGGAGTGCACATGTCTATCTAAATAAGAACCCATTCGCAAACATTTAATTTCTTGAGATACAAATACTTTTCTAATAGTCCCAATACCTCTGAGAGAGTGAGAGGATGAACTGTACAGGGTATTCGATACACAAACACAAGCAAGAGATACTTGCTTTCTAAGTTTTCCTTTCCCTAAAACGTGAATAATCCTTATCATGAATTAGAATCCATCAATGAAATGGACACCATACACGGGAGCACAAACAGAAGAAGTGTATCACCGGCCTTGTACACAACAGACTAGTTGTCATTGAGTAGTAACTAGTTGTCACTGAGTAGTAGCTAGTTGTCACTGAGTAGTAGCCAGCAGTCATTGAGTAGTAGCTAGTTGTCACTGAGTAGTAATTAGCTAGGAGCTCTGGTAGCATAGTGCCTAAGGCGCTTGACTGCTAACCAGAAGGCTGGTGGTTCAA
>NW_006921605.1:16286296-16294555 GCF_000298275.1 Orycteropus afer afer | reverse complement strand
GGGTTTGAACCGCCAGCCTTCTGGTCAGCAGTCAAATGCCTTAGGCACTACACCACTTCAATCAAAAGTACTAAATGTTCCTCAGATCAAACCAACTAACAAAGAGCAAATTAATTCGTTTGTATGTGATCATTTCTTCCTCTTCTCTAATTCCAATTATTCACTGGTAAAGGTCAATGAATATTGGGTGAAGACTTAAAGCACGATTTTAAAAACAAGATAAACCAAAAAATGCAAAATTTGATACCCAATTAAGGATATGAAGATTCCCACGTGGAAGAGCACACCCAAACACAGGTCAGTGCTTCGAGAACCGAATGGAATCTCAATTCAATGACTCAAATGACTGTTGACATAGATTCAATGTATCCTCTCATTTTTACTAACACATTTCCAAAGTTCAAGTTATAATATTAAAATGTTTGACAACCTTCAGAGTAAAACAATGCCCTACAATGCCTTGATTTGAATAAATTATCCCATTAGAAAGGCACTAATTAACAATCAATCAAGGAAACAGTCAACACATTTTCAGAGCTGGCAAGTCTTTGCAAACACTAAATAATCAGATCAAAATTCTCTTCCTGGAAAATAGTTTTCTTTTTGCATAATTTCAGCTTATCTGCAAATCACACGTCACTGACCATAGTTGTCTTCGATAGTCCATGTTGATTAGAGCATGCTCTGCAGCAAAGCTTTCTTATGTTGTATATCATCCATCTACATCCAAAAGAGGTACAGAAGGCGAATGGGTGTCAGTGCCAACTTCCATAATAGAGCATAACCTCCTTGCAACCAGGGATGGTTCTGACAACACATTAAACAAATGCACAAACCCTGATCTGGCCCATTTCAAACCAATGCATTTCAGCTTTACAAGTATCAATGATTCTGAATTGCCCATCTATTACCTCTTTTCAAAAACACATGTAAATACATAACACCTATATTAAATACAGAGCCCTGGCGGCAAAGTGATCAGAGTGCTCAGCTGAGAACCAAAAGGTCTGCAGTTCAAATCCACCAGCTGCTTCATGGGAGAAAGATATGGCAGACTGTTTCCCAGTCTTGGGAACCCTATGGGGCCATTTTACTCTGTCCTATAGGGTCCTGTGAGTCAGAATCAACTTGACAGCAGTAGGTTTGTTTTTGTTTTATTGGTTATATATATGAAATACACACTTCGGATGGTGCTTGCAGCATTTAAGAATGGACACCATAATCCTCGGTAAACTGTTGCTGGCTTCCACCTCATGCACAATGGGACTGGATTGCTGTGGCCCCGTAGGGTTTCATCAGCTGGGTTTTTCGGAAGTAGGTCTCCAGACCTGTGTTCTTAGTGTGTCTTAGTCTGGAAACTCTGCTGAAGTATGTTCAGCATCACAGCAACAGGCAAGCCTCTGCTGACACGTGGGTGGGACTGCACATGATGTGCACAGCCGGGATTCGAACCTGCATCTCCCAGATGGAAGGAGAAAATTTTACCACTGAACCACCACTGCCCTGTGGGTAGATTAGGAAATGGTAAAATGCTGTTACCACACCATGAAATGTAATGCTTTTGCTAACGTGCTAATTTAACTATAAAGAAGGGGAAAACTACTTTTTTAAAAAAATTAAATAACTGCAAAAGTATTCTTCAGAGTTGCAGAATCATACAAACTTCAATGTGAATATGCTAAGTACTGAGCCTCACAATACTTACTAGTACAATTCACAGCACATGTTTGGAAGCAAATAAATGACGCATAAGTGGGTGGGTGGATAAAACAACTGAACAAATAGACTACTACCGATCACCATTCATAAATTATCTCATACTTCAACAGAATGCCAACTGGACAACAAGTACAAAGTTTGTTGTAGTCAATCCCGCCCAATGGGATAAAAATATTAAAAATCAGCCTTTCCACTTTCGAGGACATGAAGACTGGCCACAATCACAGGAGAAAGCCTTTCAGAAATGCGATCATTTTCTTGAAATTAGATTTCCTGGAAACGAAGTGTCCGCTACAGATAAACACGATGCCAGGAATTAACAGCCACAAAGCCAGTTAGGAGCAGACATGAGCTCTCCCTGCAGGCGTGGTAAGCCCTGCACTGAGCTAGCGCACAGCCCTCTCTGCTCTGGCAGATGGGACAGGGACAGAAACGGGGAAGAAAAGAGTGAAGGCAGTTGGCCCTTGATTTTGATCTTCTTGGTATCAGACTCCAAGCCACTAAAGGCATCCACACAAATGACGGAATGCGCTCGCTTGGTTTTAAGTTCGAAATGGCAGCTTGTTCCCCGGCTTCAGCACAGCAGACCCACACCCGCCAACATCGTTCCGATGACACTGAGAAACGAAGGGGAGCCCCACACTGACGCTGCCCTGCCGCCGGCTCCTGGCAAGAGACGCTGCTATTCTCCAGGCACACACGCAGGGAAACGGGTAACTAGCCACCCGGGAACCCGTTTATTTTCGACCCAGACAGGCCTTCTGTTGATGGAATGTTGTCAGAATCTGTACAATGGGGGTATTTTTACAATGTACTCGGTATATCTTTTTTTTTTTTTTTTTTTAAAAAAAGCAGCTTTCTGCTTTAGGGCAGGTTGTCTAATAAAGAGACTGCACTCATAAAACAATCACATTTTCAAAGCTGTCTTTTTTCTTTTTCTAATGGGAGATCTATAATCCAAATAAGCAAGAAAGCAATGTACTGAAACCCAGAGACAAATCTGATTTCGCATTTTCTTAGACATCTGGATTGAGACTTTTGGGGTGTGTTTAGCAACTGGCTATCACTCAAATGGGCTGCTGCTGCCAGCTCTCATCACTGAGCTACTTACTCAACGTATGACAGAGCAAACTGGGGCAGGCATTCCAACCTGACGGCTGGCTGGAGAGAAGGGAAGGAAGCTACCGTTCGTTTGCTTTTTGTTAGTTTGTTTTAAATAAAGAAGTGAGAATAATGTATTCCATTCTTCCTCCATCTCAAGCACAGTCCACAAGGAAGCCCCAAAAGCCCACTGACAGGAACACAGTCACACAGAACCTGGGAGAGCCCAGCAAAGCACCCTCTCCTACCAAAATGCTCCACTTTCTGGGAAAAAAAAAAAAAAATTCTGCTAATACAGAGCACGGATGAGGTCTGCCAAGAACTCTGAAGCTTCTCCCATTCAGGCATTAGTACCTATTGGGAAGGATTCATTTTCCATGTAAAAGAACAGAGTTGAATTACTGCATTATAAACTCTTCGAGAATTATGCTTCCTCTATCCAAAACTTCTAAATCTACAGTTTAAAGCCAACTAAATCTTTAGACATCTACTCTGAACTGTGAAATTCAAACAGAAATTCCAGCAAGGGCTGTGTCCCCCCTGCCATTATTAATGAATATGCAGTAACTGAGGACTGATGGTGGAAGGCTAGTGGAGACACTAAACACGGGTAGATCTTCACACACCTAGCTGTCTACCTGTACAAACATAGATGGCACAACAGCTGGCCCTGACCCAAAAAGTATCGCAGGGAGAAGGGGGACAGCCCATGGGCAGATCCAAGGAAAACAGAATCACGCTGCAGGCTTTAAGTGGCTCCTTCATTTCAGCAAAATCATAGACAAGCAGCAAAAGCCGGGGCTTAAGTCATGAACTTTAGAGAGAATGAGTTCTTCATTCCCACACCTGCCTCATACAAAGTCTCTGGGGCATTGCACCTCTTGTCCCACCCATGGCAGGGTGAGTGAGAGCCATCTTACAGACAACAGCTTTTCTGTGCTGCTCAGAGAGAAGTGAATGTGTCCAACTTCCAGGGAGAGGGGATTTAATCACCCCAAGAAGGTCTTCCAGGATTTGGGTAGTGATGACAAGACTGACTGCTGTTGTTAGGTTTCCTCAATTATGGAAAGTTACTGCTGCTAAGGAGTAAAGACTAACTCAGGGCTAATGTCTTATAGACTGTAAATGTTGACTGGCCAAAAAGAAACAAAGAAGCCATGAACAAGAACTTAAGGTGCAAACAAGCACTAAGAATGTTACGCAGTAGCCCTTAGCATGTGTGATGGTGTGATACTACAACAAAAAGAAGCTTTTCTGTTGTGGATGCCCTGAAGGAGTCAAGAACAGGAAGAAGCTATCTTGCCAGGATTATTTGAAAGTGATGTTCCAAGAACAGAGGAGGTTTTTCACAAAGTGACAACTATCAACAAACATTTCCTGGGCATCTCCTAGTGCAAGGTTCCGTGCTGGCCACAGTAATGGATGCTCAGTGGAGACTCTGAGTGGTGCAAACTGTTAACGCACCCGGCTGCTACTCGAAAGGTTGGTGGTTCAAGTCCAACTAGAGACGCCTTGGTAAAAAGGCCTGGTGATTTACTTCTAAAACATCAGCCACTGGAAAACCCATGGAGCCCAGTTTCACTCTGATCTACCTGACTGTCACGAGTCAGAATTGACTCCTCAGCAAATGGTTTTTAACGTTCGTTATCTTCCCCTGGTCCGATCCCACTGTACATGGGGTCACCAGCAGTCAGGGCTGACTCAATGGCGGTGAATAACAACAAACAACAAACTCTCCTTCCAGGCATGTAGTGTGTGAACAAAGCTTAGGGAGCTAGAGCTGAAATGCAGAGTGGACAACAAGCACGGGGCCTGCCCTAGCTTTGATACAAAACGACCAGCTAGTTGCCTTCTGAACTCTCCTCCTCCAGCACTCCAAAGTGCTAGAAAATTCCCAGCAGGCTTAAACCACAAAGCCTGGCAAAGGACTCTTCCCTGGTACATGCCTCACATTCGACTGAATAACCCAAATTCAACCACCTGAACAACAAATAAAATAATGATAAGGGAATCTGCAGATATACTGAAAATAAATGCCTACTTATTCAAACGGATAATGCCCCATTTCTCCAAGTATTACATTTAAACCTTTGGGTTTTTTTTTTTTTTTTTTTTTTAATGGCACCATCATTGAAAGCTAACATTATGCTGCAGAGCTGTTACTTGAATCATTCATAAATGGATTTACGGCTACTGCTGATCTGTGGTATTGGCGCATTCTCCCTCAGTCTCATCAGGAACAGTCATAAAGATATTCCTACATCTCCATTGTCCCTCCTGCAGAAAACTGGGTATTTATACCTGGAAAACCTTCAATGAAGTTGCTTTAATGGGTTCTAAGGGAGCTCTGGTAGCATAGTGCCTAAGGCACTTGACTGCTAACCAGAAGGCTGGCGGTTCAAACCCACCAGCCACTCCTCGGAAAGAAGGTTGGGCAATCCTACTTCTGTAATGATACTGCCTTAGAAACCCAAGGAGGGGTCGCTATGAGTCGGGGCCGACTCGATGGCAAATAACAACAACAACAAGGGAGCTCTGGTAGCATAGTGCCTAAGGCACTTGACTGCTAACCAGAAGGCTGGCGGTTCAAACCCACCAGCCACTCCTCGGAAGGAAGATGGGGCAATCTACTTCCGTAGTGATACTGCCTCGGAAACCCAAGGAGGGGTCGCTAGGAGTCAGGTCCAACTTGATGGCAAATAACAACAACAACAAGTAAAACAAGACTCCCAGCGGTTTATTTTTCCATCTGATAAGCCAAGGTTCTGAATTATAGTTCACAAGATGAATTCATAAATAAATAGTGCGGGCACCTTGCCTGAGAATTATAATGCAACACAAGCTCCAGATTTCTACTGCCCATCACTGACGCACTCCTGTGTGTGGTGGAACTTGCAGGCGTGTTGTTGTTGCTGTTAGCTGCCATCCACCACGTCGACCCATGGTGGCCTTATATACACAACAAAGCACTGTCCGGTCCTGTGTCATCTCATGACGTTTGAGTCCTTACTGAGGCTGGTGTGTCAACTGATCTCATCGAGGACTTCTCTCATTTTTGCCGACCCTCTACTTTGCCAACCTCGATTTCCTTTTCTACAAATGGTCTTTCCTGACGATGTGTCCAAAGTAAGGAAGTCAAAGTCTTGCCACCCTTGTTGCTTCTACGGGGCAGTCTGGTTGCAGAATGTAGGTGCATATGGAGTAGCAAACCCTTCATTATAGGCATTCCCTATCTCCCCACCAAATCGAGGTCAGGAATAACACCTCCTATGGGCTACACTGGAACGCAGCTATGTTTCAGAGACATGATGTGTTCTCAGCATTTAAGAGTAACCCTAAACCATGTTGCAATGATCTCAGTATGTTTCTCCAGCATACAATTTTTCTGAAATATCACAAGTGACCAATAAGAACGGAATGCATGCTACTGTTTAAGTCACTAGCCTTTTAAGAAAAGCCCAGTAGGTTCTTAATATAACTCCATAAAAATAAAAGAATGCCAACTAGTCAATGATAGCTCAAATCTTGACAGCAGAGCAATAAATCAGTCCATAAATACGAACCAAATGGCCACTATGTACATAAAAGAAGTCACTATGGACTAGAACCCCTGCAGAGGGCAGAATCAGGATAGGCAAAGGGGTGGGAGTCAAGCTCATGAAGGAACACCAGTGACAAAGGTGATAATGAAAAATTAAGCTATGAACCAACCCATCACAAAAATTATCCTTCAGGCATCTCTCTTTACTAGCAAGTCTATCTATATTTAGAAGCATTCTTTATCCAATTTTATCCATTCTTCCTAACTATCCTTTCCACATAATTAAACTTTGCATCTTTAATCTCTCTTTAAAAAAAAAAATAAAAGTGCAGATTTCTCCAAGACGTCTGCCCTTCCCCACAGTGTCTTCTAGGACTTGGTTCTATTATTATCCTTTCTTTACCCTAAATCTTTGATTTCTTCCTCAAAACCAGGAGACATTTTAGGTGTCGTGGTTAAGAGTGAGATCCACACAGGCAATAAAAGACTCAACCAAAACCAAACCAAACTCACTGCCATCAAGTTGATTCTGACTCAAAGCAACCCCTCCCTGGGTTTCCGAGGCAGTATCTCTACAGGATGCCCAGTCTTCCTTCCGAGGAGTAGCTGGTGGGTTTGAACCGCCAGCCTTCTGGTTAGCAGTCAAATGCCTTAGGCACTATGCCACCAGAACTCCCAGTAAAAGACTAGGGATCTCTAATTACCTGTGTAACCTCAAAGCCACTTACCGTCTTTATGCCTCCATTTTCTTATTGGTAAGTTGAGGACAATAATAGCATCTATACCACCCAGAGTGGCCATCAGGATTAAATGAATTCACTCATGGACAGCTATAGGATGTGGCTGACACAGGGCCAGTCCTTCATAAGGTGAGTTACCACTGACCTCTTCTCTTCCACTATGACATGCTCAAGTCTCTCCAGTCCTTTGAGTGGGGGGATCTTTCCTTGACCTCCTTTTCAGCTTTCAGTCAAGCTTTTGAAAGAGTACACTCACAGTATCTGCTTCCTCACCAAACATGTAACTAAACTTAGCTTCCCACAACCACTAAGCTACTGAAACTGCTCAAGGAATAGTCAAAATGATCTCCACACTGCCTTGTACTTCCACACTCCTAAACGAATCCGTCCATGTACTTCCACATTCCCAAAGGGCCCAGTCTTAGCATGTGTATACCTGTTGACTGCATGTGAAGCTGCTAACCACTCACTTATCGAACCTTTCTACTGACACTACTCTCTCTTGATCCAGCCCTAACGCTGACCACTCAATCTTCAGCTCCGTGGTGGGCTCCTCTTTCTCTCCATGCCCCTTCAGCACAAGGGGATGCCTGAGGTCTGTTCAAGAACTCACTGCTCTATCCACCCTACATCCTATTTCTGAGCTGTCTCATCTACTCTCATGGTTTTAACTACCATGCATATCCAGTGAGTCCCAGGAGTACATTTTCATCTCTGACCTCTCTGCAAAGTTTCAGACTCACAAACTCAAGGTAATTTAAGCATCATCACCTGTATGCTTTACAGATACCTGCAGCTCAAGATGTCCAAAACTGAAAGGACAAATTCTTTCCCCAGCTCTGTGGTAGTTAAGGTTGTACGTCAACTTGGCTGAGCTGTAGTTCTGCGTGGCTAGGCAGCTGGATGTAGTTATTTCCCATGATGAGATTGTAATCACCTCCATGGTGGAATCTGCTGTGAGTAGCTAAGTAGCTGCCTTCAGGGTATGGCTTGCTTCCAGTATATAAGGAGAAGTTTTAAGAAAGGGCTCTAGCTTTTTGGTACATTTGGATCCTGCATTTGGGCAAGTCTTCATCTCCAGGTCCTGGACTTTAATCAGGGGCCTGCTGTGTTGTCTGCTGTGATAGTTGGAGCTGTGTGTCAACTTGGCTGGACCTC
>NW_006921605.1:16280856-16285306 GCF_000298275.1 Orycteropus afer afer | reverse complement strand
TCATCCTGAATTTCACAAAATTTAATTCATTTAACTAATTTCTTTGCTTCCACCTCCACGCTGCCATCAGAGTAGTCTATAAAACTGCCCATGGCACTAAATCCTTCACTGACTTCCCATCTTCGAGAGGGGTTCTACCCAAGCTCTTTGACACACATTGGGTCAATTTCTTCACCCTCATCTTCTGCCAATCACCTCTTTGTATACATCCACATAGCACCCTAACTTCTGTAGTGTTCCTGCACAGAGCCAGCCATTTCACATCTCTCTCTGCTCAAATGGGTCTGGCTGCCAGCACTCCACTCACATCCCCACTTGAGCAGGTGGGTTTATGTTCCCAGGTTAGCTCAGCTCTCAGTTTAACTGCAAGAAGCCTTCTTCATCAGCATTTTCTAAAGAGAATGAGTGAGTATCATCTTTCTCCTTCTCTCATCTGGGCTCCTCTGGCAACTGTGCTGCCCACCTCCCTTTGTCATTTCATTTGGCTTCTTCTCAGAATCATCATATGCTCCTTGAAGGCAAGAACTGTGTCCTGGTCATCTTTTGTGTTCTCATCTGGCACACAGTAGGTCCCAACAAAAATTTACTGAACTGCATATATGCACTAAATACTAAGCAAAAACAGTTGTGCCCCATTTCATTAAAGGCAATAAAGGGGAATGGTATCTAGAGCACTCGTGTGCAGCCAGTACTCAGACACTTCAAGATGTTATAATCATCTTCCCTTTTGGGTGTTACAGCAGCAAATGCATAAATCTCCCATCATGATACTGTTATTTATCACCATGAGGAAATTCTGACATAATAGACAAGAAATCATGGATTGAAATATCTGAAAAATTCAAAGAGATAATCCAAAAATTGCATTTGCTGCCTTAAAGAATTTATTTATTTATTGGTTTATGAAAAGTTATTAATTTCTTTTAAGAATCACGAGAAAATTCCGTCTGACCACATGAAAAGGCTGCCTGAGACGTGGTTCCTTGGAGCTTCCCACAGTCAAAATCACCCATATAATTTCATTCTAAACTAGATCTTAATCTACGTGAGAAAATGCAGAACCGGTAAACACAAGAACTGAGCATAAAACAAAATTAAGTCTCTGGAAAGAATGTGAGTTTGATTTTGAAAGTAGACATACTAATCTTGTCTGCCCAATGCACTGAAATCTCTGGAAGCTTTTAATTAGGACCCTAATTGCATAGCCTTGTTTTAAATGAGTGGATGAAATTATGCTGTAATTTTACTTATTAAAAGAGCAGAGCAATAGCATAATGCCACACACCTCCCCATCACCCGTCTCCCCTTCTCATTCACTAGTTACTATATCTTCCGATTCTCCCTTTCTGGTTACCCCGAACACGAACACAAGTGCTCTATGTGGGGGGAAATTCTGTCTTGCTTCCTAGTTCTGATTAAACTATGCACACTACTTTTTTCCAGCCTCCTACAATTCCTCCAGTTCCCAGCTCACTGCTCTCCTCAACCAACCAGCTTCCCCACTCCAACCAGTTCTTAATTCTTATCCACTTATCTTTGTCAGTTGTTGTTGTTGTCAAATTAGCCCAATACCCATTTTGATTTTTCTTCTCAGACATCTCAAAGCCATCTGGAGCCACTGGACACTGGAAAAATGTAACTGGGTTACTAGGCTACTGTACAACCAACCACCCGTTAGAGCCTCGATCCCCCACTGTGGGTATAATCTGTCTGTGTATATGGCAGGTAGAGGGACCCTTGAGGCTCAAATCTTGAGTGTTCCTCTGGTTTCAATGCCTGTTTCATTTCCTTCTAAGAGCCCTGGTAGCACAGTGATTAAGCACTCAGTTGCTAACCAAAATGTTGGTGGTTCAAACCCACTGGACACTCCACAGGAGAAAGATGTGGCAGTTAGCTTCCATAGAGATTACAACCTTAGAAACCCTGCAGGGCAGTTCTACTCTGTCCTACAAATTCACTACGAGTCACAACTGACTCTGCAGAAACAGGTTAACAGGTTCTTTCTTTCCAGTCCTCAAGGATTTGGGGCTTGGATTTTTAGATGACGTAAGCCTTGGAATCAGACAGTTCAATTCCCAGCCTACCCTTTTTTGTTTTTTTTAGGTGTGTGACTCCAAGGAAGTTACCTAACCAGTCTGAGCTTAATTCTATGATCAACAAAGTGAAGAACATAATCACACATGCCACTTGCACTGCTATAAGATTAGATTAATCATGGATATAAAGTGCTGAGGTCGAGGGCCCAGTGCAGAGTAAGACTCAATACATGTCAGCAATGGTAGATTCCAGCTCCCTTGGGGAAGGAAACACAATGCCTATAGTCCTTTGGAGTCAAGATTATGTCACCAAACCTTTTTGTGATGCACTCCCCCTTTCTGCCGAGGCCACGGAAAATGGTGCAAATACAATGGTGTCTTCTGTGGGAGCTCTGGTAGCATAGTGCCTAAGGCACTTCACTGCTGACCAGAAGGCTGGCGGTTCAAACCCACCAGCCACTCCTCGGAAGGAAGATGGGGCAATCTACTTCCATAGTGATACTGCCTTGGAAACCCAAGGAGGGGTCGCTATGAGTCGGGTCCGACTGGACGGCACATAACAACAACGGTGGTGTCTTCAGGATTCAGGCACTGGGATTATGTCATGAATAAAAATGTTCTATGGAGAAACTTTGGGTACCATCAGTAGCAACCCCCTTTAGTGGGATCACCTCCTCATTACGTATTACAGCTACACATGCTGGTGTTCCTACAACCTCCGGAGTACTTTGATGTATTCAAGTCTTCAGGAAAAGGATGTTCTTAGTCATAACCAAACACCTTGAGGGAATGAGTCACTGAGCACGAGGGCTCAGGCCCATAGGCTCAGGGGACGCTAAGGTCAACTGGCATAACACAGTTCACAAAGACAATGTTCTACATCCTACTTTGGTAAATAGCAACTGGAGTCTTAAAAGCCTGTGAGCAGCCATCTGAGGTTCAACTGTTGTTCTCTCCCTGTCTAGAGCAAAGGAGAGTGAAGAACATCAAAGATGCAAGAAAACAATAGCCCAAAGGACTAACGGATGACGTGAATTCCAGCCTGCACAACCCTGAGACCAGTAGAACTAGATGGTGCCCAGCTACCACTGCTGACTGCTCTGAAAGGAATCACAATACGTGGTCCCAGACAGAGTGGGGGGAAATGTGGAACAAAACTCAGAATCACAAAAAGAAAAAAAAGATGAGGTTTACTTGTCTGATGAAGACTGGTGGAATCCCAAGATGATAGTAGCCTTTACATGCTCTTCAAGCCGGGAACAGAACTCAATCCCTGTGGCTCAATTTTCAGCAAACGACAGACAAGGCCTCTAGGTGAACAGTGATACCAGGAGGTTACTCACTCATTAGAACAATCAACCATACAAGATCAAGAGGGCAGCATCTGTCCAGGGATACAGTTAGGAAGGCAGCAAAGGGAAGTGGTAGGTATAGGCAGGAAGTGGGAAGAGTGCTACTGCATTGTGGAAATTGCAGTAAAGGTCAAAACACAGAATGCATGTGGATTGTTAAATGGAAAACCAACTTGCCCTATAAACATGCATCCAAATCACAATTAAATATAATTAAAAAACTAGTGCTGAAATTAGCTCAGTTAAAAAATAAAAAGATAGAAAAAGCAATGATAAACGCCTGTGACCCACACACTCAGTACCCCTCAGTTTTCCTTCAGAAAGACACTGCCTCCCTATCAGTTAAAGACAAGGGCTCTGAAAAACAGGCTAAAAAGAAAGGAAACTTTCTAAACATATTATCTTTTCTGATTTTAAAGTCCTACATCAAAACAGCATGCCTATCATCTATCAAGTTAGTAACTTCCCTTAAAATGACAGGGCTGGTGTGTGGGGAGAGAGGACTCACGCACAGCTGGTAAGAATGCAAACTCGTGCTACGTTTTTTGGAGGGTAATATGGCAGGACGTACCAAAAGCCCTAAAAAATGTCTATATTGTTTGACCTAATAATTTCACTTCTAGCAATTCATATTTCAATAATTAGACGTTCATATAAATGTTCACAGATCCCTGGGTGGCGCAAATGGTTAAGCGCTCAATTACTAGCCACAAAGTTGGTGGTTTGAACCTACTCAGAAGCGCCTCTAGGGACCAGCCTGGCGACCTGCTGAAAAGTCACAGCCTTGAAAGCCCTGTGGAGCAGTC
Source organism: Orycteropus afer afer (assembly GCF_000298275.1). Lineage (NCBI taxonomy): Eukaryota > Metazoa > Chordata > Mammalia > Tubulidentata > Orycteropodidae > Orycteropus > Orycteropus afer. Next base: position 16,281,112 of record NW_006921605.1, on the reverse strand, counting down.
TGACCGCACACACGGGGGCACCATGAGTGAGAACTGACTTTATGGCAACTAATAACAACGACAAATGAATGTTTACGTGGAAGGATGTTCATCCTTCACCATGTTCATCCTGTAGGATGTTCATTGCCTGTAATGAACAGTAGAAAACAGCGACAGGCGGGCAGTTCACCTTTGAACAAATGATAGAACATTCATAAGGGAGAATATTGTGGTGGTGGTGGCGTCAGGTGCCATCAAGTCAGCTCCAACTCACAGC
>NW_006921605.1:16279703-16280496 GCF_000298275.1 Orycteropus afer afer | reverse complement strand
TGTTTGAAAAATGTTAAGAATATGAGAAAATACTCATGACGTACATTAAATGGAGAAATAAGGCAGGATAAGAACTACACACAAAATTACATTATACAAAAGATGACCCACACAGTCCTTGAGTTGATTTCGACTTACAGCGACTTTACAGGACAGAGTAAAACTGCTCCCCCCCCCAATATGGTTTCCAAAGCCGAAATCTTTAAGAAAGCAGACTGCCACATCTTTGTCCTACAGAGCCGTTGGTGGGTTTAAACTGCTGACCTCTCAGTTATCAGTCTGGTGCTATACCCACTGCATCACCAGGGCTCCTAAAAGATGGCTAGAGATAGAAAAAGGCTGAAAAGATAGGAGATTATGAATGATTTATTCTTGCCTAGATTTTTCAAATTTGCACCCCCAAAATACTCCTTCCATACATGAGGGCAGAGGTGACTTTTAGAAACCATCTGCCTTGTATATGCAATTGCATCTATCATATCTCCATAACCACACCTATTGCCAAGAGTAGATTACAACTCATAACGACCCTATGGGACAGCGCAGAACTGCCCCAGAGAGTGTCCGAGGCGGTAACCTTTATGGAAGCAGACCGCCTCATCTTCTCCCACGGGGCAGTGATTCAAACTACCCGACTTTTTGGTTAACAGGCAGGCTCTTAACTACTGTGCCACCAGGGCTCCCACCCCCACACCACAATCTAAGTTTTCACACACATACACAACACCCCCATCAGTTTTCCCAGCACTGCTTCAGAACTGACTCTAAATCAATTCCCTGGTTTGCAGCTGAA
>NW_006921605.1:16274693-16277413 GCF_000298275.1 Orycteropus afer afer | reverse complement strand
CACACACACACACGTAAGAGCTCCATACCAACACATCACACCCATGCTCTGGGGTCCACATCCCTCCTCAGAGAGCCTGTTGTCTGCAGACCTCTGTTCAGCATTGGGAGGCCGCCTCCTCCTCATCTGCCTTCCTCGTCTCCTCTGCTTTAAAAAGTCGATGATGTTAGGGATCAGGCCCACCCTTCAGGGAGTTACCCTCCTTCAAGCCTAGACTATGACACCCCTACCTAGAGGGTCTTCAGACAAACATTAGAAAGTTGGATATATGCACAGAACACAGAGAAGGCCTGGAGCAAGACACACCTCCCATCTCTCCAGACACTCTACCACACACGTGGCCCCAATGACCTCCGGACCTTCAGCTCATGTCAGTCAATGTCAGGAAGTGGGGCCCCTTCCTGTCCATCAGTCATACTCATTAGTAAATGGGATGGTTTTTCGTTGTCTACTGAATAGAGATGATTACCAATTTGACTTGGACAATAATGTGGATTGTATGTGTCTAGGAGAAACAGGTCAGTGCCATAATGAAGGTCAGTGCCTTAGACCCAGACAAAGCTCAACAACCTGAAAGAATGAGATCATCAAAAGCTAAGAGTCAGTGGGTGGGACAAACACACTTAATGCACTCAGAAGGTTGGCAGTTTGAGTCCAGCCAGAGATGCCTTGAAAGAAAGGCCTGGCAATCTACTTCCAAAACACCAGCCCCTGCAAACGCAATGGAGCACAGCTCTACTCAGACACAGGTGGGGTCACCACGAATCAGAGGTGACTGGACAGTACCTCGCTGTCACTGTTCTACCACTCCCTTCCATCCTCCTGTCTCCACCCTGTCTAAACACCATCATCCAGTGAGGAGTGGTCTGTCTGCATGCTGAGACCGATCAAATAGTGGTAACCTTACTCCACTCAGAGAGGCTTACAAAAGGCTAAGTCTAGACCCACATTTGCTAACAGGGCCACCCACCACTTTCCACGGTACCCTGTGGTATAGAAGCACACTGGTTTACGTTTGGAATTCATGCAGCTCACACGAGCAAGCTTTCATTACGTCCACCTCAGACCAACATTCCAAATTCATTTTGCGTAATTTCCCCTCTATGTAATCAACAAAACACCTGCCAGGCTCGCAAGTGCCTTTCTCTCCCTGGTCCAGGGTGTGTCTTCTGGCCACTGGCTCTCGTCGTCTATGGCTCTAGATATTATAAAGTGCACCCTGCCCCCAGAGTGCTTTCAGAGGTGGCCTTTCAGCTTCAAGGTCACATTTTTAGGTTTAGCAAAACCCTCCACGGAATGGTATCAACGGTTGTAGGTCTAACTACAAGGCACAGGCTCACATTTCCTTTGTACTTATGGTTGTACAGCATTCTTAAGCATAATCACAAAATTAAGCCACTGCTGTTATTAAAATGCAAACATAAGACAATGTGTCCATCGCAGTAAGTCACTAGCTTCTCACACTTGTGCGTTCTGCACAGCAAGGCGACTCCGACTAACTGAACATTCCACCATCCACACGGCCCTCTGTGCACTCATGAACCTACTAGGCAATGCAAGCAAAATTAAAGGCCCCTTTTCAACGATAGCCCCTGAGAGACTAAGGGATAATAAATGTGGGTAGTACACAGACACAGAGGAGTCACAAAGCAAAAGCTCCAAATATGGGCACACTGAAAGAGTTGTTCAAGAAGACAGTGAGGCCTTTCTGAAAGGCCGCACCTTTCCCTGCTGTTAAATTTCAGACACAGATACTGCAGCGAGCGTCTGTGTACAAGGCTCAGCTCCGGCGGCACCTGCTCTGAGACGCCATTCCAATTGCTCCAGCTTTTTAGAAAGTAATTTCCCCCACTCTACTCCCAAAGCACTGTGTTCCTTTGTAACAAACTGTATAGTGGTGCATCTTAGTCCTCTCTTAAGACTAAAATATTTAGGGGGAGAGAGCCTGTGTCTACAATCTATTTTCAAATGCTTTGGCAAAAGGCAAGTCTGTGTGTGCACATGTATGTGCATGTGCCTGAGTGTGTGAACTTATACATGCCCACATGTCAATGTTGTGGGCACATGCGTATGATGTACTCATATGAGCATGTGTATCTATGTATGTGCATGTGTGGGTTATGCACGTGTATGTATGTAATTTGTGTGTATATATGTACACACGTGTGCACATGTGTAGTGTTACATGTGCACATATGTGCATATATGTTTATGTGTGCTGTCTGCATGTATATGTGTACACTTGTACACATGTGCACTGTGTGCATGTGCATGATGTGCACATATGTGTGCATGTGTGTGCACATGTGCACTGTGGTGTGCATGTGTGTATGTGTATGTGCACACAAGTGTGTATGAATGCACTGTGTGCTGTGCATGTGTATGCACAAAGAGAGAGAGAGACGGATGGAGCGGGTATGTCAAGCTGTTAAACAGATAGTGATCCAGAGGAGGAGAACACATGTGTTCACTGCACTGTTCTTTCAACTCTGTCAATTTGAAAGTGTTCAAAAGAAAGTAACATTTTAAAGTGACACAGCACATAGTAGGGGCTCAATCATTAATTATATGCATTTGAGGCCACCAGGGTGGGGAGTAGAAAATGCCCACAGGTCCTTGTTAGTGCTTTTAGCTCCCTGTTGTTGGGTTTTCTGATCTGTCACCCAGATGACCAATCTCTTTACACCCAGGCTTCCTTCTAGGGGACATCCTCAGGAAAC
>NW_006921605.1:16265191-16273173 GCF_000298275.1 Orycteropus afer afer | reverse complement strand
AGACTTTCTTCCAAGCAACCTCTGAGCTGATTCAAACCACCAAGCTTTTGGATGGCAGCTGGGTGCTTAACCATGTGCGCCATCCAGGGACTCCTAAAAATAGCCCTGCAAAAACTGTGCCCTTTGGTACAGGCAGGCACTGAGGCAGAGGCCACACACCTCCCAGAGCGGGAGATCCCACCAAGAGCCTAACCCAGGCTGCAGGCCTGTCTCTAGGGAGGCACAGGGGAGGGCGACCCACACTCCTCTCTTCCCTCCCTGTCAGGCCAGTCTTTTTATCTAAGTGAAATTCAGCTCCACAAATATTTACCTAAGCACCTTCTGTGTGTGAGGTTTTCTGACAGGTGTCACAGGGAATATGGGAGGGAAAGAAAAGTGGCATTTCTCTCTAGTTAACCTCATGGCTGCCAGCTGGGTGGGAAGGTGCCACACTGTTTAAGTTAGTTGTAATATGCAATGCTATTCCCTAAATAAAATCATAGCGTTCACATAAATGGTTTAAATGAGCCCTTCACCATGAATGTCCAAGAATTCATTATTTTCCACACCTTTTCCTTTTTCCTTCTGCATCTATATTTGTTTCATTCCTACTGATGCTATTCATTTGATCTGAAATAAAATAAGCCTTTGTTTTTTTGTCCCAGGTCTTCAAATGAAACCAGAAATGGTGTTACCCTCCCCACAGAGGCAATGGGGCTCTCCGAACCCTGTCCACTCGCTCTACTCCTGGGTTCTTCTCAATGAGCTGCTGGGATAGCTGTGAGCTTGCAAAGGGGAGGCAGGCAGGAACTCAGCTGGTGAAGGGGAGCCGTGGGATGCTGGGGGAAATGCTGAGGGTGGCTACAAAAGCAGCAGCAGCAAAGCAAGGGAAACCACCTTCCCAAGGATCCATCCTCTTGGTCCCATCACCAACGATCTGCCGTCCAGCCGATTCTGTCTCATGGAGACCCCACGTGCGTCCAAGTAGAACCGTGCTCCACAGGCCGATCCTCCAGAAGGAGGCTGGCAGGCCTTTCTTCCGAAGCACCTGAGTGGACTAGAACCGCCAACCTTTTGGTTAGCAGCCAGCCAAGCACATTAACCATTTGCCCAACCCAAGCACTCCTCCTGTTGTTATTGTTGTTGTTGTTATGTGCCGTGGAGTCGGACCCAACTCATAGCGACCCCTCCTTGGGTTTCCGAGGTGGTATCACTACGGAAGTAGATTGTCCAACCTTCCTTCCGAGGAGAGGCTGGTGGGTTTGAACTGCCAGCCTTCTGGTTAGCAGTCAAGTGCCTTAAGCACTATGCTACCAGAGCTCCTGTAGGGAGGTCAAAATGAAAGGCCCCTTTGGCTGGACTATCTGGAGTCTCTACAAAAAAAGGGGAAGGGTGTCATCAACTCCTGGAGACAGATGTTCTTCCACCCTGCCGGGTCCTTTCCCACTTTGCCAAGATGGTTGGCTGCCTTTCACTCCCTTCTCCCCCTTCTTCTCATCTTCCCTGCAGTGGAGACAGCCAGCTCTTAGCCATGGGCTGACCCAGCGAGAGATAACAAGGCCTGCCTCCCCAGGTACTGCAGGAACCTCAGTGTTTCTGCCCACGCTGCTGCTAAGCTGTTAGTCATCGGCTGGCGACAGCACAGCTACCTGGAGCCTAGCATTTCTCTTGCGTCGGCCCTCTCAGCCTGCCCAATGAAAAGAGCACTAAGCTAGGGCTGTTTTCCTGTTTCACTACAAGGTGATGTCAATTATCAGAACGGGCCTCAACACTGCGGGCCAAGCAGGATGTACCTGCTCGTATGTAAATGTCAAGAGACATGGAACTTCAGGCAGTCACCTTTATTCCTTCAGTCCAGCACACTGTGTTTAAAACATTGAGGTAGAAGATTTCAGCCCAAGACTGAACACCACTGAGAATCCTCACATTCTCATCACTTCTTCCAGCAGAGAGCTGCAGTGTGCTTACTGTCACACTAGTATTTCATAAGGTGTGTCACTATGTAGTAAGGTCAAAAGCAGAGATAAGGAAAAGGAAGTAACAAAGGAACATTCTTGTTTTCAAGTGTGACATTTTAAAAAAAAGAAAACCTATGTCTTTTAAAGATCAGACATTTAATTACTAGTGAAAGAGTAACTTGCTACAACATTTGTGAAGGGCAACTGGGAAGAAACCATCGAAGTCGGAATTGCATATCCCTTGAAGCAATAATCCAGAAGTCTACTTTTAGGAAGTTATTCAACTAATTTAGCTCCAAGTGCACAGGGATGTTTACACCTGTGGTGTGGTAAATTACTTAGTGTGGCTTTTCTACCCATAATCTTTGTAAACTCCAAGGTGGGATCTGCTATGAGCAACTGAGGAGCTCTCCTGATTGCTGAAGTTGTCCACCTGGAGTATTTCTGTTGGGCGTGGCACAAAACAATGTTCTGGGAGGTTCCCACTCTGTTTCAGGTGCTTAGAGTTCTGATGCTATGATTGGCTAGTTTGGCCACTCTGCCGGGCTCAAAAGGAGGTCTCCTAGAGGCAGAACTCTCTCTGACTGCTGGTTGAGGAAGATGTGCTGCTGAAAAAGACACACGCTGCTGGGAAAGAGACGCAAGAGACACGCATTGCTGAGTGAGACACCGAGGGACATGCACTGCTGGGAAAGAAACTGTGAGAGACTGTTGGCTGAGGGATGGTGGGCTGGAAGAAAGACTGAGTGTTTTTCCTGAACTCGAATTGTAGCCTGGCGCTTCCCTAATAAATCCCGTAACGTGTGAGTTCTGTGTGGCCACTGCAGCGAATTATCGAACCCAGGAGAGAGGTGGTGGGTGCTTTGGGAGGATCAGTTGGAGAAAGGGCTGGAGGGAGGCAGCATGTCTGGCCTTGCGGGAATAGGCCTTGGGCTACTGATGGTGATTCTGCCTTCCTCTTGTGGGGTTCTAGGAGGTCAGAATATGTGGCCTCCTTGTCCTTTTTGCAGCCCCCTTAGCTAGAGCTAACACGACCGAGCACTCACTATGCCCCACGAATTGTTCCAAGAACATCAGACACATTAGTTAATTTTTCCTTGTAACACGTAAGAGGTGAGTATTATTATCATCCTCATTTTACAGGAGAGACACCCAAGGACGAGAGGTAGTGCGAACATGCTCCGAGTCGCTGGGGCCTGCCTGGTGCATTCTCACCTGCTCAGGACTCCTCACCTTCAACCCACTGCAGGAGGAATGCATTACCTTCCCAGGTGACTGGGAACACACCGTCTCTGCTCCCTGCAACAGGGAACTCCTCGAGGATAGATACGGAACCCCAAACTGTCAATGTTGGCTTACAGTTGACTCAAAGCCAGCCCCAAAAAGCCCTGTAACTTTTTTTCTCAAATTCAAGGCTTTTCTCCTGTTTATACTGGGAGAGAGAACAGAACACCTGAGAGAACTGTCTTGAGGATTCTTCAGTTCCACACTGGGCTGCGCTTTTGCCTGCTGGGTTCTGCTCTGTGCCATCACTGGAGCGTTCATAAAAGCCCGAGAAGCATTTCATTCGTTAAGGTATAGTGATTAAGGAAAAGTAACACCACCAACCCCCTCTGCCACCCTCTTCTACAATTGCTTTTCTGAATCTAGATTATTGTAACTAAATGAAACACATGTTATGAAACAACAGAAACACTATTCTTGTTGTTAGGTGCCATCGAACCGGTTCTGACCCCTAGTGACCCCGCGGACCACAGAACAAAACACCGCCCCATCCTGCACCATTCTCACAACTGCTGCTATGCTGGAGCCCACTGTTGCAGCCACTGTGTCCGTCAAAACAAAAGCAATGTCACTGGACTTACCCAATAAGCAATTCATAAAAACTGTTTATTATTCCCTTGCTATGGGCAAAAGTCATAATTAACATGTATTTAAACCATAATGCAAAAATATTATACCAGTATTTAACATTCAAGTGAGAAGTACCGATTATGCTGGGGGCTTAAATGTGAGCTGGAAATATTCAGATAAAGACATGGAATATTTAATAATAATAAGCACTTAATGAGTATTTAGTAAGTGACAGATTCAATGCTAAGCCTTTTAATATATCAACTTTTCTAATCCCCACAACAACCTCATGAAGTAAGTGCTATTATTTTCCTCATTTGTAGAAAATGGGTTATGGGAAACCTGTGCTAAATGCATTATTTACCTGATTAAAATGATACAAAGTAGATTTACACATCTAACTGTATAGACAGCTGAGCAGACAACCAACTTACATAATTTCAAATTTTTCCTGTGAAGTCAAATATGACACTTCCCTTTAAAACATACTTTCCTTGAAGCAGCCTCTATGAATGTTATGTTCTTATTTTTGTTCATGTGCTTCTTAAACTGCTCACTGGGGACTATGTCAAAACACTTCCTAAATTGGGCTTTATCTTAGCAGTCAGCTCAATTTCAGAATAAGATTAACTTGAGACTGGGGGACTTATTTATTTCCTCAAAATCTAAACCTGTAATTTTTATATCCTATGACTGGTCATTTGAACAACAGGGCAGAGATGAGCATCATAATCCTTTCCAGAAAAACCAAAGCTATTTTTTATCCATTAAATACTTCAACAGCCCTAACCAAAGATTATTTTTAACAGCAAAAATTAGAAAAACCTCAAAACTTTAACTCAAAATAGATCACAGACCTAAATATAACAGCTAAAAGGAAAACCCTTAGAAGAAAACACAGGAATCTTTGTGACCTTGGATTAGGCAATGGCTTCTTAGATATAACACCAAAAGCACAAGTAACAAAAGAAAAAATAAATGAGACTTTATCAAAATGCAAAACTTCTGAGCTTCAAAGGGCATCATCAAGAAAGTGAAAAAGCAACCCACAGAATGAAGGAAAATATGTGCAAAGCAAAGATCTACAAAGAGTCTAGTATCCAGAATATATAAAGAACTCCCACAACTCAACAACATAAACAGCCCAATTAAAACACGGGCATCTAGAGATACAAGACCAGTGATAGGACTAGACACGTGCATCGTGTTCATCATTCACAACAGTAAAAAGATGAACACAGCCCAAGTGTCTGTCAACAGATGAATGGATAAACCAAATGTGGTACATACATACAATGGAATACTCTGCAACTTTAAAGAATAATGACGAGTCCATGGAACTGAACAGATGAATCCGGAGGACATGATGCTGAGTGAAGTCAGTCAAAAGGATCAATCACAAAAGGATAATAATGCATGGTCTCACTTTTATAAAAAGTCAAGAGTACACACAGAAAGCAAAGTTCTTTGATGGCTACCAGGGATGGGAGGGGGAAGAAGGGGTCATCACTTGCTAGATAGTGTTGTTGTTGCTGTAGTTAGATGCCATCAAGTCGTCTCGGACTCATAATGACCCTTATGCACCACAGAACGGAACACTGCGTGGTCCTGCACCAGCCTCATGATCCCCACTGTACCTGAGCCCATGACTGCAGCCACAGTATCCATCCATCTCATTGAAGGCCTTCCCTTTCTTCCTTGACCCTCCACTTTACCAAGCTAGATAGTGTTGTTGTTGTTGTTGTTGTTATGTACCGTTGAGTCAGATCCGACTCATAGCGACCCCTCCTTGGGTTTCCGAGGTATTATCACTACAGAAGTAGATTGCCCCATCTTCCTTCCAAGGAGTTGCTGGTGGGTTTGAACTGCCAGCCTTCCGGTTAGCAGTCAAGTGCCTTAGGTGCTATGCTACCAGAGCTAGATAGTAGATACATAATATTTCTGGTGATGAGAAAGGCATTACACAGTATAGGGGAAGTCAGCATAACTTAACCAAGGTAAATGAAGACACTGAGAGGTGCACAAGAATAACTAACAATTAATTACAGTTAACTGTTTTAACTTATACAATTTTGTAACAACAGTAATAACAACCAAAATATATGTATATAGTTACAGAGATACACATGTACACTATGTGGATAAGAAGGTTTATGTGAGCACATGCAAAAAATACAGGTATATATGTAGGCATAAAAGTATATTGGTGTACTACATATATATCCATATATAATAAAGCACAATGGGGGCAAGTTACAGAGACCCCCTAGACATACCCAAACACCTCACAAGATTGGTTGGCTGGGTTAAAAGGCTTGGGACCACAGTCCATAGGACAACTCAGTCAGTTGGCATAACACAATTCATAAAGATAGAATTCTACACCCTAGTTTGGTGAGTAGCATTTGAGGTCTTAAAAGCTTGCAAGTGGCCATCTAAGATACAACTATCAATCTCTTACCATCTGGAGCAAAAGGGAATGAAGGAAACAAAAGACTCAAAGAAGAAACTAGTACACAGGACTAACAGCCCACACAAACCACAGACCTTTCTAGACTGAGAACCAGATGGTATCCGACTACATTGCCAACCGTTCTGACCAGGGGCCCAAAAGAAGGCCCCAGATAGAATGGGAAGAAAATGTACAGCCAAACTCAAATTACTAAAAAAAAAAAAAAAAAAAAAAATCAGACTTACTAGACTGATAGAAAATAGAAAAAGCCCCAAGACCACTGCCCTTTTAATTTAGAACTGAAGCCACTCTCAGAATTCTCCTTCAACCAAAGAACAGATCAGCTTATAAAACAAATAATACCACCATTGAGTAATGTGTTCCTTAAACAATTAGCTACATGAGGTCAAACAGTCCAACGTTTACCCAAAAGCAAAGATGAGACGTCAAAGAGGGGCAGGGAAGCTAGATAAATGGAAACAGAGCAAACAGAGTGTAAATAATGAGAATGCTAACACATTGCAAAAATTGTAACCAATGGCACGGAACAATTCGTACAAAAACTGTTAGATGGGATCCAATTTGCTGCATAAACTTTCACTTAAAACATAATCAAATATTTAAACAAAAAAGGTAAAAGATTCAAACAGACACGTCTCCAAAGAAGATATAAAAATGACCAGCAAATATATGAAAAGATGTTCCTTAAACATCATGGAAATGCAAATCAAATCCAGAATGAGAGATCACTTCGCACCTACTATACGAGTTGCTGTCCAGTCAATTCCAACTCATAGCGACACCCACAGGGTTTTCTTTTTCCCCATAAAGCTTTCAGTGGCTGATTTCCCAGCCGAGGACATTAACCATTGGCACCACCAGACTCCTCTCATCTACCAGGATGGCGATAATCAAAAGACAGGCAGTAACAAGTGTTTGGTGAAGATGCGGAAAAAACAGAATTATACATCGCTGGTTGGATTGTAAAATGGGGCACCTGCCTTGGTAAACTGCTTGGCAGTTCCTTCAAAAGTTAAAAATTGAGTTACCCAGAGGGGGTCTGTATAGGAGATCCTAGAGTGAGAGAACAATGTGGAAAAAAACTCAAAATTACAACAACAGAAGCTCTAAGAGAGCCTTGTGCAACCCCTGAGACATGGCCCCGAGCTGCCCTTCAGGTCTGAAATTGAACTCACTCTTATGGCTTCCAGCCAAATAAAAGACCGACATGGGCTGAACACTTACATCAGGTAGACACACTCCTTGGAGAGATCAATTATGGGAGAACAGAAGGGCAGTATATGCACAGGGAGACAGCTCAGGGGGCAGGAGTGCATGGGAGGGAGGGACAGAGGGAAGAGGTAACTATTGGGAGGAAGTGGGAAGAGAGCTGTTACACTGTGGGAAATTGGAGTCAATGTCATGAGACAAAATGTGTATGAACTGCTGTAGGGAAAAGGAGATTGCTCTGTAAATTTTCACCCAAATCACAATGAAAATTTTTTTTAAAAAATTGAGTTACTGTATTATCTAGCAATTCTACTCCTAAAACTAGTGATGATAGTTACACATTACGAATATACTAAAAACCACAGGCTTGTTCCCTTTGTTGTTATTTGTTGTTGTTATGTGCCGTCAAGTCACACCCGACTCATAGCGACCCCTCCTTGGGTTTCCGAGGCAGTATCACTACAGAAGTAGATTGCCCCATCTTCCTTCCAAGGAGTGGCTGGTGGGTT
>NW_006921605.1:16213885-16260606 GCF_000298275.1 Orycteropus afer afer | reverse complement strand
AAAAAAAAAAAAAAAAAAGAACATGGAGGATGAGCACATCATATCACAAAATGGAAGATGCCTACACCATGACATCACTACCAAACCACTGAGGGTCATGGCCCAGCCAAGCTGACAAAGAACTTAACCTTCCCAGCCAGCACTACTGTGACCTTGCAACTCAGCACTCGTTCCTGCCAGGTGTACGTCATTAACAAGCAAAATAAAAAGTAGATTGTTTACTATTGTCATAAATGTGAAATTCTGGATAACGATATAGTCGGTAAGTAAGGAATAAGTGTAGCACATACGGCTGGCAAAAAAATAAAAGAGGAGCTTTATATTGAAGTATGTCAGTATCACGTTCTAGAGCCCCATCAGTGACCCTTTTCCCTTGATCCACTCACATTGAGCAGCAACAAACCAGCAGTAACAGAAATAAAAACCTGTAATGTGATTCTCAAGTCCCAGGGTGGCACAAATGGTTAATGTGCTCTTTTGCGAACAAAAGGTTGGAGGTTCAAATCCACCCATAGACACTTAAGAAGAAAGGCCTGGCAACCTACTTCCCAAAAAAATCAGGCACTGAAAATCTTATAGAACACAGTTCTATTCTGATGCACATGGGTCACCATGAGTCAGACAGAGTCAGCTCTACGCCACCTGTTAACTTGGTTCTATGTCAGCTCAGCCACTGGCAGACCAGGGACAAGTCAGTTCCTCTTTCTGGACTCAGTTTTCTGAGTGGCTGAGTGGGTCAGAGGATTAGCAGCAGTCTCTAAGATCCTCAGGAAAGCAAGGAGATCACAGCAGTCAAAAGCCCTGGCAGGGGGATGAACTCAAGCTCAGCTCTGGCTTGAGGCTGGCGTTCCCAGCGTCTTCTCCATCTTAGTCACGCGGCCCTCCACCTGCCTGTGCCATTCGAAACGAGCAGAGAGAAAGGTTTGAACTTACCTTTCCAGTCTGCACTCAAGAGTTCAGTCTACTCTCTCCTCACACAGCAAGGTGCTAGGTGGTACCCACAGCCAGGGCAAGAACTGGCCCCTCCACCTCCCAGATACCCAGAACATTTCATCGCCCTACAGCACAAACACCAGAGCTCAAAGCCTTAGCAGGGTGACCCCCACCTAGCAAACCCACGTTTCCCTTCTCCCACTGCCTTCTGTTACGATGCCACTATGATTTAGCCTCCTATCTGTCTGGCAGGACATCTCAAACACGAGTGCTTATCAATCTCACCAGGAGGGCTTGTAGAAACACTGATTCCTGGGTCCCAGCCCAAAAGCCTGTGATTCAGCAGGTTCAGAGTAGGACCCACAGACTGCATTTCCAGGAAGCTGAGGCTGCGGGCCCAGGGCCCCACGCCGAGATGGCAGATAGCACTGTGCCAGCACACAGAAGGCAGTGAACAGATACACACTGAAAATAAGAAATCTCTGCTGAGATCATAACTCATGTCTGACAGGTGCCCCGAAAACAAAAAACAAACCTGTTGCGTTTTCCTGATGGGCGACCTGAAAGGTAAAGCAACATAAGAGGAAACAGAACTGCTTAATTATGACAGAAAGGACACCCCCTCAGGACCTGACCCAAAAGCTTTAATAACACACAATCTCTGTGAAAATGTGGCTTATAGAGAAAATCTGGAATGCAATATAAACCAAAACCAAACCCACTGTCATTGAGCCAATTCCAACTCGTAGCGACCCTATAGGATATAACAGAACTCTCCCAGATGGTTTCCAAGGCCATCAATCTCTTCTGCTTCATCTTTCTCCCACGGGGCAGCTAGTGGTTCAAACCACAGACCCTTTGGTTAGCAGCCCAATAGCTGGACCACCCACCACACCACCAGAGCTTCCCCCATGACCCAGCAATTCCAATCCTAGGTCTATACTGAGAAGAAGTGAAAGAAGGAACACAAACAGAAACCTGTACATCAATGCTCAGTGCAGCACTTTTCACAGAAGCCAAAATGCGGAAAGAAGTGAAATGTCCATCAGCAAATGAATGGAGAAGCACAATGTGGTCTGTACACACAGTGTACAGTGGAGTGCTGCTTGGCCTTATATACATGGGGTGGGTTATCCAAAGATTTAAACTAGCTTCACCAAGGAGTTGCCAGGCTAACAGGGCCAAGTGCAGGGAGAAGTGCCACGGGGTCCATCTCTGAAACAGCAGAGCAAGGAGGCACCAAGCAGCCATCACTGTGGCCCCACATCATTCTCCGGATTGAGCTGGTAAATTAGACGTAAAGGGCGCCTGGCATAAACAGCCATCATCCTTCCCGTCTCTGGAGACTTGGTCCATAAATATTCATTAGCCAGGCTAAGGAACTTCCTTTTCCTAAAATGCTTCTTATCTACCATTGGAGTGATTTCGCCTTTGATTCTGCTCACTCTCTTGCCTAATCCTCTCAAACTTCTGCTGCCCAGAAAGCATGTACAGTGCATACTGGTGAGGCTGTAACTTCCTCCAGTGGGGGACAAATGCCCTATTAAACTATGAGCCCCCCGAAGCCACATACAGCTCAGCGTGACCAAGATCCAACAGATAGGTATAACCCAAGCACGTGGTCCTTAGAGCTACCAAGTAAATTGGCAGAGGTTACTGGAGTCTCTGGGTGGGGCAAACTCACTTAGTTGCTAACAGCAAGGATGGACATTCAAGCCCACCCAGGTGCTCCTCAGGAAAAAGGCCTCATGATCTACTACTGAAAAATCAGCCATAAAAAACAAAGAAATAAAAAAAATACAGCTGTAATCCTGTCAGTACATCATTCCTCCTCTCAGCTCCCTGGCAGCCAAGACTCTAAACACACACGGAGATCAACTCCAAGTGTTCCCTAGAAGCCAGACCCCCTTAATAAGGCCCACCTGGGCCCATCTGTGTGTCCACTTATTTAATTAATTGAGGGGCTGAGGTGCAGAGGGGATTGGAGGATGAGGAAGGAAATGAGAGTGGAGTCTCCTCCAGGCTGGATGGGTGCCATGGTAACCAGGGAGGACGTGGCCTCAGGAGCAGCCAGGAGACTGAGAAGCCATCGCGAGACCTTGGTACAAGAATTCTGGGAGTGGATACGTGGGCCTTCAACAATCTCTCATGAGAACACACACCCCTGGTTCCTCCAAAGGTGACACCAAAGCCACACGCAGCACTGGGAGCCACCTGGTGCACAGAACAGCACGGGGCGAGGAGGCCACAGGGTAAGGAAGCCAGGCAAGTGGCAGAGGTGAAGGTACTGGCAGAGGTGGCCCAAAAGAAGGATGGTGGAAAGCAGGGCTGCAAACCGGTTCTGCCCAGTTCAGTGATAACCAATAAGGAAATCAGAACAGGCCCAAATCTATAAAATGTGAGCATATCAGAATAATAACCAGAACCAGAAAAATTTCAGGCTGAGGCTCCAGAATGGGAGACTTGGAAGACGTGTAGTGAGCCCTTTCAGGGGCCTGATGTAGGAGCTTGGATTATTTCCAGGACTATGTAGGGCAACACACATTCAAGGCAGCACAGTCACTGCCATCTCTGAGCGGGGCACTGCTGTTTCTGATCGTACCAGTCAAGAGTTTTGGTTGCTATGCAATGCACACACGACCTTTGTTTTCTAACAGAGAAACTTTCTAGAGGGCACTGGCCCATGATTTCTCCCATTCTGGTCCACCCGCATTTCACAGTTCAGGTCCATTCCAGTTCTGTTTTGTCAGCGGCTGATGAACCAGGAGGAATGAGTTCAAAGTCCTGGCGGAGAGCCCTCGTAGGAGGGCCTCAGTCAGCAGAATGGCCCCTCAGGTCACTGGAAGCAAGGCCCCCCACGCAGCACAGGTGTGGAAGAGGCCAAGGCCTCCTCTGCAGGGCCCCCACCAGCCTTCCCAACCTCTGTCCCAGAGACAGAGCTGGTCACACATTCAGAAAGCACTGCCCCATTCCCCGTGAGGGACTAAGGCCGTCCACCCAATGGAAGGGGGGCACAAAAAGGGCTGGCCTTTCAGCTTCAGTGCCCTGTGCCTCCCTCGGACAAGGAAACCACTACTAATACACTATTCTCCACACTGACACACTGGTCTCCATATTCACTCTGACAGGTGCCGTCAAGCCAATTCCACCTCATGACAACCCCATGTGTGTCAAGTCCAACTGTGCTCCACAGGGATTTCAATGGCTGGATCGCCAGACCCTTCTTCCAAAGTGCCTCCAAGTGTACTTGAACCACCAACCTTACGGTTAGCAGCCAAGCACATTAACATTTGTACCAGCCCTAGGCCCAGCTGCCCTCAAGTTGATTCTGACTCACAGTGACTCCCATGTGTTTCAGAACAAACCTGTGCCCCACAAGGTATTCATGGCTATGACCTTTAGGAAGCAGACTGCCAGGCCTTTCTTCCGAGGCATCTCTGAGTGGACCCAAGACTCTAACTTTTATGTTAGCAACCGAGCTCTTAACTGTTCGCACCACCCAAACCAAAAAACAAACCAAACCCACTGCCATCCACTGAGTCAATTCTGACTCACAGTGACCCTCACTGGGTTTTCAAGGTGGTAAATCTTTATGGAAGTAGATTGCCCAGTCTTGCTTCCGTGGAGTGGCTGGTGGGTTTGAACCACCAACCTTCTGGTTAGCAGTCAGATGCCTTAGTCACTGTGCAGCCAGAGCTCCCTTTGCACCCCCAGGCAGGGACTCATAATTCGAAGACCGGGGCTAACTGCTTAGATGTCAAACACCTAGAGGCCATTTCATCTGGCTCCTTTTCTACACCCAAACTTTGAATACTTGATGTGTTTCATACCAAAAGATAAACTACCCTATCCTGTGATAACAGGATGGAACTGGTAAAAATAAAAAAAAAATGAATAAAAAACAGAAGGAGAGATGTCAATGGCACCTTTCTTACAACAATTAACTGGTTTAGTGTCTCTGTGGTTGTCTCCATGCACATCCCTGGATGGTAAAAACAATACCAAGAGGAACTTTATAATTTTAGAAAACCATTAGGGTTTGGTTGGTTCACTTAAGTTGTAACTAGTCATTGAGGAAAAAATGAGAAAACTTAAGAGAAGCAGGAAGAAAAAAAAGAAATCACTATATTCTTAACACTCAGATAAATATTCTGGATATTTTTGTCCATACACTTATACCAAAAAAACAAACTCACTGTCATCGAGCTGATTCCAACTCATGGCAACCCCCACTGGGTTTCCAAAGCTGTAATTCTGTACAGAAGCAGACTACCTCATCTTTCTTCCACAGAGCAGCTGGTGGGTTTGAACCACTGACCTTCTGGTTAGCAGCCAAATGCCTTAACCACTACACCACCAGAGCTCCTTATATATACTTACCAGCCTTTACCAAAAGAAAATGTAAGAGCAGTATTATATGGTGGTTAAAGTACAAGGGTTCTGGGGCCACTTATGGGCTGTGTGACCTTGGGCAAGTCACTTATGGGTATGACTTCCCTCATCAGAAGTCCAATTCATAGGTTTATTTTGAGGATAAAATGAGTTAATACCTTCCAAGTGCCTGGTGCCAGTAAGTACCTAGTAAACACTCTGTATCTGCAATAATGTTCTTCAACCTGCTTTTTCCCTGACATCTTTCCATGACAATAAGTATACTTCTACATTTTCATAGTTAATAGCTCTGCATATCTACTGTACTCGTGGGCCATAAATTAATCCACCTCCCTTTGTAGCTAATTCTTCCTTTGATAGATGACACCATGATGAGCTGATCCAGCCATCTCAGCACACCCATCCAATTCATTTCTCAAGGAAACACCCAGAGACAATTGCTGAAAAAGAGTATCCTTACATACTTGTGTGGGATTTGGCTTTCAAAAAAATTAAGGATTTCAGAAGGTCTTAATAACAGGGCTTTTTCTTCTCAGTTCAGTCATGACCAATGAAGTGAAACTGGTAGAGATCAGATTTGTAAAATGTGGGTGCCTGGCCCAATAACTGAAATAGGGAAAATAAAGGTCAAGGCCCTGATGGAAACTTAACATCCTTCTTAGAAAACAAGGTCAGTGCACACGCTGCACAGCAACCAAATCTCTTGACCAGCACAGTTGGAAACAATGGTGCCCCACTCAAAGATAGTGGCCAACCGTGCCACTCTGAATATGTGTCACTCTCCACAGTCCTGACAGTAATCCAAGCACCTGCATCAGGCTCCAAAGGGCTCACTACACATCTTCTCAGTCTCCCATTCCAGAGCTTTAACCCATAATATTTCCCATTCCAGTTATCATTCTGCTTCACCCAAATTTTTAAAATTTGGATCTCTTCTGATTTCACTTTGTAGGCCATGACCGAACCAATGTGAACTGCTTTGAAGCCCTGCTTAATAATAAAGACTACATATGATACAAAATAAAACAAAATTGCAAAGACTCAGCCAAAGACAAACCAAAACATCCACTGTCATCAAGACAATCCTGGCTCATGGCATTACACAGCAACACTCATGGCGACCCCATGTGTTACAGACTAGAACTGCTCCATAGGGTTTTCTTAGTTGTCATCTTTACGGAAGCAAATTGTCGAGCTTTTCTGCCAGGATACTCCCGGGTGGACTGAACCGCCATCCTTTAGGTTAGCAGGCAAATGCAATCCATTTGTGTAGCCAAGGGCAAAGTTTCTTAAACTGTGCATAATTTTATGACCTCTTAGGAAGGTTTTAATAAATGCATCACTGTTTACATCTAAAGAATTAATGATCACTCCATCAAAAAAAAAACCTCACTGCCATTGAGTTGATTCTGACTCACAGCAACATTCATTGGATTCTGAAGGCCATAAAGCTTTACAGAAGCAGACTGCCTCATCTTTCTTCCATGGAGCAGCTGGTGGGTTCAAATCACCAGCCTTTTGGTTAGCAGCCAAATGTCTTAACCACTATGCCAGAAGAGGTCCTTAATGATTTTCTAGTGTCCCAAAATATGGATGAATTCAGCCCTGGAATGTTCTCTTAACAAGCCAGCTCTGCGAGTGGGTCTCTCCATTTTCATATGTAATAAATGCATTTCTAAGTATTAGGTGAATTCAGTTCAATTTCTTATTTTGCAGTTGCCAAGCAATAAGTCCACATGGATCCAAGATGCCGGACCTAGAACAGTGTTTCTCCAAGTCTGGTTCTCAGACCACACGCACCAGTGCAGTCTCCTAAGCCCTGGTCCAGACTTACTGATTTAGAATCTCAGGGGATGGAGATACCGTTTTAAACAAGGTCCCAGGAGACTCTTGTGCATAGTAAAACACAGCAGGTGCTGTCTTTATATGACACATAAATAATTACTGATATTCCCACCACCACCAGCCTCTATGTTTTAAATCCTTCCAGCTTCAGCCCTTGGATATAACTTCTAACTTTTCTACATTTGTTCAGACAATAAGAAAATTTTCAGTTCAACTCTGCGAAAAGTATCAGAGGCCTACTATGTGCCAGGCTTCAGGTCCAAGCTTTCAGGAGACAACCTTGTGCCCAAAGAACCACTTTGAAAAAGGAAAATCCACCATCAGGTTTTCAAGCCATGCTGACAGCTAACACAGCCATACCACTGACTCTCGTTCTGATGTATCATCTAGTGGCCTTTAGAAGACAGCATAGATATTACACACAAAACAGTTACCGTGTGACTCTATGCGGGCCCTACTGTAAGGACTTTACATGTGTGAATTGATTTAATTCCTACGACAATCCTCATGTGGCCAGTGCTACTGTTATCCATGTCTTACAAAGAAGCTGACACAGAGGGAAATAAGAGATGTGCCTGAGGTCACAAAGTGAGAAGTGGCAGAGCTGGGACGTGAACATGGGCCACCTGGATTCAGACCTGTACTCTTCACCACCAGGCTCACTATTTCTCTAAGGTTCAAAGCCCATTCCATTTCCACTGAGGAAGGCCACTTTCAAATGGTCTTATGTTAATCTGAACTTCAGGGCAGTCACAAAAACAATTCTCCATTCATTCTGACCTCTCAGCCTCATCAGGGTCCACAGGGTGGGGCCAGGCAGTTTGGAATCCGAAAAGAGAATTCTGTCCGTTAACTGCTGATGCTCACTGAAAGTCTAGATTTAATGCTCTGTGATTGCTGTTAGTTGCCGTCAAGTCGGCTCTGACTCATGGAAACCACGTGTGTCCAGGGCCTGTTTCAGGGGCTTTTCAAGGCTGTGACCTTTCAGAAGCAGATCACAGGCCTACCCTCCAAGGTGCCTCTGAGTGGGTTCAAATGATTCAAATCTTATGGCTGGTAGATGAGTGCTCAACCATCTGTGCCACCCAGGGACTATTGATTTAATGCTGAAGGTATGAAATGACATTTTTGTCAAAGGAGCAGGGGGAACTCTAAGAGAATAACTACAGTAATAAATGCATGTACATGGTAGTTAAGTTGTATGTCAAGTTGGCCGAGCCTGGTTTTAAGTGGCTGGGCAGCTGGATGTAGTTATTCCCCATGATGAGACCGGTAATTAACTCCACGGTACAATCTACTGGAGCAGCGGAGTAGCTGCTTAGGGATGTGGTCTGCTTTCAGTATATAAGCAGCAGCTTTAAGAAAGGTCTCTGCAGCTTTTTTGGCATGCTTGGACCCTGTATGTAGCCAAATCTTCATCTTGATGGTCTGACATGCTATCTGCCAATTTTGGGACTGTTAATGGGCTTGAACTAGTATCCTGCTGTGTTGTTTGATAATCTTCAGACGGTGCCATTGTACTTGCTGACCTTGGGTTTGTCAGCCTCAGTAGCCAGCAGCTGCCTGAGTTAAGAGAAGCCTCCATCTTCAATGGGTCGAGAGCAAGAAGCAGGAGCTAAAGCCCAAGGACAAGGGGGTTCCCAGCCCCTAGAGCTGGCACTTTGACCTCGGACTTCTAGCCTTCTCAACAGTAAGAGAATAAATGCCTGTGTGTTCAAGCCACCCATCTGTGGTATTTCCTGTTAGAGTGGCCCTAGAGAACCATACAATACATCATACCTTTTATTTGCTACCCACGTTCCTTAACCATCTATCATCACAGAGTTGTGCTCCTTTGTTGGAAATGATTCATTTATTTCTGAGCTCCACAAAGGAGAAATGCTTGTGGTGACAATTACACACTCTTCTCCTCTCTGTATGTAGATGTGCATTATCTGTATAACACAGTGACAATGAACTTGGACTCTGAGTTTGAGCCTCCAGTTTAGCTGCTTACTGTTCACACCCAGGTAAGTGATTTAGCCTCTTCATGCTTCAATGTCCTCCTTCATAAAACTGGTCCTGTTGTTGCTGTTAGGTGCCGCTAAGTCGGCCCCAACTCACAGCAATGCTACGTACAAACGAAAGAAACCTTGCCTAGTCCTGCACCATCCTCTGTAAAATAGGAAAAAAACAATAGTCCTGAATTTATAGAGTGACTGTGAGGATTACATTAAGCAATCCATGTGAAGTGCCTAGCACACATCATGTACCTAGTCAGTGCTCAGTAATTATCAACCTCGCTGATTATCTACCTTCTCTGCCCCTAATTAAAGTTTATCAAAACAATCCTGTTTTGTACAATATACCAATTCTATCTGTCCCACTGTGGAGGTTCAAAACACAAACGCAACCACTGCCACAGGGTCAGATCCGACTCATAGTGACCCCTCCTTGGGTTTCCAAAGCAGTATCACTACAGAAGTAGATTGCCCAACCTTCCTTCCGCAGAGTGGCTGGTGGGTTTGAATCACCACCCTTCTGGTTAGCAGTCAAGTGCCTTAGGCACTAGGCACAAAAGAACTGCTCTTGCCATCAACCAAACTAACCAAATCCACCGCTCTCCAGTCGATTCCCACTCCCAGCAACCCTGGAGGACAAAGCAGAACCGCCCTATCGGGTTTCCAAGGCTGCAATCTTTATGGAAGCAGACTGCCACATCTTTATTCCAAGCAAAGCAATAAGTAGGTTCAAACACTGACCTTTTGGTTAGCAGCCGAGCTTTTTAACCACTGCGCCACCAGAGCTTCTCTTACCATCAAGAACATTTTAATCAAGTAGAACCGACAACCATATGTCCAAGTTTACCAGAATAGTCCTGGTTTATGCCTACTGTCCTAGCTTAATTATCAATGGGCCCTCTCCTTTACTCTCAAAAGTGTTGTGGTTCAAATCACAAATTACATGCACACCCTAGTGATAAGACACCTGAGAAAGAAAGGGGGGAAAAAGGTATTACCTGGCAGTCTTTAATCGGTCTCCCAGCAGTGATGCAGGCTGCTGGGGTTCTTGGGGAGAGGGAGAGCATATTTATGCAGGTGGAGATCAGGAGAGGCACCGGGTGGAGGAGGGCCAGGTCTGGTCGGAGTCACCCCACTCACTTCCTCTGTTCTCCCAGAAAGAGTGGAGAGAGCCACAGTCAAGAGGGAAAAGGGGGCAGGTCAATTGTTTACTGCTAAATAATTTCATGAATTCTACCTGACTTTTCAGGGTAGGGATGGGACATACCTGGAGATTAAGTAAGTATCCCCAGGCCCCAAGTTCACCATTTCCCAGCTGACAAATCATTCATTTCAGCATTAACTGCTTTCATCTGATCAGCAGCGAGCTGAAATCCAAAAGAAGAAAAAAAAAAAAAAACTCACTGCCATTGAGACTACTCCGACTCACAGCAACCCCCTTTGGGTTTCCAAGGTGGTCAATCTTTATGGAAGTAGATTGCCCAGTCTGCCTTCTGCGGAGTGGCTGGCAGGTTTGAACCACCAGCCTTCTGGTTAACAGTCAAATGCCTTAGGCACTAGGCCACCAGAGCTCCCTGAGCTAAAGTCAGCCTCAGGGAATTAATCTTCCTAAGAGGGTAGGAGGAGAAGAATCCACCTGCACAGGTTTCAGTTCTACTCTCACAGGTTCCTCCTCCCTCCAGAAGCCCCTCTTGCCACCTTATGAGGGATTTTTAGCACCTTTTCCCTTTCTTTCTTTTTTCTACGTCATTGGAATTATTTTTGCATTTGTTATACATGGAATCCCTGGGTGGCATAAACGGTTAACATGCTCAGCTGTGAACCAAAAGGTTGGTAGGTCAAGTCCACTCAGAGGCACTTCAAAAGAAGGCCTGATGAGCGGCTTCCAAACACTCAGCCAAGAGCCCCATGGAGCACAGTTCTACTCTGACACACGTGGGGTCGACCAAGACTTGGGGAGACTGAAGGGCAACAGATTTTTGTTGTTCTTTTTCCCCCCTTTTTGACATTAGAACAATCTCTCCATAAGCCTTCTATGTAATACCAGCATATCTTGGCCTTTATTAGCAGGACATAGTCACTGAAGCTCATTAAAAGCAGACAAGACCTCAGAGGTCACACAAATCCAAGAGTCTGTGATGAAACTCCATCACTTAACAGGTTTGACCTTGGCCTTCCCTTAGGCAGAACTTCTGATTAATCAACACAAGTGACCACAGCACTGAATTATAGAAAACACACAGCTCTGACCCAATGCCCATGAGCCACCTTTTATAACCAGATGGGAAGGAAATGTCAGTTAAGGGCCAATGGAATGGACTAGAATGAAATGTTTGAGAAGGAAAGGACTCAAGGAATCACCTAGTCAACCCGCTGGTGTCAAGTTGATTCTGACTCATAGTGACCCTTACAGAACAGAGTAGAACTTCCCCATAGGGTTTCTGAGGCTATAAATCTTTAGGGATGCAGATTGCTACATGTTTCTCCTGCAGAGCAGCTGGTGGGTTCAAACTGCCAACCTTCCTATTAGCAGCCAAGTGCTTAAACCACTCCATCAATAATCTAATCAAACCTCCTCATTTACAGGTTAGGGAGCTCAAACTTGGCAATGTTGACACTTGCTCTGGGTCAGAGCATTTAGAACAAACTAGGGAGCAAGACCCAGGGAGTTCTGGTGACACTGTGGTTAGGGCATTTGGCTGGTAAGCAAAAGGCTGGCAGTTTGAACCCACCAGCTACTCCTCAGGAGAAGATGAAGCAGTCTGCTTCCCTAAAGATTCACAGCCTTGGAAACCCTATGGGGCAGTTCTGTTCTGTCCTACAGGGTCCCTATGAGTTGGAATTGACTTGATGGCCGGGGGTTTAGGTTTGGTTTAGCATACAAGACCCAGATCTCTGTCTGCCCCTTAAAAACCAACTAAACCACCAAGAGGCTCAATAGGAATTGTGATATTTGGCATTTGTATGGAACTTAGTGTTTTTCAAAATTCTGTTCACATACACCTCCCCTTCTTTATAGAAGGCCCTCCTTTCTAACCTTATATTGTGAATTCTCACTGCCATCAAATCTATTCCAACTCATAGTGACCCCATTGGGTTCCCAAGGCTGTAAATCTTTATGGAAGCAGACTACCCCATCTTTCTTTCACAGAGCAATGGTGGGTTCAAACCATCCACCTTGTGGTTAGCAGCCAAATGCCTCAATCATTATACCACCAGAGCTCCTTACAGTGTGAATTAGGAACAGGAAATAAATATACTAAGAGATTCACTCTAAGCCAAAAGTCTTTGGAACAAACAAGTCAACAATTGAACCGAGATTCTTAAATTGCCCAATTAGTTACAGTAATTTAAATCAAAATGCACAGAATTCAGTACAAGTTAAGAATCACCAAAATTATACAGTTTCACTATCTTAAACACATGCTCCGGCAGAAAGGCCAGTGAATGCACATGGGATGCTGTGGCTGGAGACCTGCATCCCTCCTGCCCAATGTGGGCAGCCTGTCGAGCACCTGGGTGCAGCATCGTAATTTCATGCTATTCTTTCATGTTTCTCCTTACAAAGGCGAGCAGCACCTGTAAGGGATCTCATAAACACATTAATTTAATTGCAATGATACCTCTTAAATGCATATGTAGGGTTAAAATGAAAAACAAATCAAATGGCACCAAGTGCAATTCAGGGCAACCCCGTGAGTGTCGAGTAGAACTGTGCTCCCCAAGTTTTCAATGGCTGATCTTTTGGAAGCAGATCACCAGGCCTCTCTTCCAAGGTGCCAGCTGGCCTTGAACTGCCAATCTTAAAGTCAGCAGCTAAGTGTGTTCACTATTTACACCACAAGGTTTTCCTCACCATTCAAAAGAGTTTTTTTTTAAAAAAGAATACCTATTTTGCAATATGTATTGTCTCAACTTATCATGGCGTGGGTGAGGTCGGTATTGTTCCCATTTGACAAATGAGGTGACATCATGAAGCTGAACACTGGTAACTCACCCGATATTCTAAGGCCAGTAAGGGCATACTCAGATTCAAACCTGGGCTTATGAAACCACATACAGTTGTTTTGACTACAACATGACTGCTTCCATCTAACCCACTTAGTCATTTCACCAGGAGAGAAAAATAGACTGCATTAGAGCATTTCACCCCATTTACTAGCAAGACTGTCTGTTAGAATGACAACATCTTAACAAGTTTTGAAAGACCAAGGGAGGTAAAGAGTTCAGAATCCAGAGAAGTGTAGGAAATGTCTAATATTCTGAATTGTAGCTACACTCTAAACTAACGTTTTAGGGATGTCAGTGGCTGCTACTGGGCACCTCCCTCACCTCGGTATTTCTACTGAACAGCCTCTGGCTCACAGGTGGGCATTTTCCACCTGTCCTCTGAGCTTTCATTAAGTCATTTAGCCACCAGTGGGACCAGGGCTTTTTTGTAGCTCAGGTTCCCAGCTGAGGAAGTCTTGGCCAGTGGCCCAGGCACTTCTGCTAAAGAACTGAACAACAGGCTTCTTTCTATTTTATAACATCAACTTCCACAAAGACCAACTGGGACCCTTTTTGTTCCCTTAAGGAAATGAGGTTTTGTGAAAGCAGCCTGAGTCCTGTCAAAAATGTACAAGCATCCAAATGGTCTGCAAATTGCAGCCAGCTATACATGCTTTGAAGGAGCCGCGATGGTAGGGTGTTTAAAGCATTTGGCTGCTAACTACAAGGCTGGTGGTTCAAACCCACCAGCTGCTCCGTGGAAGAAAGATGTGGCAGTCTGCTTCTGTAAAGATTTACAGCCTTGGAAACCCTATGGGGAAGTTCTACTCTGTCCTAGGAGACACTGGGAGTCAGAACTGACTTGATGGCAGTGGGTTTGACGGGTTTTTTTAATTACATGCTTCGAGGAGTCCTGGTGGTACAGTGGTTAAACATTCAGATGCTAACAAAAGGTTGGTGGTTCATACTCACTAGCCACTCTGTGGGAGTAAGATGTGGCAATCTGCTTCTGTAAAGACTGACAACCTTAGAAAACCTATGGGGCAGTTCTACTCTGACCTCAAGGGTTGCCATGAGTCAGAATCAACTCGATGGCAGTGGGTTTGGTTTGGTTTATACAGCTTTGCTTTTGACACCCTGAAAGCAGTGTTTTCAAATGATTTTGCTTTTGCTTTGACAACATAATTATGTGAAAACAGGGAAGAGTAGGCAGAAAAAGGCAACCAAAAAGATCACTTTGACATGAAAATGATTGCTACATAAAGGCCAACAGAGAATAAAATCTATGAGTCTCAAATTATTAACAGTTTAGATTATGATTTAATTTCTGGTTTTGCTGTCCACTAAGTGCTTTTTTTTTTTAAAAAAAAAAATACTTTGATATTCTGTGGGTGTATTTATTTATCTATCTATCTATCTATCTATCTATCCCTTAGGGCCCCTAGGTTTGCCCCTATTCTATCTCTGATGAACTTTATGGTTTGGGGTTTTATATTTAAGTCTTTGATCCATCTTGAGCTCATCTTTGTGTATGGTGTGAGGTATGTATCTTGTTGCATTTTTCTATAAGTGGATATCCAATTTCAAGAGCATCATTTGTTAAAGAGGCTCTCTCCCCCCCAGTCAATGAGTTTAGGCCTTTTGTCAAAGATTAGCTGGCCACAGATAGATGAGTCTATTTCTAGGTTCTCAATTTTGTTTCACTGGTCTATCAGTCTATCATTGTACCAATACCAGGCTGTTTTGACTACCGTAGCTGTATAGCAGGTTTTGAGATTGGGGAGTGTGAGACCTCCTACTTTGTTTTTCTTCTTCAGCAGTGCTTTGCTTATCTGAGATCTCTTTCCTTTGCATATAAAGTTAAAAACTAAAGTTAGTGATTATTTATTTCCAGGTCCTTAAAGAATGCAGGTAGAATCTAGATTGGGATTGCACTGAATGAATAGATTGCTATGGGTAGGTAGTATTGACATTTTCACAATATTCAGCCTTCCTATCCATGGACATGGCATGTTCTTCCATTTATGTAGGTCTCTTGTAGTTTCTTGTAGTAGTGTTTTGTAGTTTTCTTTGTATAGATTTTTGTGTCCCTGCTAGGATTTATTCCTAGGTATTTTATCTTTTTGGTAGCTATTGTAAATGGTAGTGTTTTCCTTATTTCTTCTGTTCATGAAGAGGAATCCAACTGATTTTTGTAAGTTGATTTTGTATCCTGCCACTTTGTTGAACCTTTTAACCTTTAATCATATCAAGTCCATGGTAAATGCTTCGATCCACAAGAGATACGTGTTAAGATTTACTAGCGTAAGAGTGTCCCTTCCTTTCTATCTAAGGCAATCAGCCAACAACCTGAGCCAGCTACTTCCCTCTCATTTTACCCACAGAACAGCTTCCTCCTTGCTCATCTGTCATTCTTCCCTTTCTCTTCTTGCTACTCCACCCCTTCAAACTCATGGCAATTATTTAACTTAGACAAACTCCCTACAATGAATTCATAAACTCAATTCAGTTAATGGATCAATTAAAGTCTCTTCAGGGCTCACTACTGGTTTTATCTCTGTAGAAAAGAAAACTGCCCACTCAGCTTCCAACCTCTATAGCAGGCCCTGAAAATAAGAACACAAAGGCAGTGTATTCTTAATAAGCTAGGCAGGTGCCTATCGCTGGAAGAGTTACATCAAATTTGCTTTAAACTATGGTTCCCACCAATAGCAATCTATTTACATTTATTGAGAATCTTACAAAGCTCTAAGGAGCTCTGGAGGCATGGCTGTTAACACATTCGGCTGGTGGCCAAAAAGTTGGCAGTTTAAACCCACTAACCGCGCTGCAGGAGAAAGATGAGGCAGTCTGCTTCCATAAGGATTTACAGCCTTGGAAATCCCATGGACAGTTCCATTCTATCCTATGGGGTCACTATGAGTCAAAACAGACTGGATGGGAGTGGGTTTGGTTTGGGGGTTACAAGGCTCTTGGCTCTGTTGTTGTTGTTATGTGCCATTGAGTTGGACCCGACTAATAGCGACCCCTCCTTGGGTTTCCGAGGCAGTAGCAGTACGGAAGTAGACTGCCCAACCTTCCTTCTGAGGAGTGGTGGTGGGTTTGAACCACGAGCCTTCTGGTTAGCAGTTGAATATCTCAGGCACTATGGTAGGCTTTGGGAGGACTTTTTTCCTTATTTAAAGCACTATGGTTGCATCATGAATAAAATACTGGTAAATACATGTTAAGATCATCTGTGGAAGAGCCCTGGTGGCACAGTGGTTAAGTTCTTGGCTCCAAACCAAAAGGTTGGTGATTCGAATCCACCAGCCACTCCATGGGAAAAAGATGTGACAATCTGCTTCCCTAAATATTTAGAGCCTTAGAAATCTTATGGGGCAGTTCTACGCTGGTCTTAAGGTCCCTGTGAGTCGGGACAGGTTTGGTTTTTCAGGTTTTTGTGTTGCTATCTTAAAGGGCATTTTTGTGATACCAAAAAAAAAAAAATAAAATAACCAAACTCATTGCATTCGAGTCGATTCCAACTCATAGCGACACCCATTGGGTTTCCAAGACTGGAAATCTTTGTGAAAGCAGACTGCCTCATGTTTCTTCCATGGAGCAGCTGGTGGGTTAGCATACAAATGCCTTTAACCACTGCACCACCAGAGCTCCTTATTTGTGTGATGTTGTTGTTGTTGTTATGTGCCATCGAGTCGGACCCGACTCATAGTGACCCCTTCGTTGGGTTTCCGAGGCAGTATTACTACGGAAATATACTGCCCAACCTTCCTTCCAAGGAGTGGCTGTGTGATGTTGTTGTTGTTGTTCGCCGTCGAGTCGGCCCCGACAGTTATCTTTAATGTTATAGATAAGAAAATGCAGAAATAGACCTTTCTCTACCTGGGAGAACTATGACTACCTGTGGGGATAGTCTCAGTGGCAGATTTACAGTTACCATAATCTAAAGAATAAAGTAAATCTCAAAATACAAGCTCTTTCAGCCACCATATAGACATGTGATTAATAACCCAAATGTCTCTGTTCCTATCTATTCCTCTGACAACTCAGCAAAGACACAATCACCTATTTCAAATGCTTTCTACATCTAAACTAATAGGAAATGAATGCTGCATTAATGTCAACACTCAAGTCACATCAACAGAGAACCCACGGCTCAAATAACAAACGGTACAGAATTAATCATTTACGGGAGGCTCTGGCATGCATTTTATACTTCTGCTTAAATAAGGAAGTATGAGATACTCGGAGTATTATACATTCACAAGTCTGTTGTCTCAGTGGATAAATATTGAACAAAATTAATTCTCTGTCAGGAAGAGTCATTTTCATCTTAGGAAAAATGTACTGAGCACCTAAGTTTACATGGGACTTACGTAGGTGCCAAAGAATACACAAAGAGTTCATCTATTAAAGGAAGTAAGTATAACAATAAGTAACTATAAGATAACAACAGAGTAAAATCAGCACTAAAGAGAAGCACTGTAGGCATTAAGAGCACAAAACCTTGAATCAAATACATCTCAGATTTGCAGTTTCCTCCTGAGACATGGGGTTACTGAACTGAGGCATTTAATTAAAGCTCTCAGTCCAGAGCTTTTAAGTCCTCACTCCCACCTACTTCTTTGCCTCCTTTTCCTGCATTAGGCTTTAAGAAGCCAGAGGATTGGTCAACCTTTCTCCTCTCCCCTCCAGGTCATATTAATGTCAAGACATTATTCCAATTGTCTTAAACAATAGATACTAGAAAACCAACATAGTGCTGAATTTGAGACTTCCCAGAAAGTTTGTGCTCCTAATCCCAGTTGGTTCTCCCCGAAAGTCTCAAGAAATGCTGCTATAATGGTGAGAATCTATTTTAGGAACATCAAGATGTAAAGACAAATAAGGCTTTTAAAATGTTACGTCCCTCTTCTCTTTTGTCCTAACATTCAGGGATGTAGTTGTTTCTTACAACAGTCTTACAGCTCAACCTTTCAGGAGTCATTAACACATATAATTGTAAAGACAGCTTTTCAAATACCTGATGCAATTAAATCTTACACTCTTTGGTTCCAAAATAGTTTACAAGTGGGAAAACAGTATTCGAAAGTGTTCACTGAGCCATCCACACAGAAGTAAATCACATCAATTGGTCTAAAATTAGAAGAGGAGATAGAAGACCACGACAGGATAGGAAAGTGGAAATGACTAAGAAAGCAGGAAAATCATTACCTGTGTACAAGGAGGAGTGAGCAGGAGAAGCAGAAACCCCCAGGTCAGGCAAAAACACCTATATTGGTTCACTAGTGCTGCTGTAACAGAAATACTGCAAATGTATGGTTTTGACAAACAGGGAGTTATTCTCTTACAGTTTTGGAGGCTACAAGTCCAACTTCAAGTGCCAGCTCTAGGGGTTGGGTGAAAACCCCTCAATCTTGGGTGTCAGCTCTGCCTCTTGCTCCTGGCCCACTGAAGCTGGAGGCTTCTCAACTCAGGCAGCTGCTGGCTGCCAAGGCTGACAAACCCAAGGTTGACAAGTAAAGTGGCATAGTCCCAAGACTATCAAGCAACATGGCAGGCCACTAGTTCAAGTCTAGAAACAGTCCCAAGATCGGCAGGTAACATGGCAGACTGTGGAATGAAGACTCAGCTACATGCAGGGTCCATGTGTACAAAAAAGCTCAGAGACCTTTCTCAAAGCTGTCTTCTTATATCCTAGAGGCAGAACACATCTCAAAGGCAGCTACTCAGCTGCTCACAGTAGACTCCACCATGGAGTTGATTTACCAGTCTCATCATGGAGAATCACTATATCCAGTTGCCCAGCCACTCAAAGCCAGGCCCAACCAAGTTGACTCACAACCTTAACTACCACAGCACCCGATGTCATATACTGGTGGTCTGCTGGCTAATCCCACCTTCCCTATGTATCTACTACACTGACTTCTTGCTATTCCTCTGACAGACTAAGCATCTTCCATTTGCCTTTGTTCACACTGTTCCCTGTCCTGCAATGCTGTTCGCTGTCCCATGGCTGCTTGTCTGCAGTTCACCCATTCTTTACGAACAAACACAAACAATACTCCTCAGTCCCTATTCTGTGGCTCCAAACCACTTTGGTTTTAGCTCTTTGATGACACCGTGACTTTCCTTTTTGATTGTAGCTTATTCCCTTGTCTGTCACTCCCATGAAATTATTGTCTTCTTAATAGCCTAGCCCTGGTTGGTCCATTTCAGCATTCCTCCCTGTGGCTAGCACTGTGCAGAACACATGAAAGATGCTCCTTAATTGTTGGCTAAATTGAATTGGCTTTATTGAAACAGTGCTCTGTCTTAATGAATTTACTTGTAGCAAACACCACTAATTCATTAAATAGACAATTTCCCTCATTGAGAAGTCCTGATTTCTTTCTTACGGAAAATAAGGAGATGACTTTGCATCCGGATGACTAGTGTGTTATACAGCTATGGACAGCAATTCCAAAGGGGGCGTGCCATTGCTCTATTTCTCTGGTTTCACATTACTATTAGTCATTGTTTCTTCCAAGATTTATTTCATACAATTTCAATGGAAAAAGACTGCTCAGTATAAAGAAACTTATGATAAAATAACATGAAGGATGACTGTCTGAGCAAAACAACAAAACATGCAAAGGTAGTCGTGCAATGTTTGGGCTAGCTGGTAGTCTATTCTGTGAGCTTTAAAATATAAATGTACACATCCTCAAAAACAAAACGGGATGAACTTTAGTGTGTAGGAAAGAGTGTACAACTTTCTGGAGATAAACCATCTGCTGGAATTGTTGGGCATTCTTAGACTATCTCCAATATGTAAGATTTCTAGGATCCCTAAGACTGCCAGGATGCTTCATGATAAAAGAATAGCAAAATACATGTGAAACACCTACAAGCCTACAAAGCACTGAGCTAGGTGACAGGGAAAGAAAACTACATTTCCAGCAGTAATAGCCAGCAGACTCTATCCATTATTTCCTATCTACCAGGCTCACCAGACATGAAGGTAAGACCAGTCTCAGCTTGAAGGAGCTCAGGATGTACTGATGGCATCAGACAAATGCCAGACAATTATGACACAGGTCTACAATGAATCACAGGGTCACTATGAGTGGGAACCAACTCAATGGTAGTGGGTTATAATGGAAAGACGGAAGCGAAGGGACAACTGGCCGGAGGACGGAAGAAAAGGCCTAAGCTGAAAAGCCGGGTGAAAAATGGGAGGGCTTCCACCCAGAGGAAGCAGAGGTAAGAAACAGCTCAACCATTCCTAGAAGATGCAAGCAGCTCAGCACAGCAAGAGGTGGAGAGGGTCAGAGTGAGGCCATGGGCCCACAGACACCCTCTCCCATTGCTCTCCTCTGTGGATCTGACTCTACGTGGCTGTGTGCTTGTTGCTGGGTGCTGTCGAGTTAATTCCAACTCACCGCAACCCATGTGACCAAGCCGAAGTATGCCGGGGGTCTTCTTGACTGTAATCTTTAAGGAAGCAGGTTGACAGGTCTTCCTCCCACAGAGCTGCTAGCTATGTGAGTTCAAACTGCCCACGTTTTGATTAGCAGCTGAGTGTCTAACCACTGCACCACCAGAGCTGCTTCCACAATGCTGTGTTGTCACTGTTCTCAGGTGCCGTCGAGTTGGCTCCAACCTGTGTACAACAAAGGAAACAAAGCCTGGTCCTGCACTATCCTCCCAAACTTTTCTGTGCTTGAGCCCATCGTTGCAATCCCTGTGTCAATCCACCTCATTGAGGGTCTTCCCCTTTTTCGCTGCCCCTCTACCAAGCATGATATCCTCTCCAGGGATGGGTGCCTTCTGACAACAAGGCTGTAGTGAGGACTCAATTAGTCAATGCACACATAGAACAGTGCATGGCCCAGAGAACATGCCCAGGAAATATTAACTGACTGTTGTGATTATTTTTATTATTACATTAGGTCAAGTACATCTGATTTACTTGATTTCCTAGTTGAAAGCTAAAGTAAAGCTGTAAATACTGAAGATTCAGTAACCACCTTCAATAAAAAATGACTAAATCTTGAAAAGCCGAAAAATAAAGACTGCAGAGAATCAATGCTGTTGCCATCTCCCTACCCCTCAAAAAAAAGAAAAAGAAAAAAATCCAACGTATGCATCTCTGGAAAGAGGAGAGAGTATCTGTCTGGTATCTGAAGTCTTCAGATCCAAAATGGATGCTTTATGATGAATGGTTTGTTGATACTTGGGTTCTGGGAGATAGACAAAGCCAAGTTCACTCACTGAGGCATTCATTCTCCTTCTTTCTTCCTGTCTGATACCCTGGTCCCTGTGAAGCAGTATTCCATGGTCTTGTAAATAATCTTCGCTGAAACCAATATGGTCACAGATCACTGAGGGCTTGCTGATGCTGAACTGTGTCTCCTTTCCTCCTTTCTATTTTTAATCACCCAAAACCAAAAGGAAAACAAAACAAAACAAAACAAAAAACAGATAAAAGACTACACACTAAATTTCTCATTCCCTAAAACACTCTCTCTTCACTTCACTGTGACACTCTTTCTCATCTTCGTGCCATTTTGGAACTGACCATGCACCAACTCAATGCTTTTGAGTCCTGGGTTCAACAGAGTGCTGGGCGACCCAGAAACTGCATTAGCCTCCTAAGATGACCCTAAGCCTCCAAACCATGAAACCAAATCCCATGAGGTGTCTGGTTTTACATAAGCAGCTCTTTTGTGTTGGTAATGTGAGGCTTTCAGACTTAAAAAGAGATATATAGGAAAGACACTGCAAATAAATACCATTTGTCTAAAAATTGAACTACTGCTATGGCTCCTGAACCGTACATCAAAAAGTTGGTCTGTTCTTATTATCACATGCTCATCACATGCTCACAGCTGTCACGACCGAATGTTCCAGAGCTCCTCAAGGACCTTACACCTTCTTCCAGTCCATGCCCCGCCCCCTAACTCACGTACCTCGCACCCCCCCTCCCCAACTTCTGAGCAGGGCTGAGTAAAAGCAGACCTTCCCCGACCAGCGCCATGCCTGCTAAACACACCCTAGAGAACACTGGGGTGAGGGCTACAAGAAAACAGTGGTCATCTTTCTTGAAGCTTTCTCATCCTCTCTGCCCCAAGTATTAAAGGATGTTCCAGTCAATCAGAAGCAACACCCTCTGAATCAACACAACCCTCATGCCCACTCTCACACCCTCGGCTAGTATGAAAGGTTCCTGTGGTTTGCTGAACTTTTCAGCTGTGTGGGCTTTCCCTTCCAACTCCAAATATTTAAGAAAAGTAAAATATAACTAAGGTCTTGTAATCGAGCCCAGAACCGTTTGGGTAAAAAATTTATTTTGAGAGAAGGGTTTTATGCTGTTCCAATTGCTATGTCATTGTAGCATTTCACTCATGTGAAATGTTCCCAATTCTACATATAAATGTAAAATGTCCTCTCACAATCTAATTGTCCTTAGAGATGCTGTGGCCATCCCTGCTATAATTTTAGCCTAAAAAATATTCAAATTAAGGAGTAAAAAAAAACACTAAATAAGAGAAATTAAAACAATGGACATGGTTTAGTAGGAGTTAAATAGTCAGAGGCTGCGTGAAATAATTACTTACAGCCTAAGAATAATCGTAGCAAGCTTGCTGCAAGTACTTTGGGTTTATGTGCAAGTTGATACCTACTATAAATATTTCTATAATCCTTCTCTGTTTCCAACTACTTGAGAGAAACCTAAAAAAATCTGAAATATTTTTGGTGCTGGCCTAGAATGAATTGTTGTTAGTATTTGAGACACATTTACTGAGTTGACCGTCAATGTCCTTCAACGTACCCCTTGGATGATGTGCAGACACACACCAGAGATGTTCTACTAAATACAACTCCTGAGTATCCTCAAGACGACAAGCAGCCCTCAAGAGTCTCAGATCCACAGAGCCAACCTGGGATTCTTCCAGAAATGAGATGAGACCTTAATATGGTCAATTCTACAGCTACCAAGAGGTTTATGTCATCACATAAACCGGCAGGTAAGCCGGTTTTCTCTGTATCAAATCTGGTTATGAATTTACTAAGAAAATTTGTAGGAAAAAAATGAATTTTTGTACTAAATTTCCAAACAACTTTATTTCGGTTTTATGGTGAGCTCAGCTAAGATACAAAGACATCAATCAAATCAATGAAGTGTTAAGATGAAAGGACTATGTTTAAAGTGATAATTAACCTACGGCAAATTTTAGACCTGCCTCATTATTCACCAAGGTGAAACACTTCCTTAACAGAGTCTTGTTTAAGGTGCTATCATTCTAAGATTCTGCTAAATTTCTTTTTGACTTCTCAGACTGACACAATGTACATAATTCTGGAAATTAAGTGAGAAACATTCTTCTTAGTGTGAAAATATAAGGTAGTTGTTCCTACAAAGTTCCTACAAAGGGAGGAATACAGCCATTTGGACTGTAAGCATTAAATGAATCAGATATGATGTGATCTAGAATTTATTTGAGCAAAACAAATATACCAACAACACGCTGTGCATAAAAATATACACACATTAAAAAAAAAAAAAAAAAGTAAATGTGAACTGCTGTATGAAAAGTGAATTTACTCTGTAAATCTTCACCCAAATCCTAACATTAAAAAAAAAAAAAAAAGTAAAAAGGTGCTGGTGCATGTTTTGTATGCTGGCGACGGAATAAATGACTGAATGAATGCATGATGAAGAACAACACAGCAGTGTGGTGAACTATTAAACTCACTGCCGCACAGCAGAGAGCAAGATAGTCATTGGTGGATGTGTGTTTCTTCTCTCAATATGAGGTGAGGTTTAGGCTGGAATGTTGACGAAAAGAATAGGGTAGACTGTAATAGACTATCTCACATTCATTCGTGCAGCTATTCGTTATATCATGTGCAAAGAATATTCCAGGTACTAGAAAATAAAATATGATTGCATACAGTCCCTGACTTTAGGGAACTACACGTGTGCAGTCATTAAGACAAAGCATCATCAAGTGATCAGGTAAGTCCACTGAGCACTCAAGGATGCCAACGGATTATTCAGTTACAGCTAAGAGTTTCTTTGCCATCCTGGGAGTCTCTGCTTAAATCTTCAAAAAACATATGAACCAGCCAAGGGGAAACTTTAGTGCAACAAATCCCAATCCACCATAAATGATTAGATTTTTTACTTTAAAAATGTATGTGCGTGTGTGTTCTGGTTTCCTAGTGCCGCTCTGACAAGAATATACCACAAATGGGATGGCCTTAAAAAACAGGAGTTTATTCTCTTACACTTCAGGAGGCCAAAAGTCCAAGTTCAAAGTGCCAGGCTCTAGGGGCTGTGTGAAAGCCCCTCAACCTTAGGCTTCAGCTCTGCCTCTTGCTCCCGGCCCACTGAAGCTAGAGCATCTCTTCACTCAGGCAGCTGCTACTGGCTGCTGAGGCTAACAAACCCAAGGTTGACAAATAAAATGGCACAGTCCCGATGTTACCAAACCACACGGCAGGCCATTAATTCAAGTCCATTGTAAGTCCCAAGGTCAGCAGAGCATGGCAGACTGCTGAAAAATGACACAGCTCCATGTAGGGTCCAAGCATACCATAAGCTAGAGACCATACCCCAACACTTCTGCTTATATACAGGAAGCAGACCGCACTCCCTAAGGCAGCTACTCAGCTGCTCACAGTAGATTCCACCATGGAGTTGACTACCAGTCTCATCACGGGGAATACTACAACCAGCTGCCCAGCCACTCAACCAGGCCCAGCCAAGTTGACACACAAACTGAACTACCACAAGGTGTGTGTATGTGTGTGCATGTGTTTACAGATATGCATGTGTGCATATATGCCCATGTGTGCATGCATGTGTGCACATGTGTAAGCCCCCAATGCAATGAGTCAAAGATCAACACTTGACACAAGTGAGCACATTACTGATTTTTTTTTTTTTCCTCAAAATGCTCTGGAGACCTGAGCTTAATTGTAAAACACCCAATGGAGAGAAAAACAAAAGATAATTCCATTATAATTATTGTATTAATGCAAACTGATACAATTACATGTTGTATGACTTTTGTTACCCTTTTCTCTGCTTCTAAGGTCACAGAGAATGGTTCTCTAATGTGCTCTTCTTCAACCACCCTGCTATCTACTTGCACTGCCAATGTGCGGACCCGGTTTCTCTTCTGAGCTACTAATCACAGGCTGCTTCCCCCATTTCCTTGCATTCAGTGAGTCTTTAAAATGCAATTTACCTTACTGTTAGTTAATGATAATCAGCATCTATCAAGTACATACCATGACCCACGTACCATATGAGGACCATGCATATACACTGTTGCTGTTATGTGCCATGGAGTTGGACCCAACTCATAGCGATCCCTCCTTGGGTTTCCAAGGCAGTATCACTACGGAAGTAGATTGCCCAACCTTCCTTCCGAGGAGTGGCTGGAGGACTTGAACCGCCAGCCTTCTGGTTAGCAGTCAAGTGCATTAGTTCTCATTTAACAAGCACAAAACTACATGAGGAAGGTGTTATTATTATTTTCATTTTATAGATGAGAAAGCTTTGACTAGGAAAAGTTCGGGAGCTCTGGTAGCATAGTGCCTAAGGCACTTGACTGCTAACCAGAAGGCTGGCGGTTCAAACCCACCAGCCACTCCTCGGAAGGAAGGTTGGGCAATCCTACTTCTGTAGTGATACTGCCTCGGAAACCCAAGGAGGGGTCGCTATGAGTCGGGGCCAACTCGACGGCAAACAACAACAACAACAGGAAAAGTTAAGTGATTTGTCTAACAACCTAGTAAGTAAGGGGGCCAGAATCCAGACCTGTTCTATCTAATTCCAAAGCCCTGTAGTCATTGTGCCTTTCTTACTTAACTACAATTGGGAATGTTTTCAATAAAGAGCCTCATAACGCATTCTAAATCAAATATGAAATTTTTTTAGTCCTTAGTATTTATTGGGATTTGTCTGTTTATGCCTTTGTTGCCTCTACTATCAGGACAGAAGAACCCAAAGCTAAATGCAGGAGAGCTGGCCTAAGACACAGTGTCATTCGGATCACCACTGCCTTTGGAGCCAGCCTCCCCTGCATTCCAACAACCTCCCTCCAACCTTCCACCACTTCCTTTGCCCCTCACTTAGAGCTGGTGTTCAGTAGCTGTAAACGCAACCGGAAGAAGGTTAGTTGGGAACACTCGCACCTCCTAGCAAACCACTTTATCTCCTGACTCCTGACCACAATACCCTCTTCACAAAAGAAGAAACTTCTCCACCCAAAAGGGTTATTTTTAAGGGTCCCTCCTCGGAAACCCAAGGAGGGGTGCTCTGAGTTGGATCTGACTTGATGGCAGTGAGTCTGGTTTTGGGTTCTGAGTACCAAAGCAACCACTGCTGCTTGCTTTCTAAGTCACATTTACTTTAAAATATCTAACTGCACAGTATTTCATTATAAAAATAATGTCAGTTACTTTAAAAATTGTGACAATACAGAAAATTAGAGAAAACAATGGGGGAAAATTATCCATCATCTTGTCACTCACCACCATCATCATTTATGTTTTTCCTATACACAGATTTGTGTGTGTGTGTGTGTGTGTGTGCATGTGTGTGTCTCACTCTGAGTATACTTTCTTTCTTAAAAGTGGCCAGGTATGTTTTCATAAGCGTTTTTCCATATTATCACTTTCAACACCCAATGCAAAAGCAGATATGCATCACAACAGCCATCAGCACTGGACACAAAGTTGCAATACAGAACTCTGAAAACCCCAAAAGTACTGGAGAAATCTACAGAGGATAGGGGAGGCCTCACCACTTCCTTTCACCAGCAGCCCCTCAGTTCTCATTAGTGCAGACAGCAGGGTTTTAAAGGAGCGGATTTGGCTGCCTGCTTATGATTGAATTAGAATGATCTCAGTTTTAATGAAGCCACGTCTACATACACAAACTGGAGGGGAAAGGAGAGAGACGGGGCGGGGGGGAGGGGAACAGTCAATGGGAAAATCTGACCTGTAGGAATTTGGAGAATACTCTGGTTACCAAATACCATGAACTGTGTTTATTTCAAATTAATCCATTTTCAAGAAAATGCTACATGCCAAAAAAAGATCATTTCCATTTTCATTCCATTTTCCACCCCACGTACACCCCTTGCCAACTACGGTTCATAATAGGTTGCTAAAAATTCAGGCACTTATAAGAAAGAAGGCATCCTGTTGTTACGATGCAGAAAATAAGGAGAAGAATAATCAGCAAAGACAATAACAATAAAAATTATGTTTTTCCCCTGACTGTACTAGAAGATATAAAGAAATATCACAGAAAGGCAAAAGCATAAATGAAAATTAAATTTCTGCTTAATCATCCTTTATGCAGAGGGAGGGGAAAAAGCCCTTTATTTATGTGCACAGCAATATCATCTTTTAAAAGCTATGGGACACATTATTGTTATCCTGCTGCTTCTCGGCTGGAGAAATAGGATTAGTAGCCTAAGAGGGAAGAGCTTAAACTGATTAGTCAAGTAAGCAGTCCTAGGGCAGACAAGCAGGAAAAAGGAGTGGCTGAGTCCTATGGGTACAAATGCCCTATTGCTGTGGTTGGGTAGCCATCAAGTCAATTCCAACTCATGGTGACCCTACAGGACACAGGAGAACTGCCCCATAAAGTTTCCTAGGCTGTAATCTTTATGGGAGCCTGTCACCAGGTCTTCCCTCCCAGGGAGCTACTACTGGGTTCAAGCCATCATCCTTTCAGTTAACAGCCAAGCACTTAATCATTGCCCCACCAGAATAAGAAAGCTAAGCATCCAAGATGAATCCAGTATATTAGATTGCAATTTACGTGAAAAGGGTTTTCAATCCTCCATTTTCAAAACAGACTCCAAAAATGACACAGTTGAGTCTTGGGCTAGCTCAAAACATAGCTCATATCCTACAAAACGGTTGCAGAATGGCCACCATCCATCCATTTGTTCGTTTACTCAACAAACAATATTTATTCAGCAATTACCACACTAAACCAAAAACCAAACCAATTGCCATCCAGATGATTCCAACTCAAAGTGACCCCACGTGTAAAACTGTTCCATGAGCTAATCAATGGCTGAGTTCTCACAAGTAGGTGGTCAGGCTTTTCTTCCATGGCACCTCTGGGTGGGCTTGAATCCCCAACCTTTTGGTTAACAACCACGTGTTAACTGCTTGCACCACCCAGGGACTCTAACTATGTAGACGGTGATGGAGGACGCAGAGCTGCCTTCAAGGAACCCAGCCCATATAATTAATGATTGTCCCCAACATGAACTCAACATGTGCATGAATTATGACCAAAAAGAACTGTTTCTTAAATTTAAATCACGACATGTTGGGCTGGAAGTAATCTTGGCGATGAAAAATTCCTTCATTTTGCAAATGAAAATTCTGGAGTTCAGAGATATGGACTGGCTAACCCAAGGACACAATTCAGTGACAGGCAGCACCCAAGAGAGTAATCCGGGTCAAGATCTCTTGCCATTAAATAAAAATCATAGCAAACTTGCAAGATGTTCTACCTAGCATGTTCAAACCCAACCCATCTCACTGCCACCAAGTCGGATCCAACTCACAGTGACCCTTCCTTGGGTTTCCAAGGCAGTATCTCTAAGGAAGTAGAATGCCCAATCTTCCTTTAACATGTTCAAGGGTAATACTTACTGGCAAAGCAGTAAGGGACCTATGTTTGTTTGACATTATAACCCAGAATGAAGGAAAGACAGCCCTAGACACTGTTAAAGTAGCATTGATTTAAAAAAAAAAAAAAAGTTCCCAGCCCCTGAGGATGCTTAGAGAGCTAACATGAGATTCCAGCATTCATTTCAAGAGTCTGGAAGCAGTCCACCAAGACTACAAAACTCAGAGCAAACCACAGACCTGACAGCACCTTAATTCCTTCATGTCCAACTATTTTCATTTTGTCTCTGTTGGGAAATTCCTCAACGCTTTCATAACAGAAGTCAGAAAGGAAAGCAAAGGCACTTTCTGAATCAAATGACCTGATTATGCATGTTGCACAAAGGAAGGGAAACCAACAACAAGCAAACCCACTGTCATTGAGTCAAATTCCAACTCATCGCAAGCCTGTAGGACAGAGTGGAACTGCACCACAAGGTTTCCAAGGCTGTAAATCTTTAGGGAAGAAGACTGACACATCTTTCTCCTTTGGAGTGGCTGGTGGGTCCTAACTGTTGACCTTTCAGTTGGCAGCTAAGCCCTTAACCACTGCACCATCAGGCCTCCTAAAGAAAGGGATACCTGTCATAAAATTGAGCAGGTAGCTCAAAGAGGCAGTTACCAAAAACAATTACAAAAATTAAAATAAAGATTAGGATCAAAGTGAGTCATCAAAAATGGCTAAGCTTCACGAAAATGTGCAGAAAGGGCTGCTTAATGGAAGGGGTTTCGAACATTAAATCTAGGCTATACCCTACTAATCCCAGGACCTTATTGGTTTAGTGCAATCATTGCTCCCCCAGCTGTTTACCAGATCTCTTGAAAGCATGGCATAAAAACATAACTAGCTTCAATGCAATCGGGGTGTCAGTGAACAACATCAATGAACAGACTAAAATGTCCAACGTGGTATCAGAACCAGATACTGAAGGGCCACAGACAAGAAACCCTTTTGAAATATAAAGTCACTGAATAAGAACTATTGCAACTCAGAGTGAAAAATCTCTTACTAAGTCATCTAATATTCCAACTACTCTCTTCCTCCCCAACCTTTTCCCCAAAAAAGACCATGCAAATGCAATGTTCTCTTTTGTTCCATGATATGCTCTCCTTTTTATTCTCTCTAGTAGGAGCTCTGGTAGCATAGTGCCTAAGGCACTTGACTGCTCACCAGAAGGCTGGCGGTTCAAACCCACCAGCCACTCCTCGGAAGGAAAGTTGGGCAATCCTACTTCCGTAGTGATACTGCCTCGGAAACCCAAGGAGGGGTCGCTATGAGTCGGGGCCGACTCAACGGCAAACAACAACAACAACAACAAAGTACTGGACATGGAACAATCTGGTAGAATTCTTACTTAAACAAACCTGTGTTTGCACAGCCCATGTCCTTCTCTGAAAACCATCCCATGAAAGAGATGGGCATCCAGGCCTCAGAAGGCACTGAGGGGCTCCCCAGTAGAAACAGATCGGAAGCTACTTAGTAATAATGGACTTAAAGTGGAGTCACACCCTGGGGAGTCCCTGGGTGTTGCAAACATGCTTGGCTGCTAACCAAAAGGTTAGAGGTTCAAGTCCATCCAGAGGCACCTTGGAAGAAAGGCCTGGCCATCTACTTCCAAAAAACCAGCCACCGAAAACCTTCTACTCTCACATACATGGGGTCACATGAGTCAGAGATGACTTGACAGCAATGGGGGGATTGTTTTGTTTTGGGGTTTTCCTACACCCTGTGGCATGCTCTGAGTTTTGAAGCCCTAGTGCACCATTTCCAGAATCTTGCCAACAGCTTCCAGATGCAAGGATCTTACCTCAGCTTTCCAAGCCACATGTATTCCCCATATTACTTTCACAAAGGCAGAGTTCACCAGCTGAGGAGGGTGGGGGAAATTGACCCAGGCTGGGCCAACCCAACCCTCTCCCAGGAATTGGAAACTGAAACTTTGATCTGTTAGCATTTAAACCCGGGAGGAGGCACACACATAGTGTTTCGGCCCTCTAGTGCCACTCTAAAATACCACAAATGGTAACTTTAGCACACAGGGATTTATTTTCTTACAGTTTAGGAGGACAGTAGTCCGAGTTCAAAGTGCCAGCTCTAGGGGCTGGGTGAAGGTCCCTCAACCTTGGGCTTCAGCTCTGCCTCTTGCTCCCAGCCCACTGCAGCTGGAGGCATTAACTCAGGCAGCTGCTGGCTGCTGAGACCGACAAAGCCAAGGTCAACAAGCAAGATGGCACAGTCCCAAGATTATCAAACAACATGGCAGCCACTAGTTCAAGTCCAGAGACAGTCCCAAGATCAGCAGACAACATGGCAGGTCACCCACTGATGACTTGGCCAAACGCAGAATCCAAACGTGCCAAGAAGCTCCAGACTTTTCTCAAAGTGTCTTCTTATACACGGGAAGCAGACCACATCCCTAAGGCAGCTACTCAGCTGCTCCCAGCAGATAGCAGATTCCGCCATGGAGATGATTATCAGTCTCATCCTGGGGAATAACTACATCCAGCTGCCCAGCCACTCAGAACCACAGCCCAGCCAAGTTGACACATAACCTTAACTGCCACAGTCAGGAACAGATGTGACCACTCTGTAACGCCCATGTAGACCCTGTGAACAGAGAAGTGAGAAAGTCCAACTGCTGCCACAGAGAATAAAGCAGATACAGGGAGCAGGGCAGATAGGAGCCCCGGGGCTTCCGGTTTTGTTATGGATTGAATTGTGTCCCCAAAAAGATACACCAAAGCTTTAATCCCTTGTGACCTTGTTTGGAAACAGGGTCTTCGAAGATGTTGCCAGTTATGTTAATGGGGGGTCACAGCGGCATGGGGGGTGGTGTCCTAATCCAGTACTGAGTGGTGCCCTTGTAAAGAGAAGAAGACACACAGAGACGCACAAGGGAAGACAGCCATGGGAGGCCAGAGTCAGGCTGCAGATGCAAGCCAGGAATGCCTGGGGCCACCAGAGGCTGGGAGCAAAGAAAGCTCTTCCCCCCAGAGGCTCAGGACACAAAGCGGCTCTGCTAAGTCCCTGAAGACATTTCTGTTCTTAAAAGTACATACTTAGCGGTGTTTTGCTACAACAGCCCTAGGAAACTCCCATAGCCTGAAAGTGCAAATGCCTGGACTCATGGTGGTGGTCCGGGTCCTGGGTCTGAGCCCCTCTGGCTGGCAGCTACGCCAGTACTTGGCCCATCAACGCCTCCTGTGTAACTTTCCATAAATTCTATTTTTATGGCTCAAGTTTGTTTGAGTAGGCATTGATTCGTAACTGTCGAGACATAATCATATGTTTGGTCATTTAAAAGCTAACACACATCTAGTGATTTACAACCCCAGTAGAGTAACTTACAATACACATTTCCTTAGCAGCGTATATTAATATGTATTTGTTTTCAATTTCAAAATCTATTTTACAGTTCCCCATCGCCCTTTCTAAAACACAGCCACACATACAGAAGGACGTTTTATATTAAGAGAGTCACTCTCCCCGCCCTGTGTGAAGAGTGTAACACTGACAAATGTTGGGTGAAAGGTTTGACTTTCAAATCTTCAAACTCTGTAAGTCTCGCAAGTTTAAAGGACATACCAAAGGAAGTGAGAGCCCATCCAAGGCCAGAAGCAGGAGCACCTGACTCTGCTGGAGGTGGGGTCATACAGTCACCCCCTCTGCCCTGTTAGTAACAGCTCTGGTAGCATAGTGCCTAAGGCACTTGACTGCTAACCAGAAGGCCGGCGGTTCAAACCCACCAGCCACTCTTCAGA
Source organism: Orycteropus afer afer (assembly GCF_000298275.1). NCBI lineage: Eukaryota > Metazoa > Chordata > Mammalia > Tubulidentata > Orycteropodidae > Orycteropus > Orycteropus afer. The sequence goes on along the minus strand of NW_006921605.1, from coordinate 16,227,982 downwards.
AGGAAGGTTGGACAATCTACTTCTGTAGTGATACCACCTCAGAAACCCAAGCAGGGTTCGCTATGAGTCGGGTCTGACTCGACGGCACATAAAAACAACAACATCCAACAATAAAACCAGAATGGCTCTGACTCCTTGGTGCTCCTGACCAATAAACGTGGCTGTCCTTATGCATGCATCTGCCCATTTAGCAGAGAGTTGTCACTGGGTACCTGCACCAGGCTCAATGCCATGTGCTGGGAGTACAGGGCTGATCATTTCTTCCATCAATCATTTACACCTTGGTAAGAGAGAGACTGATATACAAATTATACAATGTACTGTAGTCTGTGATCAGGTGAGAGGAGGGTAGACCACAGGACTACAGAGAGAGAGGACAGCTCTGTTAGCTGCATGAGAGGGAGAGGAGGAGGAAGGGAGGAACAGGAAAGTGTCCAGCAGGCCTCTCCATGAACATACTGATGGCTGCTCCTTTGATCCTAGTGACCATCCAAGAAGTGGCCCCAACACAAATGCTCAGCCTTCAAAAGGTGGAAAATAACAGAGAACATTAAATGTTTTTATTTCATTTTTCTGTTTATTTTAGGACAGGGCACGGGAGAGAAATCACCATGCCCGCATCAATTCTGCAGCCCGCTGACCCCTCCCCTACCTCCTAAAGGTCCCCAGACACCACATGAAGGAGCTAGAATCCCTGCTGGCATGAGTCCTGGGCTGGACTGGCCCCACCACACCCACATCACCACCCAGGCACACACTCATGCCTTTCCTGAGAACATCCTCTTAGTTCTGGGCACCCAAGTTTTTTTTTCCCAGGACCATTTCAACATGTGAAGAGCCAGTTACTTAAAGAAAGAAAAAAAAGGACTGTTATCTCAAACGTGTCCCCTCATTTTTACCGGGCTGACCTGTAAGCAGACTCCTGCCAGCACCTGAGAGGCCACAGCACTGAGGACACCGGCGGGAGCTTTAGTTACAATATCTTTTTACACTGCCCATCAGGTGCTTGGCCTCCCCCTCTTCTTACCCCACACCCACCCACCCGCTCCTAGGGTGGATTTTTTTTTTTTTTTTTTTTTTAACCTTTGTAACTGAAGAACCTGATAGAGCCATGTGATAAGGGACGGGTGGCCTAAAAACCCTAAGTTTCCAATTCCAGCAGCTATGGCTCCATTTTCATGTTTCACACACAGAAGACATTAACAAAGGCCCTAAAAATAAGAGACAGTGAAGGCAGCCAAAGAGATACCTAACACTCAATCAAAGCTGGCCCACGGAGGGCAGCATTAGCACTTTGGGGAGCCAGGGAAAATGTTTTTCTATGGGATGTTAGTGTCTGTGCCCAGTCAGCAGCTCCGAGAAGGTACAAGAACAAGAGAGCTGGACAACTAGATGGTCCTGGAATACCCTCGCTGCTCTGCCAGAGTCTACCACGTGGGCAATCCCTTCACAGCCAGGCTGTTAGAAAGGAATGATTCGTTTCTTCCAACCATTAGGCCAGAAGAAAAATTAAAAGCCAGGAGGAGAGCGAAACAAGGCAAGAGCTAGTGTGCAGACAGCCCTGTCCCTGCTGAGGCAGGTGTGTGTGGCAGGCTTCAGTGTTAGCTACGGGTTGTGTGTCCCTGGTGGTGCAGACGATTAATGTGCTCAGCCGCTAGCCAAAAGGTTGACAGTTTGATTCCACCCAAAAGTTCTTTGGAAGAAAGTCCTGGCAATCTACTTGTGAAAAATCAGCCATTGCAAACCCCATGGAGCACAGTTCTAGTCCAACACTCCTCGGGTCACCACGCGAGCCAAACCTGACTCCATGGTAACCGGTTAAATGGTTTTCTAGAGTCTTCCCGAGAAGTCTACAGCCCTGTCAAACACAAGAGCACGTTCAATCCCATGGACAGCAGCAGAAGCTCAGCACCTGCAGAATTCTGTTTCTCTTTTTTTTCCAAATAAAGCTCTCCAAAGAAAAACTTTACTGCCAAACTTTAAATAAACCAAAAACCAAACCCATTGCCATCAAGTCTATTTCAATTCATAGAGACCTCATAGTGCAGAACAGAACTAAGGTTTCCACGGCTGTAATCTTTATGGAAGCAGACTGCCAGACACATCTTTCTCCTGCAGAGAGGTTTGTGGGTTTGAACCTCGACCTTTCAGTTAGCAGCTGAGTGCTCAGTCACTCTGCCATGAGGACGCCTTGAATTTTAAGCGGAAGGCAAAAATAAAATACTTGTTTAACGCCTGCTGCCATCATACACAATGACTTGTTTTTATTAGACGTCTGTACATTAGAAGTGCAGGAATAAGATACACAGTTCTCCCTGGAGCAATGACCTCATCCTGCCACATGTGCTCAGTGTCAGGTGCCCTCTGGACCCTTCCTAGGAGAAGTCACTGAAGCTCCTCTTGACAAAGCTGCAATCCACAACTGGGAGGCTTTCTGAAAATCCTCCGCCCAAACGCAAGCTATGTTCTAAGTGAAATGCTACAACTAAACTTCACACAAATGCACCCACCTACCTTAGGGAGGGCACCCCTTGGATCAAGCAGCCATGAGACACCAGAGGGGCAGCATTCACATAGAGGAAGCCTGGACAGACAGGAATGAGTGGATGAGAGGGGCACAGGGAGGGGGTGGCCATGGGGAGGAAAGGAGACAAGAGTTTCTAACGGCTGGGGACAGTAATCAGGGCCATGAAACCAGATGTGCATGAACTGCTGAATGTAGAACAAGTTTGCTATGTAAATCTGAACCCAAAGCACAATTTTTTAAAAAAAGGACTGATTAGGAAGAATTGACCAAAAAAAAAAAGTTCACACAAACAAAACAGCTAGTTTGGAGATCGGTAGTTTTTAACTGTAAAATTGTTTTGCTTTTCAACTAACTCTCCGCTGACTGAAGCAGAGTCATCTCACAACTCCAGCATCTACACGCATACGACGCCATTTGTTAGAGCAGACCAACTTCAGACCACCCGTCCCCTCTGCTGTCCAATCCATACTCCTGAGAAGTGTCCCAACTGCCTGCTCTGACAGGCTAAGGGTCTGCAAACCAATTTTAATACACTCCCTGACTGCCATTGAGTTGATTCCAACTCCAAGCGACTCCCATTGGGTTTCCAAAGCAGTAAATATTTATAAAAGTAAATTGCCTCATCTTCCTTCCACAGAGCAGCTGGTGGGTTGAACCGCCGACCTTCTTGTTAGCAGCCAGATGCCTTACCTGCTATACCACCAGAGCTCCTAATTTTAATATGCACTGAAGCAAAATAAAATAAAGCAGTGATGGTAACAACCTTGAATGTATTTCTCAAACACAAGTAAATATCCATCTGGGATGATGTACTGTTTGGGACAATTGGTCTCCCATGACTTCACTTTATTGGTATGAATTTTAACACAGTATTGCCAACCCCCAAAATTCATGGACCCTTGAGGGGTCTAGTGATCAAAGCGGCCTTCCTCTTCACACTAAGACACTGTTTGCCCTCGTTCCTGTCCTGACATTTGCCTGCGTGGTGCAAATGCAATGGTGGTAAAGATGGTGTTTTGGCATAAATTTGGGCAGGGACCCCAAACCGCACTGGTCAATAGTCATTGCATTATTCACTCCATCAACTCCCAGTTGTTTTGTGTTTTTGTTTTAAATGTCAGGTTCGTTTAAAAGTGTCAATGAAGCATTGTTGTTGTTATGTGCCCTCGAGTCGGACCCGACTCACAGCGACCCCTTCTTGGGTTTCCAAAGAAATGTCACTACGGAAGCAGATTGCCCCATCTTCCTTCCAAGGAGTGGAAGGTTAGTCTTCTGGTTAGCAGTCAAGTCCCTTAGGCACTATACTACCAGAGCTCCCTGACTCATTTTATTTTAATATTCTGTGTGATGCATAAAGCACTTCAGCTGCTTGCTGAGAATGATGGCTGTCGTGAGCTGAAAAGGCACTCTCATGAAACACCATTTTCACTTGAAAGAACAACTAACAAATCATGGTTATTCATCTAGGACTTGTTGAATGGAAGACCAATTTGCTCTGTAAACTTTCATCCAAATCCTAACACAAAGTTTAAAAAATGATGGCTGTTCAGACTTGGATATACAGCAGCTACTTTCTCAAGAATGAATGAAGTGAACCTGTCACTTCATGAAAAATAACTGACAGCGTTTATTGCCAATGATAAAATTCAAGCTTTCAAGTGAAAAACAGAATTTTGGAAAACTTGTATCTGCCAGGAGCTTGACAGCTTCCTAAACTTCCAAGACTTTTCTTATAAGATTGATGGTGATATTAATAAATGTGATTTTCTGATGCTGTATAATGAAATGTGTCAACATTCAGAAGACCTGCAGATCTCAGTAAGTAGTATTTTTCAAACAACCAAAAATGAGACTGTATATCGTGTAAAACAGGCATTCAGCATCTCAGACTGACTGATGGACACAGATAAGGCTTTGTATTCTACACTGCAACTAACCTTTAAGAAACCAGTATGTGCCAACTACTACCATCAAAGAATACCTATAAATATCGGAAAAAAACAAACTCACTGTCATCGAGTTGATTCTGACTCATAGAGACCCCCTTTGGGTTTCTGAAGTGGTAATCTTTACCGAAGCTGATTGCCCAGTCTTCCTTCTATAGAGTGGCTGGTGGTTTTGAACTGTCAGCCTTCTGGTTAGCAGTCAAATTTTAGGCACTATGCCACCAGAGCTCCTTACAACTAATCTTCAAGAAACCAGCATGTGCCAACTACTACCAGAGTTAATTTGTGTTAACATGTAATGGGTTTATTGTAGAGGCTATATAGATAGATAGATATTTTTTAAAAGCTCTTTGGGGTCTTCAGTAATTTTTTTTAATATAAAAGGGCCCTGAGACATAAACAGGAAGAAGATGAAGCAGTCTTCTTAGGTAAAGACTCAAAGCCTTGAAAACCCAATGGCTCTGGGTGTTTCTCTAGATCTAAAAGTTTGAGAACCACTGCCTTAATTTAATTTATATTCAAATAAATCAACATGCTAGCTCACTTAAAATTTTCAAATTTAAATGGGCTTTGGTTTCATAGGACACAAGTGATGCTTTCCTTTTGGTGGGTCTTTCTGATGTACTCGCTTGCTATGTCCAGGGATCACCTCTTAAGAGTTTACAGTTTTCACACTAAAACCAATCCAACAACTGCTCTTTTACTGTATTCATTCAGCCATCCATTCAAAATAAAGTTATTGATGTGATGTTGTTATTCTAGGTGCTAAACCTGACACTAGGAATACAGCAGCCCAGCCCTCATGGGGCTTACATTCCACTGCTAGTCACCTACTACCTGTTTACCCAGTCACTGAACAAAATTCACGAACCATCTGCTATACGCCAGGCACCGTGCTTGCCCTCCTTCTCAGAATCAAAATGTTGGTATACCAAAATTGCACTTGTTATCAGGGCTATGAATTCCACTTTCAAGTGTTTTTCCAAAGTTCTGCATGTCTCCGGATTTCTGGCATTCAGAGAGATTTGTTCATCCACAGTCTGAAGCCTTATATTGCTTATATTCATTTTCCCCTGCCCACAATTTCCTGATAAAAATAAATAAATAAAATTTCATGATAACAGAAAAAAGTGTGTCAACAATCAAAAGGACTGGAGTATATTCAGTTGCCCCTCTGACAATGAATACCCCCCACAAGGAACTCCAGGAAAACCAGCCTCCAGTATTAGAAGTGGGACCCCAAACCACCCTTCTTGAGGCTCAAGAGAAGTAGAAGCTGCCCTATTGGAAGGACGACCCAAGACTCCAAGAATTTCCTTTCACAACTAATTAGGCAAGTCATGTCATACAAAAGCACTACTCTGAAAGTCATTAAAGCAAGATTCCTGAGGAAACTAAAAGAGAATTGTCCATTAGTTACACAGGCTGAACAAAAACGACTGCTTTAGAAATTCAACTTCCTAACAAGGTCTTTCAACTCAGTCACAACTCTAACAACAAACAAACAAAAACCAACAGCACCATCACATGCATAAAAACTGGCTAGAAAACTGGTGAGTGGGTGGGGAGAGGAGCGAGGGGGATCACACACAAGTAAATCCCAAATGTATGCCATGAGTAGAATGATTCCTAGTGTTTTGCTATTTTCAAAGCAAAACAGGACACAATTTCCCAAGAAAATCCAGCTGTACTGGATAAAATAAAGGTCATCCAGTTTACAAAAGATAGGAGACAGATTAGAAAAACAAAAGGGGTCATCTTTTACTCTGGGCATAAGCAGGGACATTCCATAAAAGAGGCTCATTTTTTTTTCAGTAAAAATCTGAGTGTAAAGGTTACATGATACACAAAGAACAGGGAGTGACTTCTGCCAACCACCGAGGGTTATCGATACAGCCGAAAGCGGTGTGACTCTGAAGTCAAACGGACTGACTCCACTCAAACTCTAGCTTGGCCACTTACTAATTATCATCTACTTATATTTTCTAAGCCTCCATTTCCTCATCTGTAAAATGGGAATGCTGATAATAATCTCACAGACATGATTATGTAAGTTACCTAGCACAGAGGTATTCTAATGCATGCTAGTTGCTTCTACTGTAAAGGCTAAGCAGGGTACTCACAAAAATACAACAGACAATAAACAGTGCATGCAGAGTAACTGCTACAGGAATTCAAAGGTAGAGAGATCACTTTGGACTTCGGTGGTCAGGGAACATGTCCCGGGAAAGAAAGGCACTCAGGAGAGTTTCAAAGTCCCTTCTACCACACGGAACAGGAAACTTCCATTCCCTAATATTGTTCTGGTGCTTCTTCAGTCCACGGTCACAGTAACGAAACATACTTAGTCAGTGGTTCTTCACTGAATCATGGCCCTCCCTGAAAACCAAATGAGCCACTGGGAAGGAATCGCGCCTCTTACAATGGTGCTGACAACTTGTTTGCTCCTTATTTTAGCTTTGTATTAAGTTAAGGAGAGATGGGCCCCAGGAAGCCCCTCCATGGGACCTAGCTGAAGACGACAGCGCTAGGGATGATGGCATTACCAATTCTCAACTGAGGCCGAAGGTCCCTGGTGCAGCCTCATGAGTCAGATGTGCAAACATCAGGCTCCTCTTCCACCACGATTATCGCAGGGAATGGCACCACCACCCTTTCCGCTGTGCCAGCTCAGGGCCAGGGAGTCACCCAAACACACCCTCTCCTTCCCTCCCCACTCCCTACATCCAACCTTCCACTAACTCTTATCCACTTTTCAAACATGGCCTCTTACTTCCACCTCCACTTGCTCTGTTCACATGGCATGTTTGTCTCAGGAGCGTCCTCCCTGGTCAGCACATACTCACTTGGGTCTCCCTTTACCCTGGCCTTTGCACTGCAGTAGGAATGACTGTCTGAAACTCCTCATTTCAAAACCATCTGCCCCCACCCCACACCCACTTAAATCTCTTCAATATTTTTCCATGAAAACAAAACAAGGGAAACTTTTTTGTTGTTGTTGAGAGAAGCTATACCTTGTTCTATGGCTGATAATAGGCTAATTTGGCCACCGAATGAGTAAGGGAGACAAAGAGATGTGAAAAAAGCTGAACAGGATAAAGAGGAGCTGGATTAAGTACCAAAAATACCAACAGCCCCCTATGTGGATGCCTAGTTATTCAGGAAACTCAGATCTGTACGTGGAGTAAAAATAGTGTTCGATGTGGTAAACCAAACAGTATTTTCTCTCTTTTTTTAAGGTTTGTAAATCAAAAATATAAAACAAGAAAATAATTATTCACATTCCCAACACCCAAAATTCTTTACTTTTGGCATCTCGGCATATGTGCATCTTGTTTTGTTTTGTTTTGTATGAAATCTCACCATGATTTTAGAAAAAATGAAACAAAGAATTTAAGCAGCAACTAACAACAAATAAAGCAAAGCAGAGAAACAGAAAAACGAATGCAAAGTCGTAATAATAAACAATTCAAATGGCAACACCCAGAAACAATGCCATTAACATTAGGCAAAAACCATGCTAGGCATCTAGGTACAGAGACACAAAGAGGATGGAAGGAAATAATTTTATAAAAATGGAATAATGCTCCAAAAGCTATTTTCATTTTTTAAATATTCAATTTAAATTTTCTTGACTCTGACAAAACAAAAGGAAATAAATGAAAGTTCACATTAAGAGATGGTGAAAATTACTAAGAAATGAGAGTTGTTTCCTTTTTTTAACACGCTTCAGCTTTAGGCAGCACTGACTGGCTCTACTTTGAGAGACGTGGGTACTAGCACACTGACACTTCTCGTTTTTTCTTCTCTGCCGCCAGATTGTTTTTCACTTACATTGTTTTCACATTATCTAGGTTTGTAATGTTCACATTCTGTCCTGTTACCATACTTAATTGTCTGGCATTACTTCTATCTACATTTAATAAGGTTCAGATGCTCAGCCCGGCTCCCATAGCATCTCCATCTCCAGGTTCTTTATTTTAATTCAGCTTCTAATTGGATGGATTTCAGCTCTCTTAAAAGTAGAGACCACATCTGATTTTGTTATTATAGTATCCTTAGTGCCTGTGTAGACTTGTTGTTGTTGTTAGTTGTCCTTATGCCTGCATAAGGTGTGGCATTCATCACCACAAAGAGTGTTTCAAGATCTGTCCTGAAGTACAATGCTGTCAGTGATAGGATAATATCCATACACCTACAAGAAGACCAGTTAATACTACTATTATTCAAATTTACGCACCAACTACCAAAGCCAAAGATGAGGAAATTGAAGATTTTTACCAAGCTCTGCAGCCTGAACTTGACCGAACAAGCAATCAAGATGTGTTGATTATCACTGGTCACTGGAATGCAAAAGTTGGAAACAAAGAAGAGTTACTGGTAGTTGAAAAATATGGCCTTAGAGATAGAAATAACACTGGAGATTGCATGATAGAATTTTGCAAGACCAACAACTTATTCATTGAAAATACCTTTTTTCAACAACATAAGAGATGACTACACACATGGACTGAACCAGATGGAATACAAAGGAATTAGACTGACTATGTCTATGGCAAGAGGCAATGGAGAAGTTCAGTATCTTTGGCCAAAACAAGGCCAGGAGCTGATTATAGAACAGACCATCAACTGCCCGTATGCATGTTCAAGTTGAAGCTGAAGACAATTAAAACAAAGTCCACAAGAGCCAAAATATGACCTTGATTATATCCCTCCTGAATTTAGAGACCACCTAAAGAACAGATTTGCTGCATTGAACACCAATGACCGAAAACCAGAAGAATTGTGGGATGACATCAAGAACATCATCCACGGAGAAATCAAGAGGTCATTAAAAAGACAAGAAAGGAATAAAAGACCAAAATGGATGTCAGAGGAGACTCTGAAACTTGCCCTTGAACAGAGAGTAGCTAAAGCACATGAAAGACATGACAAGATAAAAGAGCTGAACAGAGGTTTTCAAAGAGCAGCTCAAGCAAACAAAGCCAATTACTACAATGAAATGTGCAAAGACCTGGAGTTAGAAAACCAAAAGGGAAGAACACACTCGGCATTTCTAAAGCTGAAAGAACTGAGGAAAAAATTTAAGTCTCAACTCGTAATATTGAAAGATTCTATAGGCAAAATATTGAATGATGCAGGAAGCATCAAAAGAAGATGGAAAGAATACACAGAGTCAATGTACCAAAGAGAACTGGTCGATGTTCATCCATTTCAGGAGGTGGCACATGAACAAGAACCAATGGTATTGTAGGAAGAAGTCAAAGCCACACTGAAGGAATTATTGAAGAACAAGGCTCCACGAATTGACAGAATATCCACTGAGATGTTTCAACAAATGGATACTGCACTGGAGGCACTCAGTTATGCCAAGAGATTTGGAAGACAGCTATCTGGCCAACTGACTGGAAGAAGTCCGTATCTATACCCATTCCAAAGAAAGGTGATCCCATAGAATGTGGAAATTATCAAACAGTATCATTAATATCACATGCAAGTAAAATCTTACAGGAGATAATTCAAAAACAGTTACAGCAGTATATTGACAGAGAGCTTCCAGAAATGCAAGCTGGATTCAGAAGAGGATGTGGAACCAGGGATATCGTTGCTGATGTCAGATGGATCTTAGCTGAAAGCAAAGAATACCAGAAAGATGTTTATTTATGTTTTATTGACTATGCAAAAGCATTCACTTGTGTGAATCATAACAAAGTATGGATAGAAGAACAGAAATTCCAGAACGCTTAATTGTCTTCATGAGGAACCTGTACACAGATCAAAAGGATGTCGTTTGAACAGAACAAAGGGATACTGCATGGTTCAAAATCAAGAAGGGAGTGTATCAGGGTTGTATCCTTTCACCATACTTACTCAATTTGTATGCTGAACAAATAATCTGAGAAGCTGGATTATACGAAAAAGAACATGGCATTAGGACTGGAGGAAGACTCATTAACCACCTGTGATACGCAGATGACACAACTTTGTTTGCTGAAAGTGAGGATGACTTGAAGTACTTACTGATGAAGATCAAAGACTACAGTCTGCAGTATGGATTACATCTCCATATAAAGAAAACAAAAATCCTCACAATGGTCCAATAAACAGCTTCACAGTGGATGGAGAAAAGATTGAAGTTGTCAAGGATTTCATATTAATTGGTTCTCTACAATCAATACCAATGGAAGCAGCAGTCAAGACATCAGACAACGTATTACACCGGGCAAAACTGCTGCAAAAGACTTCTTTCAAATGCTGAAGAGCAAAGATGTCTCCTTGAAGACTAAGGTGCAACTATCCCAAGTCATGGTATTTTCAGTCGCCTCTTATGCATGTGAGAGAGAGCTGGACAATGAATAAGGAAGACCAAAGAAGAGTTGATGCTTTTGAGCTGTGGTGCTGGAGAAGAAGGCTAAGAGTACCATGGTCTGCTAAAAGGACTAACAGATCTGTCCTGGAGGAAGTGCAGCCAGAATGCTTCCTGGAAGCAAGAATGGCCAGACTTCGTCTCACCTACTTTGGTCAAGTTGTCAGAAGGAACCATTCCCCAGAGAAGGATGTCATGCTTGGTAAAGTGGAAGGTCAACGAAGAAGGGGAAGACTGTCAACAAGATGGACAGACAGTGGCTGCAACAATGGGCTCAGGTATATATCCATATGTAACCCTGATTCATTCAAGGATCATGTGGCTGGCACAGGACTGGGCAGTGTTTCGTTCTGCTGTGCATAGGGTTGCTATGAGTCAGAGACAACTCAACAACATCTAACAACAACAACATGCCTGCACCGACTCATGGCGAACCCATGCACAACAGAACTAAATGCTGCTGTTTCTAGACCATCCCCATGAATAGTTACAAACTGGACGGCTGTGATCCATGGGATTTTCACTGGCTGATCTTTGTAAGTAGATTGCCAGGCCCTCCTTCCTAGTCCTTCTTAGTCTGGAAGCTCCACTAAAGCCTGTTCATCATCACAAGAACACTCAAGCCTCCACTGACAGATGAGTGGTAGCTATACATGAGGTGTACTGGCTGTGAATCGAACCTGGGTCTCTTGAGGAGAAGGCAAGAACTCTATGGACCCATCCATGCCCTCTGTGTACAGGAGGTGCTCCATAACCCTCTGCTGACTTGTTGAATTTGTAACATTGCAAACCCATGTAGGGATGGCATGTAATTTATTAAACAACATATATTGTATCTGTGACCCTATATATAATTCAAAATCCTGGATTCCTGTACAAGAGCTATTAAGAAAGTAATTCACTGAAAATCTTTGTTACAAGCTGCCTTCCAATTTGAGATCTGCCCATAGTAAATTGTAATAACTTGGAAGGTGGCTTTGTAAGGATATATAAATGCTTAGAATACCATGTAAATAACATAACATAACAGATAGGGAAAGTAACATTACTCAGAAAATAACCAGGTCAAGTTCAATTTCAAGTTCCAAGGTGCTATCACACACTGTGCTAGGATCAGACTGGCACAGTCAAGTCCCTAGTTAATTATTTGTGACTGATTACCTTTTATAACTCATCAAAACAGTTCTTTAACTTATGCCTACTTTCTGAAAATTAAAAGCTATAACATTGTTTATATAGCTCTTTAACCCTTTGGCAAACTTCATTAAAGGAAAGATGTTCAGAATTAAGACGTCCACGATGCAAGCCATCCACTGAGCAGGAATCAAAGGCCCATGTTGAGAACAATATGCCTGGCCTGACTGCACGCCTCTAACAGGGTACTTCACAGAAAATGCAAAGATACTAAATATTTTTAATTACTTAATACCAATCAGAATTTATCCTTTAAAGATTAACTGCAGGGAAAAAAAAAAAAAAAAGGTATCATGACTTGATAGAAGGAAGCTAAATTTGAAGAGTTTACTTAGTATTTATTTACTGCCTGCTGCTCAGCAAGCAATATTACGAAAAAGAAACTGCCAAGGTGTGCCACAGACCAGAACTTCTAAATTAAGGAGGAGGAAACAAACAATGTTCAAGATACAGAGGTCTGTGACCAGCAAAAAACAGAGAGTCAGCAGGCACTATGAAGTTTTTGTGTTTTGTTTTGGTTTTGGTTTTTAAGTCTTCCAAAAGATCCATGCCAAGCGATTGTGCTGATTTGCCATGGTGTATCCTACTGGCAAGCAGAATGGATATACGGACAGAATGTCCTGCCCTCCTGATTCCCCAAGACTCTCTGTAGGCTTCCCTGACTCCTGGTCCAGGTTCCTTTTAACAAGAGCTCAGGGTCAAGGTACCTCAGCACTACAGAAATGTGATTGGCTTCCCATCTTCTTAACTGCCAGCTAACTTTAGCACAAATATGGCTGCTGGCCTACCAGAGCTCACAGCTGCTACATCAAGGATGAATATAAATGGTTTCTAAATGATTTCTAAGGTATTAAGGTAGCCTCCGCTTGCTGAGAACACACAATAGCAACCTATTCAGAATTTTTTTTTTCTTCGCTCTTCACTGAACATTTTAAATGTTTTAATACGTGTCCTTGGATAGCGCACGCTTGGCTGCTATCCCAAAAGCTGGAGGTTGGAGTCTACCCAGAGGTGCCTCAGAAAAAAGGCCTGGTGATCTGCTTTCCAGAAATCAGTCCCTGAAACCCCGTGGAGCTCAGTTCTACTCTGACACCCATGGCCTGGCCATAAGTCGAAAGCAACTCCATGGCAACCAGTTTGGTTTTTTGTTTTTTTTTTTCCTTCCAAGTAATATTTATGCTTTTTTTTTTTTTTTCCCCCAAATGTAGTTTATAGGGAGCTCTGGTGGCATAGTGCCTAAGGCATTTGACTGCTAACCAGAAGGCTGGCTGTTCAAACCCACCAGCCACTCCCTGGAAGGAAGACTGGGCAATCTACTTCCTCAAGAGATACTGCCCTGCCATGCGAGCAAGAAGGCAATGGGATGGTATATACCCTGAAAGAGAAAAATTTTCAACCAAGAATTATATATCTGGCCAAATTGTTCCTCAAATACGATGGTGAAATTAGGAGATTTCCAGATAAGCAGAAACTAAGGAAATTTGTTAAAACCAGACTAACCTGACAAGAGATGCTAAAGGGAGTCCTTTGAACAGAGAACCAAAAATAGCAAATAACAACCGACCATTAATACACAAGATGACATAACTCAGAAACCACAGCTATGGACATATCTAAAGTAAAATGAGCTTGCAAGATTGTAAACAGGGAACCAGAGACATCAATTGGCAAGTGAGGACAATTACAAACAAAAAGAGGGAAAAGACTGTGTAGTTACAGCACTTCTAAATGGTGAGGAAGTTAAGAGAGTTGCAAAAAAAAAATGGACTGTTCTAAACTTGGGGATAAATTTATAAATCATAGGGTAACCTCAAAGAAAAATGATAAACCTTCACATGACAATAAAAAAGAAGACAAGCACAAATATTCAGCATATACTAATATAACAGCAACAAAGGAAACGATAACACGATTCATAAACATAATGAGCTCAGCACAGAAAGTAATATGGAACAAAGAAACCAGGGACACCATGAAAAACCACATACCAAAATGACAGCAACAAATTCATACCTGTCAATAATTACCCTGAATGTTAATGGATTAAATGCACCACTCAAGAG
>NW_006921605.1:16171540-16208779 GCF_000298275.1 Orycteropus afer afer | reverse complement strand
GGTCTGGAATTGAACCCACACCTGTGGTTTCCAGCCAAACAAAAGACAGGAACATGAGTTGAATATTTACCTCAAGTAGATACTCTCCTTGGAGAGAACAATCATGGGAGAAAGAAGGGCTGCTTATGCACAGGGAGACAGCTCAAGGGGCAGGAGTTCATGGGGGGATGGACACAGGGAAGAGGTAACTATGAGGAGGAAGTGGGAGGGGAACTGTTGCATCGTGGTAAACTGTAGTCAATGTCATGAGACAAAGTATATGTAAACTGCTGTATGGAAAGTGAATTTGCTCTGTAAATCTTCACCCAAATCCCAATTTAAAAAAAGAGAGAGAGGAGAGATACTGCCCTGGAAATCCAAGGAGGGGTTGCTATGAGTTGAATCGACTTGACAGCAGTGAGTTTGGTTTCTGGTTTTCGTAGTTTATACTCTCCCATCTGAAATAAACTCAAAAGTCACACTTTTGCTGAATTAATCTTTTTGGAAAGTATCACTGTTTGCAGCACAGCAGACACACCAAGTTCTTGTTGAACTTGTCTGCTATGAGAGTGCCTTGAACATTCAAACCTAAACCAAACTGGGGCCACACTCTGACAAACTCCATCTGCCAGTTCTGACACCACGATTCCCCAGTCATCTGTGAAGCATCCATCACCCCACTCTCATTCCCTGAGGCCTCGGTAATTTTTTCCCATTACTGAGATGAGGCTCAAGTCCAAGTTCATTGCTTTTGGCTGTGCAAGTGCCTGGCACAAACATTTCACGGTGTGTAGCTTGTTTGTAAGGCTTAAATGCCCTTTTGATCTCTATCCCACCAAAGAGGTTAATGCAATACATAGAGAAGATGAAGGCATGTTTAACACAGAACTAATCCACACCCTTTTTTAATCAAAAAGGGCCCTTATTGTTAAGCCCTGTCATCAGTAAAGTGCACATTAAAAATTAAGGCTTACACTTTCAGATCATGTAATAAGAGTTAGGATTCGGACCTGGAACTTGCACCTCCATTATCTAACTTTTTAAAAGCATTTAAAAATCGGATTAAACTTGCATTCACAGCATAATTGGCAGATTTCGAGACAAGTTCTTAATATTGGGTTATTTTGTTGCTTTGGAGGATTTCACAATTCGAGAGCCTGCCTAAGTTAACATCAGGCCATTTCTATAAAAACCTTCTGGTCCTCTGGTCCTTTCTGGTAGCCTTCAGAGCTGAGCTACCAACCTTGGCTTGGCAACTGGAAGGAACCAGATAAGGTATGGGGTTAACGCAGCAAAAGGAAACAGCTTCTACTTAAATGTCTCTGGAGAGAGCCCAGGAAGTGGAACAGAAAGAAGGGATTCTGGCATTTACAAGTCTTCGAATGGGCGCCCGAACAGCTGCTATATTTCTTTCTTTTTAAGGTCCTTCAAGTAGCAATGGCAAAACAATGTTACATAGCTCAAATGAACAACAGGATAGAAACTACTTCGAGAATGATTTTCAATAAGCCTAAGAAAACTGTAGGAGACATGTAAGGTTTTTTGGGGATTTTTTTAAAGCTAAACTAAAATCAAATTTAAATTAGCTTCAAATGATTTGTTTTAAAAAATGTATCTTTGAGTTAATCAGAGGGTCTTAGTCCAAGTGGAAGCTTAAGAAATTTGGGATTTACGCAAGAGTTATTTTTCCATTTGAGCCACTCTGTGACCAGAAGGTCTAATTTTCAAGGAAAGGTAGGTTAAGTAAGAGAGAGAACAAAGACAAGACTCACAAGGGTAGCTCAAAGCAGGGACCAGCACCACATCTACTGGAAACTTTGTAACACTCTATAAACTGTAACTC
The DNA here is from genome assembly GCF_000298275.1 of Orycteropus afer afer. Taxonomy (NCBI): domain Eukaryota; kingdom Metazoa; phylum Chordata; class Mammalia; order Tubulidentata; family Orycteropodidae; genus Orycteropus; species Orycteropus afer. Next base: position 16,206,957 of record NW_006921605.1, on the reverse strand, counting down.
CAGATATAAGTGTTGTGAGTCAGCTTAAAAAAACAGCCATCCCAGTATCTCTTGGTTGATGCTGTAACAATAACCATTTCATTTAAGACCTGTGCTCCATTCCATTCCTTCTATCACAAGAGCTATCAGAATCAAAGTTATCAGCTATTCCCTGACCTATCAATACATACACACACACACGACTCTTCACAAAATGCCAGCAAGCTAGATTAAGCTTGTTTTAGCACTGTAGTAATCAATCTTTTACAAGGAAAATAGAAACTATGCCTAGGAACGTGAGCAGTTTGGTGGCCACAAGTATGTTCTTGCAGCTTCCTTCCATTCCCTTGAGGTCAGGAAAGATGCTTCCAAATGTAGAGGTACAACAGCCTGTTGAATTGTGTTGCTAGCGACACAAAACGGATTCCCAGAAATAGTCTGTGTCTCTGAGAAAGCAGCTGTATGGAACTTGTGCCAAGAAGAGCCCATTGAAATGGCAAGAACATCTTACTTGTTACAGCCCATTCCACACAATGTGCTTTTCTCCCCCTTCCTCATCTTCCCACTATAACCTCCTCAGAACAATGTCAAGCCCAGATACGGCTGCAGAATCCTGGTTCATTTATATTTTTTAAATGCAGTCTATAAGACAGCTTCAAACAACTTAAAAAAAAACTATACTTTTAAAATGAGTGGGGAAATGTTACTTCGTCAGCATATCAAATCTGCTTTATTAAACAGCAGCATAATGCAACTAATTCCAGAAGTCAAGAAAATTGATACAATTGATATTGGCAGATGCTGCCTGTGCCAGCCTTTGCACATTACCTCTCCTCACCAGGAATAATTTAGTAAAGCAACATTAGGTGCTTATGCTAACATGCAGAGCACGTTCATAGCCAAAGCAGGGCTTTTGCACAAGTCAAAACGTTTTGTTGCAAAAACTGGACTGAAGTCTTCTGTCTCGAGCTGGGAAGAAATGAATGGTGGCAAGCTTGGTCAGTGACCAAAGAAAGCCAGTGTTTTCTGATGACTGCAACCAAGACCCTGACAGCCTCAGGGATGGTGCCAATTCCAAATGCTCCCTGAACAAAAGGAGATGGGTGAAGTATGAGGCCAGATGGAAAACAGAACCTAAGGAGATTTACACAACACCTGAGAACATCATTCAGGAAGAACTGGACAGGCAACTAAAGGAATTCACAGGGGTAAAACTACTTCTCCGAGAATGCAAGCTGCCTCTCAAAACTGAGGATTACGTTTTTTAAAAAAAAAAAAAAAAAAAATTCCAGGTTTAAAAAATAAATAAATAGCACACACAGAAACAAATCTTTATGCTGCAGTTAAGAGTTAAAGAACAACAAAAAAAGAAAAGCTCTGACTTTTGGATTCATGGAAAGGCAAAAAGTGATTAATCATTATGGGCTAAAGCTTCAGCATTAGAGATTTCTTCAAGGAGTCTATGGGATCAAACTCTTTTAAAACTCAAATGAAAATCCTAAGGCCAGTGCCAAGTTTTCTGAGTAGCTCTCTATAAAACTCAAAGAAGAAAGGTAGTGTTATCAGCTCAACCAGGTTGCAATCCTGGCTCTGGCTCCATCACAAACCACTGCTCTTTGAATCTGGGCAAGTTACTTAATCTCCCGGAGACCTGGTTTCCTTGTTTGCAAAGTAGGGAGAAGTCCTAAAATCATGAGGATTCAGTGATGCAGGCGCAAGAGCTTGTGGCCGCTGTAGAGGGCCGATCTGTCTTTCTTCCTTTCTCCTTCCCTCGCCTTCCATGCCTGCCAAGCCCTCAGACGTCTCTGGCTCCTCACAGCCTTCCTGTCTCCCAACTCTTCCTCCCTAACCCTCTCCCCCTCAGGATTTTGAATTTGGCCCTGTAGAGGAAGTGAAAAATGATGATCTCGTCCAATTAAACAGACTGCTAAAGACTGAGGGAGGCCTGTTCATCAGCAGTCGAACCCAGGAAGAAGGGCAACAAATGCCACCACCTCTGGTCACACACAAGGGACACCTGGGACCTTGCACCTTCTCAGAACAAACACAAGCGAAGCATGGACCACAGCTGGAGGAGCAGCGGAAGTGGGCCCATGCAGCCTTGAGGGTGGGGCTGCAGAGTGCTGGCGTACGGCCTCCCCCAGGAAAGTGAACCGCATGACAGAGGTGATGCCGACCTGGTGGGAGAACACAGCTGCAGCCCTGGGACGTGCTCTGCTCTCATGCACAGCTGCATCCCACACAGCAAGCTCCACAGCTGGGGGGTCCGGGGAGGACAGCGTGGGCAGTCCCTCCCCGCCACTCGCTTCTAGATGCAAGAGTCCGTCCTACCTCTCACGGTGAAAAAAAAAATCACAAACAAGTTATCGATCCTGTTTGATATCATGTCCCATATACCTAAAAGTTTAATTTTCCTTGTATTCTTTTTTTTTTTTTTCTTTTTACTCATAGGGATATTTTCGATAACTTTCCAATGATACAAAGGATACAGGTTGCCTCTACTGGCAATAAACTAGAAAATAGTAAGGGTAAATAATTACAACATATAGTATGGGTAAGAAGGTAATAATTTACTATAGAAATCGTTCTTCAAAGTTAGCTTTAAAAATACGAATTAGCCAATGGGGAGAAAGTAAAGGACAACACACAGTCAGCTCCTGAAAGAAGAAATACCAATGGCCAATTTCTGTTTCTCTGTTGAAGTTGTTCTTCTGAGAATGTCCCTTCTCCCCTAAGCCCTGTACCACCTCCTCTTCACCTGGACATTTCCTATTCATCCTTCAAGTCTTGGCTTATCTAACAGGTCTTTACAGAAGCTTTCTTTATCTCTCCTCAAACCAAACTCACTGCCACCAAATTGATTCAGACTCATAGCAACCCCTATTGGGTTTCCAAGGCTGTAAATCTTATCTCTTATAGGTCAGGTTTAAAAAAAAAAAACTGCCAACCTTTAGGTTCGCAGTGGAATGTTTAACTGATCATGCCACCAGGGCTCCCTCTCAGTTCACATTGTTGTCGTAAGGTGCCACGAGTCAGCTCCAACTCAAGACACCCCAATGTACAAGAGTCCTGCCCAGTCCTGAGCCATCCTCACAATCCTTGCTATGCCTGAGCCCATTGTTACAGCCACTATGTCAATCCATCTCATTAAGGGTCCACTTTACCAAAAATGAGATCCTTCTCTAGGGGCTGGTCCCTTCTGACAACATAACCAAATTCATGTTGTCACGTTGTCAAGGTGAGACGAAGTCTGGCCATTCTCATTTCCAAGAAGCACTGCAGCTGCACTTCTTCCAGGACGGATTTGTTCATTCTTCTCACAGTCCATGGTATTTTCATTGTTCTTTGACAACAGCATAATTCAAAGGCATCAATTCTCAGCTCATGCCAGTGACCGATTTTACTGTAATTGCTTAACTGACTCTTCCACTAGATTTAAGACATATAATATGCATCAACCCTATTTGATATTAGGAGCTCTGGTAGCACAATGCCTAAGGCATTTGACTGCTAACCAGAAGGCTGGCAGTTCAAACCCACCAGCCACTTGTCAGAAGGAAGATTGGGCAATCTACTTCCATAGTGATACCACCTGGGAAAGCCAAGGAGGGGTCACTATGAGGCGGGTTCGACTCAATAGAAGTGAGTAGTAGTAGTAGCTATTTGATATTATGTCCCATATACCTAAGGAAGAGCTTGGCAGGTACTCAATAAATTCATTCAACAAATATCAAGCACTCACTATGCTTCAGGCACTATCAGACATTATTAATTAAAGTGGGAAAAGTCTATTTAAATTCACTAGTAATAAAATGAATGCAAATTAAAGTAATGATGACACACTATTGTTTGGCCTAGCAGGCAATCTGTTTTTCATAGCAATACACGATATCTGGAAAGGTAAAATGGAATGAGAACCTCTCATACACTGCTACTGGAAACGTGTGTGGCTGAAACGAAATTTAATTACCGTTCTGAGGGTAACTGATGACACAGAGCAAGGGCCTTAGAAAGTTCCATATCATACAGCCTAGTAATCGCACTCCTAGTATCTATCCTCAGTAATTGTCTATTAAAAAAATGATACACAAGGATATTCATCAAAGTGTTGCTCCAATTAGTGAAAACAAGAACAATGCTGATGTCCAACAATGCAGAAAATAGAAAAAGATACCCCATATGGTGAGATATTATACACATCATGTTTTCCAAGATTATATGATGATGCAGAAAATGCTCACGATATATTCCTAAGTGACAAAAGCAGGATCTAAAGTTGTACATAATTTTTATCATTCAGGAAAAATAAGTATATGGACACATTAGAAAGACAGGAAGATACTACTCATCGTTGTTGCTGTTGTTGTTGTTGTTATGTGCCATTGAGTCGGACCTGACTCATAGCGACCCCTCCTTGGGTTTCCAAGGCAGTCTCACTACGGAAGTAGATTGCTCAACCTTATATTCATCTATAAAGAAAAATAAAGCCCTGATACATTCCACAACATGGCTGATTCTTGAAAACATCATGCTGAGCAAAATGTTAGTTGCAAAAGGGCAAATACTGTATGATGTCACTTACATGAAATAAGCAAACACACAGAAACCGAGAATTATTAGTGGCTACCAGAAATGGGAGAGGGGGAAAAAGGAGTCGTAGCTTAGGGGGCAGTGAGTTTATCATAGTGGTGGCAGGATAATTTGGAAAAGGACGGAGATCGGCTGCACAGCCTGAAGAATGTAATCAACGACCTGCCCTAGAAAGAACAGAAGGGCAACGAGGATGTGCCTCTTCCATCCCACCAGGACCTCCACAGAGGCAGGGCCCGCTAATCCTGCCACCGTCAGCCCTCGTGCCCGTCTCCATCCCCATACAGAGCACAGACAGGTGAGTCCAAACTGCGCTTCCGGCTGCTGTTTGTAAATCCAGATTACCTAATTCGCCAAATTCTGTGACGCTGTTAATGTCAGAGCACATGATCCTCCAAATACCCCTTTTCCTATAATCATCCTGAGACTCTATTAACAAAATACTGAAAATGGAGCTGTCCCTAATAGAGTATTCTAGCTTAATAATAATAATAACCTCTCTCAAACACTGGCAAATGATTGCTTGCCTACTGATCTATTTTATCTCTTCCACCAGGATGAGTAGGTATTACAGTTCCACAACTCTTTAAAAAAAAAAAATTAAGAAGTCCTTTTACTGATACATATAAATGTCCTGGCTGGGTAAGGAAAGGAAGAGGGGCAATGGCTGCTAATTCTGTAAGTCATTCACAAATTGATGTTTCTGAGAACAGCTTATCTCCCAAGTTGTTTCCTCTGTGTGAGTACCTAAACTAAAAAGAAAAGCAACCAAACTCACTGCCACTGAGTCAATTCCAACTCCTAGCGACCCCTATTTGGTTGCAGAAGCTGTCAATCTCTAGGGAAAGCAGACTGCCTCATCTTTCTTCAACGGAGCAGCTGATAGGTTCAAACCACCAACCTTGGTTAGCAGCCAAATGCCTTAACCACTACACCACCAGAGTTCCTTGTTAGGACCTAAAAGACAAATGCAAATGCAAAAAGAAGATATGGAGTGAGACCAGCCCAGCAAAGACTGGAGTGCTGGATGCATTAAATAATTTAAAAAAAAAGAAAGAAAGAAAGAAAAACCTCCATTTTCTGTTGTTCTTGAAGAAGAAACCATTTTCACCCTGGTTGGTTAAAAGTGACTGGCATTTCCAGAGAGCCATAACCTCAAAGACAAAGCACTGAGAGACAGAACTAGCTTGATAAGCAATGTGCTGTGCTTTGCTGAACAGTCCTCAGTAGCTGCACAGGGAATCACTGCTCAGGTGAGTGTTGTCTCCACACTCTTCACTCTGCCCCATTAGACTGTCAACCTCATCCTCTCACAACAGCAGTTTCTCCTGCTTAAAACACTCTGTCCCTTGGCTCCCTTGGCTTTCCTAAAGCTACGGTCCCTGGTTTGGGCCTCGCCTCTCTAACCACCCCTTCCCCACCCTTCTGCACACTCGTGTTCATCTAGCCAGCCAGTGACAGCTAGGGCTCTGTGATGACGACTGCACAAGTCCTCTCCTCGCTAACTCCCTGCCTCTCCCTGTGGGCACTGGTGCTTCACTGGTAGAACCCTCACCTTCCACATGGGAAGCTCAGGTTTAATTCTGGGCCAACATACCTCCTGTCTTTCAGTGGAGGCTTGTGTGTTGCTATGATGCTGAGCAGGTTTCAGTGAAGCTTCCAGACTGACAGACTAGGAAGAAAGGCCTGGTGATCACCTTCTGAAAAACAGCCAGTGAAGACCCGGGGGATCAGAACTGTCAGATCTGCAACCAGTCGTGGGGATGGAGCATGACTGGATGGCACTGTGTTCCACTGTGCATGGAGTCAGTCACTTGAGTGGCAGCTAACAGCCCTCTCCCGGGGTCCCTAATCCAGATCTGATTCCAGATGCCTTCCTTTCCAGGGATTTCCCGCCTTAGAGGCCTCTAAGGCACCTCTCACTGAACAGGCTCAAAACCCTGTGATCTTCCCCAAACCCAGTCTTCCTCTAGTTTGCCACACAACAGTGAATGGCTCCACAATCCTTCTGAGCCTCAACCCCTTCCTCTCTCTCTCTTCCACATCCAATCCATCACCACATCCAGCTGGTCTTACTTCCTAAACAGACCCTGGACCCGCACACATCTCTCCACCACCACCACCTCTCCAATGTCAGGAACCAAAATCCCTCACTGGGATAAAGAATGCCTCCTAACTGGTTGCCTAGCCATCCACCCTTGTCCGTGGCTAATTAGATCTCCATCTGATAATAATAATAATAATGATAACAATAAAACTCACTGACATCAAGTCAATTCCAACTCATAGTGACCCCCACTGGGGTTCCGAGGCTGTAAATCTTTATGGAAGAAGATCACTCCATCTTCCTTCCATGAAGCAGCTGGTGGGTTTGAACCTCTGACCTACTGGTTCGCAGCTAAATGCCTTATCCACTATGCCACCAGAGCTCCCCATACCATCATAGCAGACATGATTTTTTTCTATGGAAATTCTGATCTGGCCATCTCCCTGTTTAAAGTCTTCTGATGGATGCCCATGGCTCTAGGGCTAACAGACTGATCTCTTTGACATGGTCTATAAACCAAACCACACTCACTGCCACTAAGTCGATTCCGACTCACAGCAACTCTCTTTGTGTTTCCAAGGCTGTAGATCTTTACGGAAGTAGATTGCCCCATCTTCCTTCCATGGAGCAGCTGATGGGTTTGAACCACTGACCTTCTGGTTAGCAGCCAAATGCCTTATCCCACTACACCACCAGAGTTCCTTATTGACATGGTCTATACTCAAAACTCACCACCCTAGAGTTGGCCCCAACTCATAGCAACCTTTCTTGGGTTTCTAAGGCAGTATCTCTAAAGAAGTAGATTGCCCAATCTAAAGGACCTACAAAGTGGCCTCTGCCTCTTTCCCCAGCCTTTTCTCACCCTGCACTACCCACCTCCCTCAAAATGTTCCAGTCATGCCAGGCCACTTCCATTCCTAGAGCACACACCACCACCACCTTTTAGGGCCTTTGCATGGCTGGCTGCTTTGCGCAGAAAGGCTCTTCCTTTCTTCCCCACCTAGTCAACTTCTCTGCTTTCTCTGGAATACTAGGAAGTATTATTTCCTTAGGTTAAGATTTTCCTGACCCTGAAACTAAGTCAGGTTCGTTTGCTGTATACCACCATAGTCCTGTGGCCCTTTCCCTTATAACTTCAGAAGCAGTCTTCAGCTATTTGAGTGATGATAGGATTAGTAGCTGAGTCCATTACTAGAGAGAGGGATTATAGCAGAGATGGCCTCCTTTTTTGCTTACTTACATCTCTAGCATCAGACACAGAGCAGAGCAGTGTGAAAAATTGATCTGTTGCATAAATAGTCATCTAAAACATTAGACCTCATCTTGTGAAAGAATTCTCCTACAAACTTGCCATACTGATATTTAAATAACAGCCAACTACTGGGTGACTTCACATTTCAAAGTGATGAGAAACAGAGACAGACACAGAGCAGAAAGAATTAACTGGAACAGAGAATGTAAACCCCAGGATCGAAGGACGTGTGCACACATTTCCAGGGCTGACTTCAAATGTCTGGAGGCTATGCGACAGATGACAGAAATATCTAGGAATATTTTGAGATTAATTGATAATCCAAAAATAAAATAAACATACCATTTGATATTACTTTCAATAAATCTTTTTCAAACTTTATTGATACTGAATATGAAAACCCAGTTGCAGTCCAGTCAACTCTGACCCACGGAGCCTCTGTGTGCATGAGAGTAGGTCTGTGCTCCAGAGGGCTTTCAATGGCTTTTTTTTTCCCCCAGAAGTAGATCACCAGGCCATCCTTCCAAGGAACCTCTGGGTAGACTCGGATCCCAGTCTCTCAGGGAGCAGTCCAGCCCATTGTCAGCACCACCCAGGGAGGGACTCCTGAGAAATCAGAGGCCTATCTAAATAGAAGTCCAAAACACGGATCCAATGAACGCCGCAGACAGAATACACTGCCGGCTCCATGGGAAAATGACCGAGCAGCAAGCTCTGCTGCACCGAGGAGCTGGGAGGTTTAGAGGTTCCAGGGATCTCTGGCCTCCAGGAGATCAACAGCTGGAGCGGCCTGGGAAGCACGATGCTAGGACTGGCGAACAGGTTCTGTCTCCCATGTCAACTCCAATCAACTGATTAGTATGGACCAATGACTTGGAGTCCTGAGTCTAGAGAAATTCTGTGGTTGAAAGAGGACCGTGATTAATTAGTGCTATCTACCATAGGAGCTGGCAAGAATGCCACAGATTTGCTACAAGGAGCCCTCCTGGGACAATGGCTAAGTGTTCAGCTGCTAACAGAAAAGTCACCAGTTCAAATCCAGCAGTTCCACAGGAGAAGAGATCTGACAATCTGCCCCTGTAAAGATTTCAGCCTAGAAAATCGTATGAGGCAGCTCTACCGTGTCACATAGGGTCGCTGTGAGTCGGAATGGACTCCACAACACTGACAACAACAAAGGTCAACAGGAGCCCTGGTGGTGCAATGGTTAAGTGCTCAGCTGCAAGCCCAAAGGGTGGCGTTGAAATCCACTCTGTAGCTCCGAGGTGGGAAGGTCTTACAATCTGCTCTCACAAAGATCATAGCCTAGGACACCCTACAGGGCAGTTCAACTCTGTCATATGGGGTTGGTATGAATTGAAAATCGACTCAACAACACCAACAATAAAAATAAAACAAGGGGACTTACTATTTGATAGCACTTTCAACAAATCTCTTTTGCAAACTTCAGAATATCCAGAGTTTGCAGAGACTAATACGAGGCCTCGGAATCCTAAGGAGGGGTTGCTATCACTCAGGTCCGACTCGACGGCACATAACAACAAGAACAACAAACACGGGGCCTATCTGAATAGCACTTTGAATTGACTCTGGTGAACACGACGGACAGTAGAGACGGCCAAATCTAAGCGGAACAGGCTTCGTGGGAGCCAGACACCACCCTGCTCTGGGCAAGTTCAGCATAATTGCTCTCCACAGCTCAGCAAGGAGGGCAGAGCTGGCACCCAGGAAGCTCACAAAGACAAAGGTGCTTCTGTGAACAACGAGCATTCCCAACCTCACGTGCAGCTAGAAAACAGGAGGCGGCTGCTAGAAAGCAAAAGGTTAGGACTGAATCAGCCTTTCCTTCGAGATAAAAGCATTCCATGCATCTCTGAAACGTTGCCAGGTTAACATTTGCCAGGCCTGCCTGCACTTGTGTTATAACATATTCATAGACCACCAGGATACAAGACAGAAAATTAAAGCACACGTGCTTACAGATTTTCTACATTTTATTATGAGTGATGGGGGGCAGAGAGGGAAGACAGTATCTGGATCCAAGCTGGGGGGTGGGGTGAGAAATTTGCTTTTTAATAATAAATGAGCCCATCAAAAATTTACCTTGCAAAAACCTTTTTGATGACATATTACAAAAATCCATGTGTGGTGAGAAGAATAAAATGTATCAATAACCAAGATACATATTCAAACACTAACCCAGTTGCTTAGCTGTATGATGCAAGCAACGTTTAACCTCTCTGAGCCTCCAACATAAAGCAATCAGTCCTCATTTGATTGTGAAGATTAAATGAGAGACCATCTGTAAATGTTTAACACTGGGCCATGCACACACAAGGCGATGACAATCAACGATGGATACTGTTATTATTCCTAGCAACTAGGATAGTACTTGATAGATATAAGTGCTGAGTAAGTAAGTGCTAGGTGTGTGGAAGGATGGATGAATGGCTAAGCATAAATGGAGGTCTTAGGGTCTTAATATCAACCATAAACACAAAACTTCAAACATAAGGCCAGCTTTAAAAGGAAAAAAGGAGGAGAGGGATAGGAGACAGGAATGGAAATCATTTTAAAGGTCAACTTTGCACAGATAGGATTTGTGCATGCAAAAGCTGCAGTCCTATGAACTCAACGTGATCCTGGGGCTCTCTAGCTTAAAGGATTGTAAGCGAGCTCTCAATAAATCACAACTACCCACTCCTTAGGGCTCTCCCCCCCACACTCCCTGTTCTCAGTTTAGGAACATGTGCATCCTGGGCTCCTACACCCACTATCATTTCTTCTCTCACGTACTTCTGAATACAGCAATCCATTGCACCAGCAGCCACCATCACTGCGGTGCAGTACCATTGTTCCTCTCCTGACCCTACTTCCAAAAGGCCCCGCGTGGGTCTCCTCCCAGTGCAGGCAGACCTCACTGTACTGTGCTCCACCTTACTGCACTCCGCAGATACTGCATGTTTTACAAATGGAAGGTACATGGCAGCCCTGCATCAAGCAAATTTATCAGTACCAGTTTCCAAACAGCATGCTGGAAGCAAGTGTGTGCTCACTTCGGGTCTCCATGTCACATTTTGGTAATTCTCACAATAGTCCAAGTTTTTCATAATGCTATAGCTCTGGTAGCATAGTGCCTAAGGCACTTGACTGCTAACCAGAAGGCTGGCAGTTCAAACCCACCAGCCACTCCTCTGAAGGAAGATGGGGCAATCTACTTCCGTAGTGATACTGCCTCGGAAACCCAAGGACGGGTCACTATGAGTTGGGTCTGACTCAACGGCACATAACAAAAACAAACAAACAATTGTGTACCTAAGAGACTACAGTAATGTAAATGTTTTATACATACATACATATATATATAAAGTTTTAAAAATTTTGGGGAAACCAAAAATTTCATGTGACTCACTCTATTGCAACATTTGCAATGGTCAGGAACCAAACCCACAGTATCTCCAAGATATGCCTGTAGCTGTTCTGTTATTTTCTGTCCAGATAAAAAAGAAGCTCCAAAGCTATTTGTTGGGTCGCAGAGCTCTGTAAAACGACCACGCAGCCAGTACGTGACTCAAACACCATATTTCAACTACAAGAAGTTCACATAAATTGATAGTATGTAAATACTGGCTCAAGCCCAACACAAGTCAGGAAACACAACATTCTACACGCTGCTAGTAGAGAAAAGTAGTACCAAGGAATTGACAGGGAGTTTGTTTTTAATTTTCATTTTAAACCAACTCAATTTCTGCCCTTAGGTCAATATATCGCCACCAATGGTTTGCATGAAACTTTCAGTATTTCAATGAAAACCTTTTCAGGGGGAATTTTCCATACCTCTGATTGTTTTTCTAAGCCGTTGTGCTTCTAAGAGAAAATTAAGAGAAGTAGGGAACACACACCCTATAAATGCCAACTAGCTGGGTGGTTTAGCAGTTCCCAGGATCCTCTGGAGGCAGAGATCAAGAGCTAGGTGGGGCCTGGGAAGTACACTGCTGGGACTGGCAAACAGAGTCTCTCCCCCTTGTCAGTCCCAACCAACTGACTAGCAATGGTTACTTGGCTAATAGCATTGAGTGCAGAGAAATTCTGAGGTCGAGAGAGGACAGTGATTCATTACTGTTACCCACCGACAGGTGCTGGCAAGAATGCCATGAATTTGCCACCCCTGATCAAATCCAACCCCTGCATTACAAAGATGAGGACAGAGACCCAAACTAAACCAAGATTCACAAATTCCCCACCCACTACTAATTGATCACAATGCAGGAGGGTCTCTCTCATTTTGTTGGCATATCAACTTATACACATTGACACATTTCTTTATAAAAGCAGTCTTTAGTGCTCTGTGTGTTTAAGTCATACTTATCCAGTGATTAGCCTAGTGGCACAGCAGTTAAGCACTCGGCTGGTAACCAAAAGGTTGGCAGTTCAAACCCATCAGCTGCTCTGCGGGAGTCTCCTTCCATAAAAATTTACAGCCTTAGAAACCCTCTGGGGCAACTCTACTCTGTCCTATAGTGTTGCTATGAGTGGGTATTGACTCCACGGTAATGGGTGGGTTGTTGGTGGGTTGGTTTCAGGTTTTTGGTGACAGTGAACAGGCCCTCTAATTCTGATAACCCTCCTTCCATACAACAAGAGCTAGTCTATGATCCAAGAGGCATTGAGGGGTTGCATCTTCAAGCACGAGCACACTCTAGTCTCGTGCACGCTCACTCTCTTTGCACCCGGATGTTCCAAGGCGCAAAACAACTCTAAAGCCCAATTTGGATCTTGTGTAGGAAATTAAAAGACCAGAACAAAAAAGCCAGCGTGTACAGTCATGTGGGTGAGGGTTAGACAAACAAATGGCTATATAAAAATTCAATTAGCAATTCTTTCCACCACCACCGGCAACAGACAGACACACACCCACACACCTACACACAGGCACTTCTTGCCCACAGAAGTACTCGATAAAAACTAAAATTTGCATAGAGATCTAATGAACACCATTGTATTTAGAAAGACCTCTGACAACCTAGTTTTCCACAAGCAGCATGCAGTAGATGTTTTTATGTTACAAAATTCAACATTAACCAATTCAATTAGATTAACTGTTCTCAACTTTAGGCAATTTGTTATGAAAAAAAAATCCTCTGTTGTTCTTGCCTCATTAATAGCATGTATATAACTAATGGAGCCCCTGGGTGCTGCAAATGATTAACATGTTTGGATGCTAATCAAAAGGTTAGAGGTTCAAGTCCATCTAGGGAGGCCCTGGAATAAAGGTCAGGTGACGTACTTCTGAAATAGCAGCCACTGGAAACCCTATGGAGCACAGTTCTGCTCTGACCCACACGGGGTCACCAGTCAGAACAGGTGAGGTTCCAAAGAGCTCTGGTAGCACAGTGCCTAAGGCATCTGACTGCTACCAGAAAGTTGAGGGTTCAAACTCACTAGCCCCTCCACAGAAGGAAGACAGGGCAATCTACCTCCTTAAAGATTTACAGCCTTGGAAACCCAATGGGGGTCACTATGAGTCAGAATCGACTTGATGGCAGTGGGTTTGGGTTTGGGTTTTGGAGGTTAGGTTATGTAACTAACAAGCATGTGAAGTTATAAAAGTGTCTGAAAACATTATGACTGATTGAACATGAGTTGGATCAATCAAGCCTTCGGATCCAGCTGCCAATTTCCAGAAAATATAGAAGAATATAACATGATGACCTATAATAAGTGAGTGCAATCAGCAAATAATTCTGACTATGGGAAACGCCACAGGTCCAACAACCCAGGTCCTCCCCCAGATCAATTATAAGTAGGGGATGGAGGAGGAACTTGACAATTGAAAGAAATTTAAAGGACATTTCGTATTTTTGAATGTGCAAGATTAGACTATAGAGTCTAGGGATAACCTCTTGGATGATAAAACTAAAAAGAAACTCTAAGAAGTGAAGAATCTAAAAGTCACAACAATGGTTATTTTGGAGGGCGGGTGAGCACACGGAAGACTAGCCAAGTTCTAGCACTTGATCTGGGGGGTTACAGCAGTACTGGTCTTATCATTCGCTGACTGTTGCATGGTTTTCTATCTCTCTGTTTTATTTTATAACGAAAGTTTTTAAAAGTATCCAATTTTACTCCCTCAGGGTGCTCCAAAGGTATACTCTCCAGCATGGTAGCCAGTAGCCATATCTGGTCACTTAAATTTAAACTTTAAGTAATAAAACTAAAATTCCAGTCTCACATTTACGTGCTTCATAGTCACATGGTGCTATACTGATACAGATTCTAGAACATTGCCATCATCGCCCGATGTCCTACTGGCCAGCACTGGGTCGCTGAAGCTCCCTCAATCCCTAGCTCTTCTCTTCATCAGAGACCAAGTAAATGCATCAGTGGACCTTCAACAGATATCAAGTTCACTGCCTTGCTTCTAAGTAAGGTCCACCCCTCAACCAGAAACAATATAAATGCATAATGGCAACCACTCAGCAACCACTCAGACCAAAAGGCTGACCCTGCCCAGCCAGAGTGGCATGACTCCAATGAAAATAATAGCATAAAACAAAAAAAGGGGTAGTCCAGTTTGTGTTCAAGGAAGACATTCAATTTCACCAATGCATGATCAGAAACACTACATCCATACAACTATGACCCAAAACTATATCACCTCCAAGATTAAGAAAAAAATAACTAAATGCAATGTGGGATCCCAGGTAGAGTTCTGAAACAGAAAAAATGGCATTGATGAAATTAAAAAAAAAAAAAAAAAAAAGTCTGTAGTTTAAAAATAATGTAACAATGTTAATTTCCTGTTCTTGATCATTGCACTATGGTTATCTTAGTACCATGGTTAACACTGGAGGAAGCTGGGTGAGAGATACATGGAAACTATCTGGACCATTCTTTCAACTTTTCTGAAATTAGTTTAAAATATATCGTTGTTGTTGATGATGTGCCGTGGAGTCGGACTCGACTCATAGCGACCCCTCCTTGGGTTTCTGAGGCGGTATCACTACGAAAGTAGATTGCTCAACTTCCTTCCGAGGAGCGGCTGGTGGGTTTGAACTGCCAGCCTTCTGGCTAGCAGTCAAGTGCCTTAGGCACTACGAGTTTGAAAATGAAACTATTTGCTCTAAATATTTAACAAAAAGGTTGATGAGAAGAAACTCTTCAGATACAGCCAAGGATGGCCTGATTATTTCTCGATAAGAGGTGGCTGACGTATGTCTGACTTCATGGAAAAACTGTAAGTGCTCCCCACCTCCTAGAACCATCAGAGTGGTCTCCAAAAACTGAGTTGAATTATTTGAAAAGGAAGCCTAGTATTCAAAGCAGGCAATGACTTCCACATAGCACAGAAAGAAGTAATAAGGAAAGTGACATGTAAATTTTCCCCACTTTGCACTTGAGTTATCTCAGAAACTTTCAAAATTGTCCATGCATTTCAAATCAGCAGCCATAATTTCTGACTTATAAGGCTCTAATTTTTAACATGGTTCAAAGACTCCAGAAGCAATACAGAATGGTCAAGAGTTCTACAGGGAAATTTACCAACAGAAGAAAGAAACCATTCATGAATTCTTTTTTTTTTTTTTTTTTAATGTGAATACATGGATTTTGTTCCATCAAAGTATCACCCAGGCATCATCCGGCCTTGTTTCTGTAGATGAACGACTCTTAGATCTTACCCTTCAGCCTGTTGATCAGTTCCTTTCTCAGAGATACAGATACCGTGCCGAAAGTTTCAGATGGCCTGTTTTTAACTGTTGCACCTTTCTGAATTAAAACAGCTGAATTTGATGCAAGTTCAATGTTGTTTCCTTCAAGAATTAACTCATCTTTCTAGGCTTGAAGGACTTCTGGTGGCCCTGTGGTTAAAGCACCAGGCTGCTTACCAAAAGGTCAGCAGTTCGAACCCACAAGCTGCTCTGCGGGAGAACAATGAGGAAATCTACTTCTGTAAAGATTTACAGGCTTGGAAATCCTATGGAGCAGTTCTACCCTGTCCTATAGGGTAACTGATTTGGAATTAACTCGATGACAGTGGGTTTTGAGTTCTGGGCTTGAGATACTGAACAAGCAACATGTGGCCTCATCCAAACTCTAGAGATGTATTCTTCACCCGAGAAGTTTCAACAAGAGACCCGCTCTCCCGAGTAACGACACTGATGAAGTGAACATGCACAGACCTCATCTTGTATCGGAAGTCCAGTATAACACCCTTGATCGTGTTCTATACATGACTACAGAAAGTGCCAACTGCAGCCAGTTCCCTTCTTTTCCCCACCATTTGTCAACACGAGTTCTACGCTGATGTTACTGAAGGCCCTCTGCAGGGTTCCTCTGGGGCCCTTCCCAATAACTTCAGAGTGACGCCAACATTTTCTGGAATGTCAACAGTCTCTAGAGAATGGTCGTCATTCTCGCAGTAGATGCAGCAAAGAGTGATGGGACTCATTTTTAAAGCAACTTAGAAATCTAGTACATGAAGCAAAATGTCTACAAAAACATTTACAAGATTTTTACATTGTGTTACATTTCAGACAGGAAAAAGCACACATAATTATCCATGCTGCATTTGTTTTTATCATCACTTTGTTTGTTTTGTGTTTTTATTTTCTGTATATTTCCAAGAACAGAACCTTACATCAACAACACTTGCTTTATGCATTTGGCTTATACACTGTCCAGAAATCTTCAATTTTAAGGCTGGGGTTACCTAAACTACAGAAGATCAAATCACCAAATAATAAATATTTAATCACCCTTTGACTTTTGTGTAGGAGGCTACTAAAACTATTTGTATTTGTAGATTAACTGAACACTAATTGGTTTTTATGTATATAATTTAGGTAATATATAAAATGCAAAATCATCTGATGTAATCTCTCATCAATGTAAAATCAGTGATAGACTATGAAACACAAGGGTTGTAGCTTATTCTCAAAGACTTATCATACAAGAGCTAAAATTAGAGAAACAAAGGCCAAGGAAAAAATAAGTAATTTCAAGGAGAACCCTGCCCATGGATTTTCAAATTCCTAAGTCTTAAAAATGTTCGTACAAAATTTTTACTTCTTTATATATTATTAATCTATAAATTATGAAAGCTAAACCTACAAAAAAAAAAAAAGAAAACCTCATTGCCATTGAGTCAATTCCAACTCATAGTGACCCCATTGGGTTTCCAAGGTTGTAAGTCTTTCGGAAGTAGACTGCCTCATCTTCCTTCCATGGAGCAGCTGGTGGGTTTAAACCACTGTCCTTCTGGTTAGCAGCCAGATGCCTTATCCACTACACCACTAGAGCACTTTAGTGTAGCTAAACCTATACTCCTTATTTACTCAGTAAAATTCTTAGTCTTCAGAGCAAGATGCTTATTTGTCTCTAACAGGCACTGCCATTTTTCAAAGATATAAGTCTCTTAACCGTCATGGGCAGTTCCAGAGCTATAAATTCAAGGATCTGGGCTACCCTGTCTCTATAGTCCTTTTTGGCCTAAGATCCTACGAACATGGCTTTTTCTGACCCTCTGACCATAAGGTTCACCAAGGAGGCCAGGAAAGGTTGGTACCTGAATGTCCATGAATTCAAATTAACCTTCATTTAAGCACAAGCATATTTTTGTAACCTAGGAATACTCTGTAACTTAAGCAACATTAAACCTAATGTTTCATGAGAGCTACTCAGGCTCTTTCTTAATGACCAAAGGCTTTGCCCCTCCCACATGACCACATTCTATCACTTAAAAAACATTTTAAAAAAAAATTCTAAAGAAAAAAATGTTTTTTCTTTATATAGAATATCACGTAAAACTTGACATAAAAAGGACACATGAAAATGCAAATAAATGCCAGAAGTTAATGACCCACTTGGCGATTCTGAGATAAAACGTAGGCCTTCAATAATTCTCCACCAATGAACAAGTCAGCCAAAAACATCTTGTTAACAAGTGATGCTATCAACATCAATAGTGTACACGCTTTATTTTTCCGGAGTTTACACTTTAAATTAAAAATAAAGCATCATGAAAAGCTTTAGCATTATGTCTCTAATTATAATAGTAATTGAAAAATTAAACTTCAAAGCCCGTCACCTCACCCAACGGGTTATCCTTTGACCTCTATTATCTTTACCTCCTATCGGAATCACTCTTTCCCAGCATTTCAGTAGACTCATTTCAGACCACCACGGCCAATCTTGAGCCTACCAACCACTGCAGCTCCAGAGCAATAATTAATCTTTATAAAATGCAAGTGTGCAAGTTAATTTGCATCAAATGAGCACAGACTCTGCTCAATACCAGCAGGTGCCGTTGCTTTGTTTCACAATTTAGCAAAAAAGAGAAGAGGAGGATGGATAATGCATCTATCAGCCCTTGCCCCTAACCTTGAATTTGGAGCTTAAAAAGCAAAAATCAGTCCCGCATACTTCTGAACCGTTCATAACGAATGATCGCTTGAATTTCACAAGCACGTGTATGTTGTGCACAGACACATATAGAATATAAAGCCTCACTTTTAAATACAAGCAGAAGAATGCTGAAGAAGTTTTCCACTGTAATGAGTCACTCAGATTGAAGAAACTAATGTGAAACTAAAGTCATAAAAATCATTTTAGTGATCATTCTTTGAACAAACTCAGCATGTCAAAAAAAAAAATAGATTTACTCAAAGGAAATTTCAAAATTATTGTTAAGGAAATGATTCACAATGTAATTATTTTATCCTGTAATCTACTTATTAAATTTTCACTCACCCATATACAACTTCTCATGGTTAAAACAACTGCACTGAGACAAACAACTTTATACTTAAAAAAACAAGAAAGAATGTTTTAACTATTTGCCACACTGTAAATAGTTAAGAATCAAGGTACAATATTTAAAATTCAAAAAATGAGTAAGCTCTCTTTTTCACATTTTAAGGCAATCTAGTCATCTAAATAAGGATATACAGTTACATGCATTCATGCCACAACAGAAGGGAAATAATTTAAGCTCATTTCTGCCATTCATCAAGACAAATCCGAACAGAAGCTGATGGAAGGCTTCACCAGAAAGATCCAAGATTTCTCGAATCAATGAGAGTCCTACTCCATGGCAATTATACCACAACCCACACTTAATTAGAAAACCTGAGGGAAAGAGACAACAAATGACAACAGGTAAAAGGGACTGCTTACTTGTCTACACAGCTTCAGACACTAAAAAACTGCTGCAATTAAAACACAGCCATTTACTAAATCAGAGTCCCTGGATGGGGCACACAAGGTACCTCAGAAGAAAGGCCTGGCAATCTCTCTCTCTGGGAAATCAACCACTGAAAACCCTTCGGAGTGCAGTTCTACTCCGACACACATGGGGCTGCCATGAGCTGGACTCAATTGGACAGAAACTGGTTCTTTATTTACTAAATCTGTCTGGTTTCAAATGGCCACTCTACTGTGAACAAGGAGCTCTGGTAGCTTAGTGCCTAAGGCACTTGACTGCTAACCAGAAGGCTGGTGGTTCAAATCCACCAGCCACTCCTCGGAAGGAAGGTTGGGAAATCTACTTCCATAGTGATACTGCCTCAGAAACCCAAGGAGGGGTCACTATGAGTCGGGTCTGACTTGACAGCACACAACAACAACAACTGTGAACAAGAAAGCCTGAAGAAGAGTCGATGCTTTTGAGTTGAGATGTTGGCAAAGAATGCTGAGAGTACCACGGACTGCCAAAAGAACAAACAAATCTGTCCTGAAGAAGTGCAGCCAGAATGCTCCTTGGAAGCAAGAATGGCCAGACTTTGTCTCATCTACTTGGTCATGTTGTCAGAAGGAACCATTTCCTGGAGAAGGATGTCATGCTTAGTGTGGTAGTTCAGTTAGTGTCAACTTGGCTGGGCCTGGATGAGTGGCTGGGCAGTTGGACGTAGTATTCCCCATGATGAGACCGGTAATCAGCTCCATGGTGGAATCTATTGTGAGCAGCTGAGTAACTGCCTTTGAGTATGTGATCTGCTTCCCGTATGTAAGCAGCAGCTTTGGGAACAGTCTTTAACTTATGGACCCTGCACATAGCCATGTCATTGTTCAGCAGCCTGCCATGCTCTGCCGACCTTGGGACTTACAATGGACTTGAATTAATGGCCTGCCATGTGGTTTGGTAACACAAGAACTGTGCCTTTTTACTTGTCAACAGTGGGCTTGACAGCCTCAGCAGCCAACAGCTGTCTGAGTGAAGAAAAGCCTCTAGCTTCAGTGGGCCAGGAGCTGGAGGCAGAACTGAAGCCCAAGGCTGAGGGGCTTTCAGCCAGCCCCTAGAGCCTGGCACTTTGAACTTGGACTTCTAGCCTCCCCAACTATAAGAGAATAAACTCCTGTTTGTTAAGGCCATCCCATTTCTGGTATATTTCCTGTCAGAGCAGTACTGGGTAACCAGAACACTTGGTAAAGTGGAAGATCAGCGAAAAAGGGGAAAGCCCTCAAGGAGATGGATTGACATAGTGGCTGCAATGATGGGCTCAGCTATGGCAAGGACTGTGAGGCTGGCACAGGACCAGGCAGTGTTTTGTTCTGTAGTACGCATGGTCACTATGAGTTGGAGGCAACGTGACAGCACCTAACAACAACAACAACAATGAACCAGCTGCATGACCGTGGGCATACTACGTAACCTCTCTCAGCCCCAGCTTCCTATGCTGTGTGTGTCAGAGGGACAGTAACACCCGCTACCCACAGGGTGGTGGCACATCATAAGCCCACATCAGCACCCTAGTAATGTCATATGAACCTTCATTTTGCAAATCCGAAGCCCAGATGAAAATCCGTATTACATCTCAACCCAGGACACCAGTGCTCTTCAGCGTCCCTCTTCAAACGTTTCTGACCTTGGCTGTAACACATTAACCTGAGTTTAGAGCCACAGAGAAAGAAGAAATAATGCTGAGAGTAAACCAAAAACTCCAACTGAAAAAAAAAAAAATCAGTAGGCAATTTTTAAAATAGAAAGTGCTGCTGATTTTAAATAGGCAAATGTTTTCTGTCTTCATTATTTCCCTTATGAATGTGCATGAGCATATCTAGTCCAAGCCAATGTATCACGCCCAGTCATATAATTTCCTCACTGTAAGGCCTGGATTTCCAATGTGATGCTGTAATCAGTGTCACCAGCTTCAGTATAATAGAGAAAGCCCTAGGATAGGGTCAGAGCAGCACAACCTCCATGTATCGTTTACACAGAGATATGATGCTGCAGTCTCCTATACTTGGAACACTTTTGTGAAAAATGAACATGACATAAAAATAAAAACAAAAAGAACCAGGAGGAAAGAATGTATTTATGACAGAAGAGTAGTACATGGAAAAAGCATAAAGTAACTGCAGATGCACATCTCCTATCTGTTCTTGTAGACAGTACGACCCTTCTTCCTGGTCGATATGTAAAGAGCGTGGTCCTCCCTGCTCCTGGTCTACATGGCTCCCTAAATAGATGAGTCACTTTGATCCCTCTCTTCTTCCACTCAGCTGTTTCCTCACCTTTCCTCATCTTCCCAACCAAATGAAATGCTATGTATCCTACAAAAGCCCAAGTCAAAAGCCACTGTCAAAAGTCAGTCTAGAAGAAGGACCCTAAACTCCTCAATCCCAGGTTTCCTAGCTCATCCATGCAGTACATGGGACAATTACAGATACAAAGGAGAGACTCAGGGCAGTAAGCATTCAAGTGCTACTGAGTTGAACAACTCCTCACCCTTCAATACCTCCAGATTCAGGTGAATGGTATAATTCAAGTCTGAAAAACAAGGAAAGGGGACTTCTGAAAGGCGGCACCACACAGAGGTGAAAAGCATGGATTGTGAACCCAGACTACCAGGGCTTGAAGCCCAGCTCCATTTTCTAACCACACATTGTGACATATGTGACCTAGGGAGCGCTGGTGGTGTAGTGCCTAAGGCATCTGATTGCTAATCAGAAGGCTAGTGGTTCAAACCCACCAGCCACTCCTCAGAAGGAAGGTTGGGCAATCTACTTCTGTAGTGATACCGCCTCAGAAACCCAAGGAGGGGTCTCCATGAGTTGGATCCAACTCAACAGCACTGAGTATGTGACCTAAGTTACTAAAATTTTGGGGTCTTGGTTGCCTCATCTGTAAAATGGGTTTAATAATAATGCTAACCTTCTCAGAGTTATTGTGAAGCTCAAATGAGCTAACCTCAGTGCATAGAATAGCACCTGAGAGCAAATGCTCCATGGGTATTTGTTATTAATTGTGACATCCTAAGTGTAGGAAGTTCAAACCCACCAGCCACTCCTCAGAAGGAAGGTTGGGCAATCCTACTTCCGTAGTGATAACTGCCTCGGGAACCCAAGGAGGGGTCGCTAGGAGTCGGGGCTGACTCGATGGCAAATAACAACAACAACAACAAGTGTAGGAAGTGACACATGAGCACAATTAATTTTGCTAATGCAGAACCTGTATATAGACCAAGAAGAAGTCATTCAAACACACCAAGAGGATAAAGCCTGGTTGCAAATCAGGAAAGCTATGTGTCAGGGTTGTATCCTTTTGCTATATTTATTCAACTTGTATTCTGAGCAAATAATCCAAGAAGGTGGACCATAAGACTGCAGCATCAGGACTGGAGAAAGACTCACTAGCAACCTGCAACATGCACAGGACACAACCTTGCTTGCTGAAAGTGAAGATGTCTTGAAGCACTTACTGATGAAGGTCAAAGAGTACAGCCTTCAGTATGGTTTACACCTCCACATAAAGAAAACAAAGATCCCCACAATGAACCAATAAGCAACATCATGATAAAAAGAGAGAAGACTGAAGTTGTCAAGGATTTCATTTTACTTGAATCCACAATTAATACCCATGGAAGCAGCAATCAAGAAATCAAACAACATACTGCATTGGGCAAATCTGCTGTGAAAGATATCTGTAAAGTGTTATAAAGCACTTTGAGGAACTAAAGTGCACCCGACCCAAGCCATAGTACTTTTAATCACTTCATATGCATGCGAAAGCTGGACAACAAATAAAGAAAACCAAAGAACTGATGCATTTGAACTATAGCATTGACAAAGAAGATTCAATAAACCAGAAGAACAAAGGAATCTGTCTTGGAAGAAGTACAGCCAGAATGCTCCTTAGAAGGACTTCATCTCACATACTTTGGACATGTTATCAGGAGGAAGAGGACATCATGCAGCAAAAAAGAGGAAGACCCTCAATGAGAGGGACTGACACAGTGGCCGCAGCGATGGGCTCAAGCAGGGTAATGACTGGGGATGGCCCAGAACCAGGGCATGTTTCATTCTGTTGTACGTATGGCTCACTATGAGTCAAAACCACCTTGAGAGCACCTAATAATGGCAGGTACAAGAAGCAACGCCTAGTGGAGCAGTATTTAAGCATTCATCTGCTAAGCAAAAGTCGGCAGTTCAAACCTACCAGCTACTGCATGGGAGAAGGATGTGGCAGTCTGCTTCCACAAAGATTACGGCTTTGGAAACCCTAGTGGGCAGTTCTACTCTGACCTACAGGGTGGCTGAGTCAGAAGCAGTCTGACGGAAGTGGTCTTTGATTTTTGGTTTAAGCCAAAGAGAAGCTGAAACCACAAAGATGAGGGGCCCTTGAACCCTTAACCACGTCTCAGGAGAAGTAAAAGGAGAAATGGAACGCTCCCCTCCCCATCACAGATGATTCCAAAACCCTCCTACCTTCTCTCTCGTCCAAGGCTGACCAAGTCTGATCCAAACTTATTTAGAACTCACCTCTATACCCCTTATTTCCTCTCTCATTACTCATTTCCTAACTGCCCACTGGAGCCACCCAGACAATTTAGATGGTTTTTTTTGTTTCTTAAAATACCCAAAATAAAAATGTACAGATATTAGGAGTGAGAAAACCCAGTAAGTGAAGGCATTTAGGACTAACTGCCCTTATGTTCATCTTACTTTGTGGTTTAAAACTTGCTCTTAAATAATTCTTATCCTGCACTGATAATTAACTGAGTCACCCCCCACTCCCCTCCATCCCATTCTTGATAGAAATATATTTCCAGAACACATTTTCCCCTTTGTATAATTTAACAGATGGGTGCCCCCCCCCCAAAAAAAATGCACTTACAGCAATTTCAGCTGGATCTGACTGTTAGTACGGTATCGATACTGAAATGTTCATATAGCGGGTTAAAGTCTAACAGGAAGTCTCAGAACTTGGCTGAAAACAAGACTTGAAATCAAAGGCGTATCATGGAAATTCTGACAGTCGGATGAGGACAGTACAGCCTTAATATTCTCAGTATGTCACCAAGAAATGTTTCAGGATTTCCCTTCATGGCATCATTCTTTCCTCTCTTTACATAAATCCCAGCTCTGTAAGTACCAGAGAAGTTCTCATGTGGCTCGGAAGGATGTTTTTAACAGAACTGTTAGAATCTGCACCCCTGCTCCAGCCCACCCACTGGCCTGGGTGAGTTCTCTAATCCTCTCATGTCTAGAATGGAACTAATATCCCACACTTCTCTGGGTGGTTTTGGAGTAAAAGTGTATACAAGGTCAATGCTCCTAGAAGTTTGGCATGTTGTAGCATTTAATAAATATTAGTTTTTCTCTCTTTCAATTGGGAAAGAAAAACAAACCTTTAGAGCGATTGTAATTCAGTTACAACCTTTCCACCCCAGGACTTCTACTGCCTCTCTCCTCCATTCCTCCTCACATCAAGGCTCAGGGACCTTCCAGGTACAAGATGTTCAAAAATATCAGAATCCATGGAGTTGAGCTACTGCTCCCTCTGGAGCATGACAGTCTGTTTTCAGCTATTAGCAACCTCCAAGGAAAACAGAACATTCAAATGCTTGTGACCAGACACATATACTAAAAGCTGGTTTTAATTTTTCACCCTGGACCCAAGACATTGCCCCCTCCTGCTATGGCCCACAGTACGCTCTTGTTTTATTTGTGGCAGTTAGATTCATTCCTGCTGCCTGGATACTTTCCTAAAAACAGAAGGAAGGCACGGTGCTGGTCTGTTCCTATTGTGTTAGATTCAGTGTACATACCTTATTACAGGTATAAATTGGAAAGTTCTGCTCTGAATTTTGGAGGATAAATGCATTCAGCTTCACACAGTTCTTTTTCTTAAGTTAAGTATAGATCTGTCCTCGTTGGCATCACTCTGGGCTATAAACTAGCTTTAAGGAAGAAGGAAAGGAAAACAGGGTGATCCTTCTGGTTAGGGACACTCATAACCTATCTGTCCCAGTATCTGCACATTCACACACCCAGCAAATATTTATACAGTGTGCCCTGAGCACCAGGCACCGCACGAAACACTAGAGACAGAAAGAGAGAAGAGATTCAGGCCTCTCTTTCTAGGCTGGTAGAGGAAACGGAGTCTAGAGCTGAATGACGGAGTGCGACGGCGCTATGATGGAGAGGGCACCCAGAGAGGTGGGAGGTTGGGAAGGGCCCTTGCTAAGCTTCAGGCTGGCACCCACAGGGGAAACAGGTGTTATGTAGGCCAAAGGGGGCTTGTGGGGGCGGGGAGGATTGAAGCAGGAAAAGCACAAGGGCTGTCGATCACAATTTACTCAAGGTCACTGGAGGGCAGGGAGAGGGATGCAACCTCAGGTGAGTCTGGAGAAGCAGGAAGGGGGGTTCATTAAGGGATTTAAATTGCCTTCCTGGGGAGCTGGACTTCACCTGAACAAGGAAGTCCTAAAATGAATGCCATTTGGAAAACAGAATACTCTGACCCTGGTGATGCAGTTGTTAAACACTCAGCTGCTAACTGAAAGGCGAGTAGTTCGAATGCACTAGCCTACTCCGTGGGAGAAAAATGTGGCCGTCTGTTTCTGTAAAGATGACAGCCTTGGAAACTCCACGGGGCAGTTCTACCTGTCCTCTAGGGTTGCTGAGAGTTGGACTCAAGGGCAACAGGAGAGGGGGGTTTGGAAGGAAAACAACTGAGGGTTGATGCATCTGGAAGCTTAGACTTGAACAGCATCCTCTGGGAGAGTGGGACAATCATCGGAGGGGAGTAAAGCACATCATCATAAATTAAAAAGAAAACACGTCCATGTCAGGTTCAACTGCAAATATAAATACTGAGTAGGCTCCGACTACTCCCTATTAGGATGAATAACCAACTCCATGTGCTTCTGGTGGGGTATGTGTGTGTGGAAACAAAAATTCACAAAATAACTTTCACTTAACATAGTGAGTGAGAGAGTCAATGTTCAGAAAGCCATTCATCAGAAATCATTTCACAAAAGTCTAGCTCACCAATAGGAATACCCAACACTACGTTTGTTCGTGCACCCCAAATTCTACCAATGATTAATGCAGTTTCATGGCGGGTAGGGGGAAACTATACTGAAAAGAAAAGCAGTTTTCACTGCCCATCCCGACCTCATTATCTCGGCCATTACCGGCAACTTCATCTTTGAGACTAAATGATGCTTTAACTTTGCGTTAGTGCCAAGCCTCCAGGGTTTCCGTTTACACCACTCTTTGCAGATTCTGTCACTCAGGGCCTCAAAATAACCCCAAGAGGTTCATCTACAGGTAACAGGGTTTCCAATCTTAGGAGAGGTAAAATGGGGTACCAGGTTCTTGACTCCCATTTTGAAGACAAAGGATGATGGGAAATCTCAGCCTCAGCTCCACAAAGCAGTGGCAGCCTGAGGTCACGGAGAATTTAGAAGTGGGCAACCAGTGCAGGCAGTGGATGGCACCTCTGCCAAGTCAGCCAAGTGTGCAACTCTGCCCAACTCTGCCCTCAGCACCCCTCCATCTCTCGCCACTATGTGGCTCTCAGAGACCTCAGTACTCCTCCATCTCCCGCCACCATGTAGCCCTCAGAATTGTCTTGACCTGTGATGACAAAACTGGACATTTCTTTCCTGAAAGGCAGCCAACTCAATCCCCGCTGCCCCTCTCTGCTTAAAGGTCCGCCTGCCTTAAGTCGGGCCTCATTTTCCAGAATTCCTCAGCTCACGCGGCCAAGAGGGAGTCATTCTTTTTTTCTTCTCCCCACAAATGATGACTTTTCACTCTTAGACAGGGAATACAACACACTGTTCTGCTCTGGTAGGCCTATGGAAAGAGGTGCCCTGAAAGACGCCTTCAAAACGAAATGTCGTCAGCAAAGGGGAAGAGGCGCTGCTTCGTAACCCTTAACTACTAAAAACAGCAGCACTTGAGTGGAGTCACAGGTTAAGTAGAGTATTTGGTGCGTTCTTAGCAGGGAAATGTTTTGAAATTCAAAACCACTTCACTGTGCATTAGCGAAAGTGCCTAAATGTGAACAAATTCCCCCGCAGTCCCCTCCACATCCGGTGCTGATCATCCAGAGCCAGCAGGCTCCTTGGGATCATGGTGATGGGTGGGGCTTGACTCTGAGCCTGGGTGAGTGCACTTCAATTTGTGATAGTCAACAAAGAAAAGTATAGGAAAAGCAAGAAAAACGTGCCAAGGTTAACCAGATTGGCGGGTGGAGGGGCAGGCCAACTATATAAGTCACTGCTGGGCACTTCAAATAAGCAGGCCACGTATTAGGAGAAAAGTGCGTGAGTCCTGCTAACTCTGACAAGTGAATTTTTCCGGCAGTGAAAGTAAGCTGCTTGGGCTACGCTGCCCAGGAGAAGAGAACAAGTGAACTGGCTATCTGAGCAGGAAAGTGGATTGTTCTGTTTATATGATGATGGATTCTGGAAATCAACTGACGCTGGACAGAAATGGCACTTTGCTGGATTCTGAACTTCATGACTGACCAGACCTTTTGCTCCCCCTTTTTTCTGGGGAAAAAATGAGCAAGGACCAGCTCTCTGCTAGCCTCAATGAGACAAAATCAGCACTAGGTAGATCAAGCCAACAAACAACGTTAAACGGGACAAAGATCGAAAGGCAAACTTGAATCATTTAACAAGGGTCATTTCAGAGTTACAAAAGGACAAGCCTGTTTTCATCTCTAACAACTTAAGAAAACATGTTTCATAGCTTCTAGCTCTATCATCCACTCTTCCCTCTTCTCCCCCACATTTCAGGTCCTAGGTGTCACTATTTCAGGCAGCAAATTTTCACAAGATCCTCCTGTGTTACTTGCCCTGGGGATATCAATTTTCAGGGCTGTAGGCCTGTACTGCAATATACATAAGAACGGCAGAGTCTCTTAAGTGAAAGGGGAATAATTACCCAATAAGCATCTCTCAAGAGAAGTCTGTACTCCCAAAGGGACAAATACCGTATGATTCCACGTACATGAAATATGTAGGCTAGGCAAGTGTACTGAGACCAAAGGTGCTTAGTGGCTGCCAAGGGCTTTTGGAAAGGAGGGGGAAAGGTGGCCTCATAGCTTCTGGAGACACTGAGCTTCTGTTAAAGGTGATGGGAAATTTGGAAATGGATGGTGGGGATGGCTGAACAGCACAACGAACATAACCAATGTCTCTGAATTGTATATATTTATTAAAAAAAAAAAAAAAAAGAAGTTTGCTGCTTCCTTTTAGGTTGTATCTGAGGGGAGGGAAGAAGCAGGAAACAATCTTAGTGTTTCACACACTTGTAAATGAGAATGTTTTCTGCCACTACAGACTTCTAAATGGCACAGATTACAAACCCAGTTTTACAAATAAAGCTCATTCATTTCTTTAGTCATCTAATTCTCACTTATCATTTACTAAGTAAAATAATGATGAATATCCTGTATTTAAAGCTACGTGAACATGTGACCGTTACTCTCATTTGGAACACATGCACCTCTCTAGTTTGGGAGGGGAAAAAAAAAAAATGACAAGTGCTACTCTATCTACCGACCAAAGCAACAGACTCCAGACTGAAAACTAGAAGACACAGCCTCCATCAGGTGACAAGTCTCTGGGTGTGAGGAATACAAAAAAGCAGCCCCAACCTCCAGCTGCCATCTGCAGAGGCTGTGATGCCAAAGGCATAGCTGAGAATGAGTGATCCTCGCTCAGCCTCAGGAATAAGAATGAGACTCTATCAAACAGACCAAGATGAAAAGATGCAAGTTGGAGAACATTAAGAGAAAACTTGCATGTGCTCTAAAATGGTCGCGTGCTAAGGGAAAGACAAATTGTGAGAAGACAGCAATAGGAAAAGGTGAGTAACTCTATTTGTGGGACTGAAAAGCATTGCCCTCAGCTAACACGTCCTTCTCAATTAAGTGATAACAAACAGTAAAATGTAATGGATTAGCATATGCCTATTAGAAGTCAAAGGAATCCTGGTGACACAGTGGTTAAAGCGCTCAGTTGTGAACCAAAAGGTGGGCGGTTCAAAAGCACCAGGCACTCCACAGGTAAAAGATGAGGCAGTGTGCTTCCCTAAAGATTACAATCTTGGAAACTCTATGGGGCAGTTCTACTCAGTCCTACAGGGTTGCTATGAGTTGGAATCGACTCCAATGGGTTTGGGTTTGGTTAGAAATCAAATGCAAATTACACATATTAAACACAATATAACAAGCAGACAAATTGTCACAAATAGATTTATAGTTGAAAAGATTTCTGTGAATCAAAATTGTGCAAATGCACTAAACCACACTGCCATCGAGTCCATTCTGACTCATGGTATGCCCCATCAGGTTTCCATTTACAAAAGTAGATTGCCTCATCTTCCTTCCACAGAGTGGCTGGTGATCTTGAACCACCTACCTTTTGGTTAGCAATCCAATGCCTTAACTAAGTGCCACCAAAGCTCTTTAAATGCACTACGGGAATTCACTATCTAAAGAGATCTTAGGCAAAACTCTCCAAAGCGAAGAAAAATGTATAAAGCACATAGTCCAGCTCTGATTTGTCTGTTTTACAGATGCTGAATTTCAAATATTCAGTAAAGTGAGGCAATTCACAGAACAAATACAGATGACTAAAACACATCTGAAAGAAAGGCTTCACCTCACCAATCACCTAGGAGATGGAAATTCAAAAGAGAGATGCTTCTCACCTCCCAGACTGGCATAAAGCTAAAAGCTCTGTCTTATCCAATACTGCAGGAGTGAGGGGGAAGGGGACACTCACAGACATTAATACTGAAAACATAACTCGGTATCTTTTGGCAGAGCAATTTAGTGGTATTCATTAATGATTAATACACACAAGCACACACACACACAGACGTGAGCACACTCCTAGGTATCTATTGTAGAAATATCTACACTAATGCTCAAGGATGCTCTCTACAACAGTGTTTGTTATAGTGAGAACTTGTAACAATTGAAGTATCCATCAACAGAGGAATGAATGAGTAAATCTGCCACATCCACACATTAGCCATGAAATAGAATAAGGTAGCACTGATATTTTGACATGGAAACATATACAATACACTGCTGAGTGAGAAAAGCAAGTTTAAAAGACTAAGTGTATGCAACAAAGTGAATGAATGGATGCCCTGGAGAAGGGAAGAAAGAGGCTGGCCCCTGGGGAAAGGAAGAGAAAAGATGGTCCTGGGGAAAGGAAGAGAGAAGAATCCACTTTCACTTTTAATTGTACATGGTATTTAAGACATTATCAATCTGCTAACCCAATAGCAGTGCAATAGATGCTCTCCTGAGGAAGCAGTGGAGGCCAGCCGAGAGTTTAATAAAGCAGACACTCTATGATTTTACCAACAAAATCTGACCAGGCAAGGAAGTCCAAGAGGGGCCAACCTTATCCTGAATTCTTTTTATGCAGAAAATGATACAGTTTTTAAAGTAGTTTGCCTTCTTTCTCTCGGAAGGTAGTAGTATTTGGGAAAATTCACTAATATTTTTCTTATGAGTTTCCATAGGTTCCTATCTAAAAAACAGCATTACCAAAAATGATAGAAGTGAGTTCTATTAGCCCAGAATCGCAAAGGACCTTTACATCTTTAAATTTCCTGAAACCTAAAGTTTGGATCCCAAGCTTGCCAACGAAGTTCAGGCTCACAATGCCGAGAACCAGAAAGCTCCCCACCTTCCTTTCTTCTTTTAGAGAGAGACCGGTGCAACACCCCTTTTTCTTTCTTTTTCACAAGAATATGCCTTGATTTCCAAATATTAATTCTCAAAATGATTTATCCAGTAGGGGCTTTAAACACTCTATAAAACATCTTGATATAAAAAAGGCAGAGCATTAATGAATAACCATACCATAAAATACCCCCATCTAAAATACATTTAGAAGACATATATAAGCCAAGTCCACAAATGTAAAGCAGTTTTAAAGGGCAATCAGATTACTATAATTTTAAAGTTGTGGAAAGTACACATAGCACCTTCTCCCTTTCTCTCCTTAATATGCTTAACATTACACAGTGTTAGCACAACATTTTCCAGGCTACAATGTACTTTCTATTTGCCCTAATAATAAACCTATGCCCAGATGGGAAATGTAACCAGAACTAAATAAACATAATACTGACGATGAACAGGAGAGCCAGAAGGTGAGTTGATGAATCTGAAGATGCCTTCACAAGCTAGACAGTGTTAAGAGATTAAACAAATAGAAGAGAAAGTATAAAATGTTAAATACTTGATGTGTGAGAAATGCAACTACAGATAAAAGAGGGGGTTAAAATGATCTCTTCTGGCTATGGATAGCATCATACATGCTGTCAGATATTTCAGCTGAAGGAAAAGTATGCCACATAGTAATACTGTAGGAATTAGTCATTCTGAATTATCTATGTAACTTTAAAACATGCAAACTTGGATCTGGATGACAGTCAGTCATTTACAAAAAAAAAAAAAAAAAAAAAAAGCACATCTGAGAATGATGTATGGCCTAAAATAAGTCTTAATGAGTCCAGCCCAATGCACAGGTAAACAGATGAAGAACAAAAACAAAGAGGAAGAACAAGAAAGAAAAGCCATGCGAATACAAAATGATTCTACTTTTTTCTTAACACCCACACAAAGACAGCAGTTTCTGACAAGAATGTTCTCTGCAAAAATAAAATTACAGGAATTTTTGTTTTAATGAGAAAAATACAGCTCTGTATGCAGATTACTAGGCAAGACCATTTGATTTTTTTTTTTAAAGGCCCAAATTGACAGCCCTCACATTTCAAAAATATTATCTAAATAACATATTTTTGGGATCACAAAGAAAAGATGACTTAAAATAGCATTCCTGTTTGGAATGCTTACGTCATGTTATACTTGAAAACAAAATCCAACATGGCAGCTTACCTTGGCACTGGAAGCCTTGTTTCCCAAACCCCCTGAAAAACAGAAAAAAGAACAAAATATCTTAACATACTTCATGTTGGACATTAAGCAAGTTACATGACAAATTATTTAACAGAGTTAAAAGCTTATATATGAGACCCAATGATTTGATAAGAAAAATACACATTTCATTTTACTGCACAGATTACTAAATAAATTCAACTTTGGAAAGAAATTTATCTTGGCTGCAAAGGAGCACTGAAACGCTTCAACTTACAAGTTTCCTTCCAATTTTTTACACTATGTGATCAATATTTAAACTTTAATGCAGAAAGATGATTGTATATCCAAAGTTGGCTACAATATTCAAGTCACAAAAAGGAGTTTATGGGAAAGAAGGAAATGGCTTAATTTTGCTCCTAAAGACCAACTAAAATTTTTTTTTTCTCCTTAATGATATTAAAAAGTGACTTCATTATGTGTTATGAGTTTGTTTAAAATATATGTTGGGAAATTGCCAGCATCACTCTTCACATTTAATTTTGGCTTAAGGAGTGGTATTTTACAAACAAAGTATCATTCCTATTGTTTGCATCTGAGATGATCATGATCTGATTTTTACTGAGAACCAGCAGCATTCAAGGCATACACAGAGGCAATTTCGTTCTTGTAAATTACTTTAGAGACTTTACTCTCTAAGGGGCAACCCTGACATGGACATTGAGTTGCAAACACTGTTCCACTAGAATGGATTGCATTCAAATTTTCACAGAAGGTTCTTAGTCACAATCCCTTGCTTCACAAGCTTTTCCAATTTACAAAGCACTTCACATACCTTTCTAATTAACTTAGTCATCCCCCTACCCCGCAAAAAAAAAAAAAAAAAATTAAAAAAAACCTAAACTCAAACATTTCACTTTAAAATGTCAATGCTTTAAGATTTAAACAAAACCTGTAAATCAAGGACCTATAGAAGCAACAATAAAAGAAAACTGAAAAATTAAAGCCACTGCTGAAGAATTCCAGCCCATGTTTCCTAAGGAACTTCCGAGTCGCTGCTTTACAATTAAGCAGAGACACACTGTAGAGATGATTCCGGGAGGAGGGAAGAGGGAGAGGCTGTATTTTCCACTTAACAACAGACCTGGTGACCTGGCTTGCCACATCAGTTCACCAGGGGCTGGTCCCTGCCGGCAACTGATAGTGGAAAGACATTAGCTGGCCAGGGTAGGTTACAAGTCCCTTTTCTAACTTACCTACTTCCTGCAAAAGTGATCAACAGTCTGAGTTAATGGTTCCCTTCTAATGGAATATCACAGTTGACAAGGAGGCAGAAGTCCTCGCTTTTAACTGCAACAGCCTCTCTCTGCCCTGATGCTCCAAAAACTTACTATAAATAGCCTTATCTACAATTACCTACTCCTTGGAGCACAATAGCTTCCCATGCTGACTACACGGATTGAAAGCATCCATAGAAGTGGCTGTGCTTTCCATAAAAGCAGACCTTTAAGACGATTTCTAAAAAGGAAAGGAAAAATTAAGCACCAGATTAGCACTCCAGTGATGGATTCAGACATAACCATTGGTAAAGTTCTTCCTAGTGTCCCAAACCAAACCTACTGCCATGGAATTGATTCCAACTCACAGCGACCCCCACTGGGTTTCCGAGGCAGTAAATCTTTATGGAAGGAGTTTGCCCAGTCTTCCTACCGTGGAGCGGCTGGTGGGTGGGTTTGAACCACCAACCTCCTGGTTAGCAAGCAGTCAGATGCCTTAGGCACTGTCCTACCAGAGCTCCTTCCCTAGGGTCCCAAGCTACATATATATGGCTCGAACTGTAACCCAGTGCTGCTCACTGGCCTACCAGAGGAGGGTGCTAGCCTACACCCACCAAGACGTAGAAGCAGCAGTATGTTGCCTGTTGACTGAATTCCAACTCACAATGACCCTGTGGGACAGAGTAGGGTTTCCAAGGTTGTCATATTTATGAAAGCTGACTGCCTCATCTTTTCCACAGCGGAGTAGTGGGTTCCATCCGCCAAACCTTCAGTTTGTAGCTAAGAGCTTTAACCACTACACCACCAGCGCTCTGAGCAAACTAAGAGAAAAACAAAACTACTGATCCCCAAATTGAAGGACTTGGAATTCCTTTAGTTAGGGTTTCTAGAATGGGGGGGGGGGGGGGGGAGTCACACATCTTTTGAAAATCAGATAAAGCTGTAACTCTTTCATCAGGGGGGAAAAAGAACCGCACAGACATCTCACAATTCCACCCAAACCCCCAGGGCCTCCAAGTTACAAATACGTGCGTTCATTGGAAATGACCTGAACTCTGATACCTTTAGCGGTTACAGTATTTTTCTTAATAAGGCCTCTGTCCTCATCAGCAGGGTTACAGGTCTAATCTCGTGTTGACTGGGTCTATTTTAAATGACTCCCTCTGCCCTTCTGTCATTTGCCTGCACTGTTTTAATGCCCCCTCCCCCACTGCAAGCTTTCAACAGTTTGTTGCCTGTGGACTTTCTCTCTGGGCTCACCTAGAAAAGTCAAATTCTCTCCGTGCCCAGAAGATACAAGCTACAGTAGGCAGGGACCCAAGATTCCAGTGCAGTCCCAGCCCAATGGGAGGCACACCACACAGCCCGAAGGCGCCTAGCCTGGCTCGCCAACTTGGATCGCGCGCAGCAATCGCCGCGGCTCCGCGGGCGCTCCGGGACCTGTTTCTCCGGGACAGTGGCCCTCGGGACTCTTCTATCTTTCGCTTTCACTCACACCCCGCCAAAAGGGCTGCCCCGCGGTCTGAGGGCAGGGCCACCAAGGGGGGAGATCACTGGTCCCAGGAAGGGGACCCATGTCACTGCCTCGCAGGGCCAGCCCTCCCTCCAGAAGCAGGGGGTGTGTGGCAGGGCGGCGACTTCCCCGGGAGTCCTGCCCGCGTGTATGTCACTGGCGGGACAGCCGGGCGCGCGAGTGTCATTCCGGGCGAGAGTTGGGACTCCCGCCGGCTCTCCAAGTTCCCGGAGTGAGCGAGCCCTGGAGCGGACGCGTCTGGGCTGAGGGGACCAAGCTCGGGTCCCCGGGAGACCGAGGGCTGGTGTCTCCAGCCCTGCGTGCAGCGAGCGGGTCCGGGGGTACCCTGGGGGCGCAGGTCCTGCGCCCTGGCCCGCGCGCACCTACCAGATGAAGTCGGTGCAGTGGCTGCAGAAGGTGGGCTGCTTGAAGAAGCGGGCGATGAATTTGTGGTCCTTCACCTCGTGCACGTTCTTCTGCCTCAGCGCCCCTTTGCGAGCGAAGCGGTTGGCCACGTCCTGAGACGCCGTGGAGTCGTTGGCCGAGAAAACGTCAGCCATGGTCCCCCCCAACCACCTCTTGCCTCCGCC
Source organism: Orycteropus afer afer (assembly GCF_000298275.1). Taxonomy (NCBI): domain Eukaryota; kingdom Metazoa; phylum Chordata; class Mammalia; order Tubulidentata; family Orycteropodidae; genus Orycteropus; species Orycteropus afer. The sequence goes on along the minus strand of NW_006921605.1, from coordinate 16,171,561 downwards.
CGGGAGCAGCAGCGGGGAGGC
>NW_006921605.1:16162876-16171188 GCF_000298275.1 Orycteropus afer afer | reverse complement strand
GGGGGCGGCGCTGAGCTGGGAGGACGCGGGCGCTGCAGGCTCTGCGCCTCCGCGTTTTCGGAGCAGCCGGGAAAGGGGCGGTGGCGGCGGCCGAGAGCCGGCCTGAATTTGGGAGCGGAGGTGGAATCCCGGAGGGGCGGCTCCGCTGTTCTCCCCCGCCTTTTTCCCTTCCTCCCTTTCCTCCGCCCGGCTCTCCTCCCTCTCTCCTCCTCCTCTTCTTCCGCTCCTCGCGTTTTGCCTTCTCTTCTTCCTCCTCCCACGGTCTCTCTGGCTCATCTCGCTCCTCGCCCCTCGTTCCCTGCTTCCCGGGGTCGGAGTTCTATGCCAACCGAGTTCCGTCTGGTCCCAGACGGGGTCCCAGCCACCTCCGCTCCCACCCCCCACCTGACCCCAGGCTCTCGGCCCCGCGGGCCCCCACGCTCACCTTCCCTCCTCTGGCCTCATACACACAGCTGGTCGCCCCGACCACGTCTCCCCCACAAAGCTAAAACGCCCAACCCCTGATCTTCCCATTTTGTTTACGTGGCGGGAGAGGAGAAAGGTAGCAATCTTAAATAATTGAACGTTGCTTGACCCTTTCACCTGCTTTCGGTTGTTGACCTGTGTTTCACCTACTTATTGTATAGGCATCAAATTTGTATGTCAGGTATTATCGCCACTCAGGATGGTTAAAGGACGTGCCCTAGTTATTTATTCCGTTAGTCATTGGCTCCTACAGCGACAAAATTGTTTATCAGACTTTCTTGATTTTACAAGAGTCCAGAACCTTCATTTAGAAATAAGTTTGCATCCTAAACTAGTTACTACAGTGCTGTCAGGTGCAGAGTACAACCAGAACATTTGTAAGTTACAATTGCTAGTGAAAGGGCAGCTGGCATGGATACAGGACACAGCGCGGGGATTACCAACTAATGGTAGCATAGTGGCTAAGGCACTTGACTGCTCACCAAAATGCTGGTGGTTCAAACCCACCAGCCACTCCTCGGAAGGAAGATGGGGCAATCTACTTCCGTAGTGATACTGCCTTGGAAACCCAAGGAGGGGTCACTATGAGTCAGGTCTGACTTGACGGCACATAACAATAACAACAAGCTGAATACTTAGTGGTTCTGCCTCAAGGATGTGAAAATACCTGGGGGGACAGCCATCTCTTGGGGCCTCATTCCTGCTGTAGTTCACTGTCAGATTCACTAAATTCACAAAACAGCTTCAGAAACTGGAAACACCAGGTTTCTTTTAAGAGAGAAAACGTGTTGTTTAATCTCTCAAGAAATGAGAAACAAAAATTTTCTAAGATACATACTACTTTTAGAGCATATCACATAGACTCAACAGGTCTGCCCACTTCTAAGACTGTGACACTTGATGATAAATAAGAATTTCTTGTAGATTTTACGCAGTGTGAGCTAGTGACTGATCATTAGAAACACAGGCACTTTGCTGATGCATTTACTTCTCTTGAGCCAACCATTGTTAGTGCTTAAAGAGGCAGCTGTTGTGTGATATCCTATCTGGTCAGAAATTCCCCCCCTCGTAGAGGCCCTTTAGACTAAGGAAGCAAAACGTGAGGAGGCCAGGAAAGGAATGAAGAGCAGAGCAGGCCGGAAAAGTAGATCAAATTCTCCACAAAACACTCTAAACTTCTTAAGCCATGCTTGTTTATTGCTTAAGTCTCATCAAGTGCAGCACAGTACAAGGAGCCACACAATTCTTTCCTCGTGGCCATCTTTAGCTAAGAAGAAGGTCCTCACCCACCTTAGGCAGATAATTCTATTTCCCTGAAGCTTTGATGTAAGGATAGAAGAAAAATACAGGAAAGTTGGAGGATGGGGTTGCTGACGAAACTCTGAGCAAAGCAACAGGGAAGAAGAGCTAAGACCCAAATGGGCCCCACCATCTCCAGAGTAAAACCAAACCAAGCCAAACCCACTGCCGTGAGTCAATTCTGACTCATAGTGACCCTAGAGGACAGAGTAGAACTGCCTCTTGGGGTTTCCAAGGCTGTAAATGTTTATGCAAGCAGCCTGCCTCATCTTTCTCCTGCTGAGTGGCTGGTGGGTTCCAGCAGCCAACCTTTTGGTTAGCAACTGAATGCCTTAACCACTGTGCCACAACAGCTCCTCTCCAGTGTAAAGGAGTGGGATAGTCACTTTTAGCAGTCAGTAAGCCACTCTCAGAAGGAAGATGGAACAATCTACTTCCGTAGTGATACTGCCTCAGAAACCCAAGGAGAGGTCGCTATGAGTCAGGCCAACTTGACGGCACATAACAACAACAACAACAACAAGTCAGATGGAGACAATGTGTCTCTTTCTTTTCAGGTTATGGCTTTGCTTTCTTGCCTCAGTTTTTACTATTGTTCCTTGCAGGTAAAGGGAGAAATGGCCAAGTGAGGTCGATTGATTGATAGTGGGGTGGTCATGAGTGCATGAATGCCTACACTTTGGTCAGTTGAGGGGAGAGTGTTCCTGGAGCCAAATAGTGTCACACTGCAGCTGAGGAAAGGTTAAGTGCTCAGCTGCTAACCATAAGGTTGGTGGTTTGAACCCACACAGTAGCTCCATGGGGCAGGGCAGGGGGGAGACTGGCAATCTGCTCCCATAAAGATTACAGCCTAGAAAACTCTATGGGCAGTTCCACTCTGTCCCATAGGGTCACTATGAATGAAATTGACTTGACAGCAGCTAACAACAACAGCAAGGGGTGATGGGAACATGGGTCATGATTTGCCCTTGCAGCCTACCTGGGAAGTGCCCATTTGGACAATTACAATGGAGGGGATTAAGAAAAGGAGACCTCATGGGGCGGTGGCAGTCAATCTATCATGGGCATTAGGAATTTTTTAGAATCTGCTATTTCATGAAGAAATTGCAGGGAAGAACAAGGAATGGTAGACCAAATACACACTTTGTATTTATGCTGATGACCTTCTAGTTAGCAGCTGAACACTTAATCACTGCACCACCAGAATTCTCCTTTGTCTTTGAGCAACCAGCTCAAGACTCTTTAGAGAGGTATCACCTAGACCAGAGGGACCCAAAACCTAGAGGCTGGCATCAAAGTCAGGGCACTAAATTGATTATTCAAAACCAGATGGTTCACCTAAAACCAATAGTCTTTACGTTGTAACTTTAGAACTTGTTGCTATGTGCAGAACTCTGGTCTGTTTTCAAGTGAACAGCCCATTAGCAAATAGCGACCCCTCTTTGGGTTTCCGAGGCGGTATTACTATGGAAGTAGATTGCCCAACATTCCTTCTGAGGAGTTCCTTAAGTGTAGAAAAAGCTTGATTCTGAAATTTATAGTAACCAAGATGATTTAAAGACTTACCTTTTGTACTGCATACCATATTCCTTTCTCCGTCCCTCAAAGGTCATCAAAGTCCCATCCATAACTCCCAAGCAGACTTTTTAATCCCCCTTATTCTTCCCCTCAAACATCCAGTCTCCTCAACAACAGTCTCAGTAAGCCTTTCCAAAGCCCTCCCTCCAAAGACTCCCTCCTCTACCTGCATCCAGAGCAGTTTCTACTCCCTCCCTCCACTTCATTATATACTATATATCCCATTGCCATTGAATCTCTTCCGACACATAACGACGCTATAGGACAGAGTAGAATGGCCTCACAGGGTTTCCAAGACTAAATCTTTATGGAAGCAGACTACCACCTCCTTCTGTGGATTGCCTGCTGGGTTTATACTGATGACCTTCCAGCTAGCAGCCGAACATGTAATCACCGCACCACCAGGGTTTCTTATGTCTTTTACAAATATGGGTTATATTTACTTCCAACAAACCCTCCCTCTACTTCTCTTTTTGAGGTAAGGCCTTTTGTACTACTATTCTAATTTTGTACCACAAAACATCTAGGAACCAGTTTTAAACAGAGTAGATTGGGAGGAGAGTGGGCATCAGGGTAGCTGAGCAGGGAGTGGGAGCTAAGCAGAAAATTGCCACTTTCTCATTCATTCAACAACTATTATCTGAACTGCTGACAATGTGCCAAGCACTATGCTATGTCCTGGAAATAGACTGTAGGGTGGAAATCTTATATATTGAACAAAACAGACCTGTTGTTGGCTGCTGTTGACTTGATTCTGACTCGTTGCTACCCCACGTGTAGAGTAGAACCACTCCATAGAGTTTTGTTGGCTGTAATCTTAACGGAAGCAAATGCCCTGGCCTTTTCTTCTGTGGTTCTGCTGACTGAGTTCAAACCACTAACTTTGAGGTTAGCAGTCAAGCACAAACCATTTGTGCCACCTAGTGACCTAGCCCATGTCTCTGTGTAATTCACATTCTCTTTGGTATTTGGATTGGAAGAATGAAGTTTGTAAACTAGTAAAACTTAGCCCATTACCTACATTCACTTATACAATGTTATTGTTGTTGGGAGGTGCTGTCTAGTTGATTCTGACTCATAGTGACCCCACGTGTGACCGAACAAAACACTGCCTGGTCCTGCACCGTCCTCACAATCATTGCTGTTTGAGCCCATTGTTGCAGCGCTTCTTGTTCAGGGACTTCCTCTTTTTTGCTGACCCTCTTCTTTACTGAGCATAATGTCCTTCTCCAGGGACTGGTCCGTCCTGATAACATGTCCAAAGTAAATAAGACCAAGTCTCCCCATCCTCACTTCTAAGGAGCATTCTGGCTGTACTTCTTCCAAGACAGATGTGTTCATTCTTCTGGAAGTCCATGGTATATTTAATAGTCTTCACCAACACCGTAATTTAAAGGCATCCATTCTTCTTCGGTCTTCCTTATTCATTGTCCAGCTTTCACATGTCTATGAGATGATTGAAAGCACCATGACTTGAGTCGGGCACACCTTAATCCTCAAGGTGACATGTTTGCTTTTAAACACTTTAAAGAAGTCTTTTGCAGCAAACTTGCCCAGTGCAATACATCATTTGATTTCTTGGCTGCTGCTTCTATAGGTATTGATTATAGATGCAAATAAAATGAAATCCTTGACAACTTCAGCCTTTCCTCTTTTTATCATGATGTTGCTTATTGGTCCACTTGTGAGGATTTCTATTTTCTTTATGTTGAGATATAACCCATAGGGAAAGCTATAGTCTTTGATCTTCATCAGTAAGTGTTTCAAGTCATCTTCACTTTCAGCGAGCAAGATTGTGTCATCTGCACATCACAGGTTGTTAATGAGTCTCCCTCCAATCCTGATGCTACATTCTTCTTTGTATAGTCCAGCTTCTTGGATTATTTGCTCAGGATATATATTTGTATAATAGTCATCATTTAATGCACATCCACAACTACCTTCACAACGTTGATACCCGTTTTAGTTTGGATGTTTTTATGCTGTGCACAGCAATGTTGTAAATACAACCCAAATCCTGCCAAATGGCATTGGGCAATGATTCAAAACTTGGAGAAACAGCTCAGAAGGAATGTCCAGCAAAGTTTCTATAGAGAAATAAGTAGCTGGCATAGAACACCATCCTCCCTTTGGATGAAACTATTTGATAAGACTGAATGCAGGGATGAGAGCCTGATTCTTTTGAAAACATACTTAAATATGATTTGGCAATCTATGCAATATGCAATTGTGTCTATGGTTGGCATGGCCTTAGAAGTAGAATGAAGACACTTACTATCATCTTGGAGTCCATTCAGATGTCATTCAAACTATATGAGATGTGACCCTAACAAATGCGGAGACTATAAAAAGTATTTACAAACACGATCTATCCACTAAATATTAACTGAGTAATTGGGTGCTTGGGCACAGCTGTAGATGCTGGGGATGCAATGGCGAACAAAAGTTTCAGTGGAAAGATGAGGGTCAAAGCTTGTTTGGAGGGGGTTTAGGAGAGAAAGGAAGGAAGAAACTGAAGCCAGAAATTAGAGTGCTGTCAGAAATGAGAAGCACTGGTGGCACAGTGGTTAAGGCGCCCAGTTCCTGATCAAAAGGTCAGCAATTCGAACCCACCGGCCACTCCATAGGAGACAGTTTGCTTCCATAAAGATTTACAGTTTGGGAAACCCTATGGGGAAGTTCAACAGTTAGAATCTCAAGCACTATAAGTGAGACTTTAGAATAGGTGAGATACACTTAGTTTATTCCAGGGATATATCCTATACGTAAAATGTTTGTAAATGAAGTCTGCTATGATTCCTTCTAAGGGGTTAGTAATACACCAAGACAAAAATACCCCTGCAGACAATTTCTATTGGTTTTAACACTGTTTTGGTTACCTAGTGCCACTCTGACAAGAACATACCTCAAATGGGATGGCCGAACAAACAGGAGTTTATTCTCTTACAGTTTGGAGGCTTTAAGTCCAACTCCAAAGTGCCAGGCTCGAGGGGCTGGGTGAAAATTCCTCAACCTTGGGGTTCAGCTCTGCCTCCTGCTCCTGGCCCACTGAAGCTAGAGGTGTTTCTTCACTCAGACAGCTGCTGGCTGCTGAGGCTGACAAACCCATGGTTGACAAGTAAAAAGGCACAGTCCCGATGCTACCAAACCACATAGCAGGCCATTGATTTAAGTTCATTGTAAATTCCAAGGTAGGCAGAGCATGGCAGGCTGCTGAACAACGACACAGCTACATGTAGAGTCCAAGCGTGCCATAAGCTAGTGACTATCCCCAAGGTTTCTCCTTATATACAGGAAGAAGACCACATTCCCTAAGGCAGCTACTCAGCTGCTCCCAGTAGATTCCACCATGGAGCTGATTACCAGTCTCGTCTGGGGAATACTACATCCGGCTGCCCAGCCACTCAACCAGGCCCAGCCAAGTTGACACATAAACTGAACTACCACAAATACCATTAACGAGAGCCAGGCAGGTTCTCTTTAAAAAGGAGTCCTGGGGCATGGTGGTTAAAGCATGTGTCCTATATATGGGATCATTTTGAGTTGGAATCCACTCGACTGCAATGGGTTTGTTTTTGGGTTTTGGATTGAAAATGAGAGCAAAATAAAGGGGAGTGGAAGGGCATCAATGAGACCCAAAAAAATTTTTATGGGAAAGTACTGGTATGTTTGTATGATAATGGGAATGAGCCTAAAGCAGGAAAGAAGCAGTAAACAGATGTGTTGAGAAGTTATGTTGACTATGTGAAATTGATGGGTGTTTTGAAGTCTGTGACAGAGAGGCTTTATAAAAGGACCCAACCCTGCAGCAAGAGTCATGAGAAAAGTCACTCTGAGTGTCACAGTCCCAGAGTATGTTCCCGTTGAGAATGTCTGGGCACAGCCTCAGCTAGGTGAGAGCAACCTGACGTTGCACGATACAGTATAAATGTCTTCTTGTCAGTGGGTAAGTGTCCTTAACTCAGAGTAATTCAGAATTAAGTGTATGGACGATGAAATAAATAACTAGTAGTATTTGTGTTTTGGGATTAAGTTTACAAACTATCTGTGCATATCATCATGTTCCGGAGAATTTGGGGCTTAAACAGATAAGCTTTGTGGTTCTCATGTAAAACGCATAACCAAAGAATGGATTCTGACCGTGATTTTAAATTGAAATCTTACTGACTTTGAAAGCAGCATTGAAACATGTGAGAAAATTTAAGATTCATCAGTGTTACAGTTTTAGTTCCATAGATTTATAAAGTAAGTCTTAATAAGGAAAACTTTGCCAGACAGTTGACCATTCATTAGTGTTTATAATTCTTTTCCTCAAACATCTTTAAAGTGATTTGTAAGATTTATACAGTGAAAGCAAAAAGCTTGAGGAAAAACTGTATTTTAACATTTATAACTTTAGTCAAACATTAAACCAAAAAAACCAAACTCACTGCCACAGAGTTGATTCTAACTCATTAGTGTTAAAAATACAGTCTTCATTTATGGTGGTGGAGGTATTCTGTATGATGCTATAATGAGGAGTTGGTAACATTATATATTTGACAAAACTCATTGAACTGTACAACACAAAGAGTGAACCTTAATGTCAACTATGGACTTTAGTTAATAATAATATGTCAATATTGACCATGCCCAAGGAATTATTTTAAGCACTTTGTAGGTGTTAACTCTTTCCATCCTCACAGCATATAAACTGGGTGCACATGTTATCCCCATTTCATCCATGAGGAAACTGAGACACAGAGGTTAAGTCATTGCACAGCATCATAAACTGGGAGCAAGTGTAGCTGAGATTGGAACCCTGGCAGCCTGACTCACAGCCCATGCCTTCAGCCCATCCACTAAACTGTTGGCCATACATGGCTGCCATCGCCATTTCATTTTTCACATAGAACTCTGGTTGGTTGACAAGAGGAATTCTCCCAAGTTGGTCTTCTCAGGGGTGAAGTCGGACTTTTTTTTTTTTTTTT
>NW_006921605.1:16139712-16160534 GCF_000298275.1 Orycteropus afer afer | reverse complement strand
AAAAAAAAAAAAAAATTGTGGCTTTTATTCTTTTTTCTACACAGTTTCTTAAACCCAGACTAGCAAATTCACTGAGACACAGCTGTCTTAAACTCAACAGTTAGAATCTCAAATACTGTAAAGGAGACTTTAGAATAGAACTGATGATAATCTTTTGGAGACGATTTAACCTCTTTTCTGATGGATCATCATAACAATGACCTTTCATCCTTTAGTTTTAAGTTCTGATTCCCCACTCATTTGACCAAGTAATCATCTTTAAACAAATTCTTGAAGAGCCCTTATCTGAAGAAATTATGAAATAAAATAATGATCTGGTAAAACCAGTTACAGCTCTTAAAATTTACCCTTGTACACAATTGAATTTTCAGTGATGGGAGTCTCTTAAATAAGTTTAACTATATCCATTCTAAGGGACCCTGTTGATGCAATAGTTTTGCACACAACTGCTAACTGAAAGGTCGGTGGCTCAAACCCACCAACCACTCTGTGGGATAAAAGATCTGGCAATCTGTTCCTGTAAAGATTGCAGCCTAGGAAAGCCTATGGGCATTCTACTCTGTCACAATGTGTCACTATGAGTCAGAATTGACTCGATAACACTAAATAACAACAATATTTGTATTTACTCCAATATTCAGAAAATGTTAAATAATTGGACTTCCACTTGGTTCAAAACTAATATTCAAATGTTATATAATTGGTTCTTCTTTCTAAAAGAGGAACGCTTCGAAGATATAAAGTAACGTAACAATCACCAGTTTGTCTCATGCTGCTTCCTATAAGAAACAAAGAGCTCCATGTTTCTAACGCAGAATGTGCAGAATGTGGGGTGAGCATCTCTTTTCCCCTCTCTTCATGCTGCAGTCCTGTTGCCTGCAGGGACTTGCAGAAAGGGTTCCTATTTATTGGGAAAGCTTCCATGTGAGTTCCAGCTGTAGCCATCTGAGATGCTGGCACCTTATTCATCGATGCAGAATCAGGCGGCAGGGGCTCCGGATTAATGAATCACTGAATTGGAAATAGCTCCACTTTAGTAATGGGGAGGCTGGGGCCAGATGTTCTCAAACCAAGTAAAGTGGAAGCTTGAGTCGCCATGATTTCACCTGAAACATCCAGCTAATTACAGCCAAAAATTGTTTTGCCTCATCCTTCCACTTCACCTTTAATGAGTGCATGTGGCATAGGGAACCAACGAAAGCACCTCTGAAGTTAGGATCAAACCCCCAAACCTTCCTATCCACATTTCTCATTCGGTGATCTTGTTGTTAGGTGCTGCCTGTCACTTCTCACTCATAGCGACCCCACACACAACGGAACTAAGGACTGCCTGTCCTGGGCCATCCTCATGATCAGTGTTGTGTTTGCATTGCCGCAGTAACTGTGTCACTCCATGTCAGTGAGGGCCTTCGTCTTTGCTGACCTTAATCATAAAGGATCATAGTGACCTCAAAAGGAACCCTGGTGGCACAATGGTTAAATGCTTGGCTGCTAACCCAGAGGTTGGCAGTTCAAACCCACCAGATAGCTCCATAGGAGAAAGACCTGGTGATTGGCTCCTATAAAGATTACAGCCTTAGGAAACCTATGGGACAGTTCTACTCTGGCACATGGGGTCTCTATGACTCAAAACTTGACTTGACAGCACCCTACAACAACAATGACAATCTGCAAATCTCACAATAGATGTGTCAGCTTGGAAGGGAATAACAATAGCTTGTTTCCTGTGAGTCCTGCACAGAGGGGGTGAACTTCTTCAAAACTGCACTCAACTTGCACCCCCTCTAGTGGGGGGATTATCCTTTTAGCATTTGAACTAGGGATGTAGTATTTTTTTTTTTTTTTTTTCAAATAAGACTGAGATAGACATATGGCAAAATGCAAATATGAGAAAAATGTTTTCTGCCCCGGTTCCTCCACTCCTTCTATCGCCTCTGTATATGTTTGCCTTTTAAAGAAAAATATTCATGTTGCAAAGCACAGTGCCTGGATCCAAGTTTTTAAACAGTGAAATTCACAAAATGCTTCAGATAGTCTTTTACTGGCCATCACTGCCACACCTCATTCATGCGTCTCTCTTTTAAAAGATATTGGCAAACGGTTATACCAGGCGTTTGGAATGAAAAGATCAAGTGGTATAGCTTAGGATAATCTTTTACCTATAACTACTTTAAAGCATTTCGTTTCATGTTGACGCAGCCTCGGAAGGGATCATTAAATGTGTTATTTGGTTCAGTAAAGGGCCACCTCATAGGAAAATAACAAATAAACATGTGGCCATTCATTTTGGTCTCCTTTCTCACATAAAATATGTTGTAAGGTAGTTTTACACACACAGACACAGACACACACACAAGTGCGTGTGCACACACAGAGACCTCATTTAATTATCAGAAATTTAACCTGGACGGTTGGAGAGAGAGAGAGAGACTAATTCTTGGAAAGGTCCCAAGTGGATTCCTTCCAGATATTTTATGACAGCTGATAATCCAAGTGAGCACCAAAATTCTCTTTTTCTTTTTATGGGACAGTAACAGTAGAAAATGTCCATGTGTATTAAAAATTGTCAATGTCAAGTTGTTAGGAAAATTACTACTCTTCTGTCCACGGTCTGAGCGATTCTGTAACTGGAGGCATATGGTTGCTGGCTGCTGCTCACCGTCACTTTGCTAACGGGTGGAGCTCCTCTGGACAGGGCTGGCCAAGAGCTGGAGTCTTGCTTGTCTGCTTAGGCTCAGAGAAAACCAAGACAGACAGCCAAACACTTGGATTCCTTAAGCTCTTCCTTGTGAAGCGTCTACCAGCAGATCAGTGGCTCCTGACAGAAAAACAGATCTGGACTTTACAGAAAAAATACTGTGAATTCCGTGTCTGTTGTGTGAACTTGTACTTAAGTAAGAAAGTGGCATTTCTATAGCTCCCAGGCAGTACTCCATGGATCCTTGGGGAAATAATGGGCTTGGGAGTAAAATGCAATTCCCAGTAGCAATTTATACTAGTTGTGTGACCATGATAGATTATTTAACCTCTCTGAGCCTCAATTGCCTCTTCTGTAAAATGGGGATAATAATGTACACCTCCCACAAAGGCTGTTGGGAGAATTAATTGAGATAAAGGATGTGGCTCTGGTGGCTCAGTGCCTGAGGTATTTGACTGCTAACCCACCTGCCGCTCTGCCGAAGGAAGACTGGGCAATCTACTTCCATAAAGATTTATCATCTCTGAAACTCAAAGGGGGTCACTATGGGTCAGAATTGACTAGATGGCATTGAGTTTTGTTTTTTTTTTAAAAAAACTCACAGGAGGTGCTTGATGAATGTAAGTTCCCTACCTAAGACATGTACTTTGGGGATGGAAGAAAGGATCACAAAGGAAGGACAGAAATGAGAAAACAAGGAAGGAGAAAGCAAGACCCAGCAGGAGTAAGAGCAAGAACTTCCTAAAAGCTTTTCTGTCATGGAGAAATTTCTTGGTGCTCCACTGTTCAGCCAGATGGGTTCCAGCCTGTCAGTGTTTCTCCCTCCTGCAGTTCAGCCTCTGGCCATTTCATTCCTCATTAGCACTTCCCCTAGGAAGACAAGAGAGAAAAAGTGGAGCTCCAGCCAGTAGATTTTGTTGTTAGGAACTCTTTTGAAGATTGAATTGGGAGAACAAAGGTAGTCAGAGTGAAGGGTAGACATTACGTGGCTATTCCATTCTCTCTTCTTTCCCTTTCGCTTCCCTTTTGCTGCTGCTGCTGCTTCTACTGCTCCTTCTCCTCCTCCTCCTCCTCCTCCTCCAGCTTCTTCTCTTTCTTCTCCCCCCCCCCCATCTTTCTCATTTCTCTTTACTCAATATCTCTAAAGAAAAGTCTGGGCCTAACACTTCCACGTCCTCACCTCCCACTCATTGCCTAACTCTTGTCAATTGTCTTCTACCCTACCCTACTCTCAACCCAGCAGTCTACTGAGCTTGCCTTTTCAAAGGTCTTTAGTGACCTGTTGCCAGGTTGTATGATTTTTTCTTAATCTGGGTGGTATTGGCATGGTGGACCCTAAAACTCACTACTGCTGTAGCTAGCTATTCCCCTAGCTTCTGAGAGTATTAGTTCCTACCCAGATTCCGTTTGTCCCTTCTTTACTATCCTATTCTGGAGATAATGTGCTCAGCTATACTACTTCATTCCCAGCTTCCTTTGCAGCTAGACATAGCCAGTAAGATTCAATAGTGAAGGACAGCCTAGAAAGTCAATATGTAAGACTTCTGGTGACTTGAATAAACCCTGACTGTGGTGCTTTTTTTTTCAACTAGTCAGGCTTTTGAAGACCTGATGTCATTAAGGAAAAATCCCCCTGACTGTCAAGAATTCAGACCTAATGCAAATTCCCCTGTTCTCCCACCCAGATGTGGAATAAGTGCCCTGGGGGTTGCAGCTACACTTTTGGGGCCCTCTGGAAAGGAAATGGACAATCCATTTGGGAGAAGGTGGTTTCTGTGTGAAGCATGGGGATTGACTCTTGGTTGTCCTCATCACAAAGGGAAATCACATGTTACAAATCACTTCAACCTGGGGCATGGGGAAGAACAGCTTGAAACGGAGGCATCGAAGGCTAGGTACCAGCAGAAGCCTGACTGTAGAAAGGGATCTCTTCTCTAAAGCAGGATGGAAATGCGCAGGTTCCTACTTGCATTTGAGAGTCTGAGGAGGGTGGGGTACTGAGAAGAGGACCCTAGAAGGTTGCTGCTCTGAAACCTTGGCCAGGCTCCCACATGGTACTGGGTGGGGGAAGCAGAGGAATGACTGCACTGGTGTAGAACAATCAAGCAGGAAAAGACCAGTAGGGTGTGCAAAGACCACGGAGGAATGCTCATAGGTAGAGCATGGGACCTCGGGCTCTGATGAGTCACCCTGGCATAATGCGTAAGCCTTGTCGAATTTTTTTTTTTTTTAGTGACACATGTTCCTAATACATTGTGTTCACTGTACTGGCTAGTCTGGAAATTTGTGCCAGCTTACTTAATCATCTACTGGAGAGACTATCTGAGGGATTTGGAATTTAACTTTACCCAAAACACTTTAATTATTATCTTTGGTTCCTAAGAGAGAATTCCTGGAAACTTGGAATTGCAATAAAGACTCCAAACCTGACAGGTTATGCTGGAGGGGTGGCTCATGGGTGGGGACTGGCCAGGTCAAAGAGATTTCAAAAAAAAAAAAAAATCAAGCCAGTTCTATTCTGACACATATGGGACCGTCATGAGTCTGAATCAACTTGACAGCAACTGACTGCCAAGCTCTTTTTGAGACATATACGTGGTTTGAGTGGGTTCCATTTCTTCTTCCTGGTCATGCAGTAGGTGTCTCTGACACAACGATCAGGCTTTTACATAGTTGTTTTGCACAGATATTATGAGTGGCTATTTCATACTTCAGGTATCTGCCTGGTTTGCAAGACAGCGGTAATTGTTTGTTTGTAGGGCTCATAGTAACAAAGCTGACATGTTTGTGACACTTTTACAAGTGTAGTTTCATTTGATCTTCACCAAAACCTGATCTGGAGGTTCATAGAGTTTAAGAGACTTGGCCAAACTCACACAGCTGGAAAGTGATGGAGTTGGGACTCAAACTCAGGTCTTCAGATCCCTACAGTGATGTTCTTTCCATGGTTTGTTTTAACCTAGTTTTTATTTTTGTTGTTGTTATGTGCCATAGAGTTGGACCCGACTCATAGCGACCCCTTCTTGAGTTTCTGAGGCAGTATCATTGAAGAAGGAGATGGCCCAACCTTCCTTCTGAGGAGTGGCTGGTGGGTTTGAACTGCCAGCCTTCTGGTTAGCAGTCAAGTGCCTTAGGCACTACGCTACCAGAGCTCCCTTTAAACCTAGTAGGAAGGTGTTTTTTGGTTATCATATATCTCAAGGGCCCTTAAGGAGGTGATTGATTCACTGCAAAGTCTGTAAATTGAGTGACTTCATCACACACAGTCTTCAGGAGCAGCCACAAGTCATAGATGGGGATAATTTTTAGGTGTCCATCACTAAGGAATGCTCAATTTTATTTTATTATTATTACGGTTTATTATGGTTTACTTGGTTATGTAAGCAAGTTTTTTTTCCTTAATTTTATTTCTTTTATAATCTTTGTTTCAACTTAATAATGTCACTGTTTCCAGCTATATTTTATGGTATTTGTAAAATAATGATTATCCACATACTTGTTTGAAGGAATTCTGAATTTTAAAGGAATACGCTAAAGCAGATTATTACACAAGGAATGTTGCCCTTACCTTGAACTTGCCCCCTCAACAGGGATGTTCCTTGCCCTGATGAGAGCTAGGTTAGAGAAAATATGTCAAGGCTGAAAAAGCTTAGAAGCATGTTCAAGCAATATGATTGCTGAAAAGCAAATGTAAATGATATTCTATCAAAAGGAAAGTTGAGCCAACCACTTCCCAGGAATGGAAAGTTCACAGGAATGCAAAGTAGGATCTGGCTTCATTGGCAGTAGGATATGAAGCCAAAAAGATACTCTCACTTTCATGCAATTACCAAATTACTGCTATGCTGTGAGCAGGACTTCAAATAAGTTCTTCCTGGTTCAGTCAAGGCCAATGAAGTGAAACCAGACAGACCAGAATTTGCAAAATTGGAAGAATCACCAGAACAGGGAAAATTATAGGTCGATACCCTGCTAGAAACTTAATCTCCTTCTTAGGTAACAAGGACAGCATGCACATTGCATAGCAACAAAATCTCTTGCCTGGCAGAGTCAGAAATAACTATGCCCTGCTCAAAGACAGTGGCCAACTGTGCCACTTTGATATGTGTTGCTCTCCACTGTCCTGGCAATAATCCAGTCACCTGCATCAGGCTCCTGAAAGGCCTCAGCTAGGTTTCTTCTGAGTATCTCCTTCCAAGGCTTTAACCCATATGTTTTCCCTTTCCAGTTATTGTTCCAGGCACCCACATTTTGCAAATTCCAGTCCTTCTTGGTTTTGCTTTGTTGGCCATGACCGAACAAGTTCAAACCAGTTTGAAGCCCTAGCTGTGAGTACCATCATTAGATGGCATGGTGAGGTAAAAGAGGACAGACAGTTGTAACCAAACAAACATGCCTCTCAATCTGGGCTTCTCCACTTCCTGGACAGACTAGGAAAATTCCCAAAACCTGTGACAGCACCTATCTCTCAGGCTTCTGGTGGGGGTTACATAAGATGATGTATACAAAGTTCTTGTTAGCATAACATGCACATGACATGCTAGTCCTCTTCCTCCCCTAGCTGGGATCACCTTGTAATAGACTTTTTTCTTTTTGTTGTTATTTTGTTTTTCCAATCTTACATCATAACACCCTTCTTATCTTGGGGGCAGCAGATCCTGTTTCCTTCTATGGAAAGTGAAGGGTCTATATGCTTCCTCTCCCTGATGTCCTAGAGAACATCTGGAGAACAGGTATGTGAACTAGGTTTGGCCAATCACAGGCTTTCACGTCTTACTTTGGGTTGCCTGAAAACAGAGCCAGAGATAAGGATTTGGGTGTGAGGCATTTACTTTGGAGGTGATTCCAGGATGCAAGCCGGTGGGAGGGGGAAGTGAGATGCAGAAGGAGGAAGCACCAATTAAGGTTGTGTACTGGGCTGCTTAAGGAGCCCTCTGGTACAATGGTTAAAGCACTTGGCTGCTGACCAAAAGGTTGCCAGTGTGAACCCACCAGTGGCGCCATGGGAGAAAAGATTTGACAATTTGCTCCCATAAAGATTACAGCCTAGGAAATCCTATGAGGCAGTTCTATTCTGTCACACAGGGTCAGTATGAGTTCTGATTGACTTAACAGTACCCAACAAGCAACTGGGCTACTTGGAGTCCTTGGTGGTGAAATGGTTGATGCGTTTGTCTGGCAACTGAGAAGCTGGAGCTTCAAGTCCACCCAGAGGTGCCTCAGAAGAGAGGCCTGATGATCAACTTCCAAAAAACCAGCTGTGAAAACCCTATGAGCACAGTTCTGCTCTGACATAGATGGGGTCACCATGAGTTGGAATTGACCTAATGTCAACTTTTTTTTTTTTCTTTAATGAAAAGGGAAGGGAGTCATCTTGGTTGCCAAAACAACTCTGGGCTTTACAGAGGGATTAGAGATGGTTCTTGAGACAAAACAAAAACCTGATCACCAACTGAGGTTACTCTCCATTCCTCACTTGCTCATTCTCTGGGAAAGAAGAGGCTGGCATGGTGTGTGCACAGGCTTGTTGCAGCATGGTCTGTGGAAATAACCACATGGGAGCAGCTGAGAAGAAGTGTGGGAGGCAGAAACTGACCGGAGAGGGGGTGACCAGGCCCTCTGAGAGGGAAGCAGAGTGCCTCTTGGCCTGTAGTACCTCCAGGTCAGTAAAGATGACCCCTGTGGGGGTGTCTCTGAGATGCTCTTAGCAGCCATACCTGAGAGAGGTGGCAGGACCTGAGTGTCCTGTCATCACGGAGCCCAAGTAGCAACTGAAAGATAGTGGCACTCATGGACTAAGGCCTAGGCCTCTGTCCACTCTTCTAGTGCCACAGAAATCCTAGGACTCTTACAAACCAAGAACAGGGATAGGATCTCAAGAATCTTTGGGATTGAATTTCCTGCCCACCATGGAGTAGGGGGTCTAGAGTGATTGAAATTTGATTTTGAGATAAAAAACAATGGGACCTTTGGCACATCAGAATTCATATGCAGCACATCATTTTTTTCACATTTCAATTTCCAGTCTTCACTGGAACAAGTAATTGCATAGCTGAGTCAGGTGCATAATTATTTTTATTACTGAAGCAATTTCTGTAAGCAAATATGTACAGCAGAGCTACGTTACATGTTTTTGATCGGATGGAAGGCACTAATACTTGATGCAGGTGGACTCTCTCCCACCCCTTCCCTGTCCTCTCCTTCTGATTGCTCAGGACCCATTACTCTTCTTGATTCTTCAACCAACTTCTGCTCCCAAGTTAGGGCTGTCCTCTTCCTCTGAGTGCGTATGGAAGCGCAGCACCATCTCCCAGGTCTCCTTACATAACTACCTGAGTATCTTGGATCATCAGAACCAACCCAGTGGTCCTCAACCTGCTAACCTCTCAGAATCCCTTTGGGACCTTAAAAACAAAGCTTCAGACTGGTTTGAACCAGTTCACTCATGGCCAGCAAAGTGAAATTAAAACAGACCTGAATTTTTAATATTTAGGTGAAGCAGAACAATAGCTGGGACAGGAAAAATTATGTGTCAAAGCCCTGGAATGGAGACTCAGAAGAGTAGTGAGCCCTTTTAGGAGCTTGATGTGTGAGACTGGATTTTTGCCAGGACTGTGGAGAGTGACACACATTCAAAGCAGCATGGTTGACCACCATCTTTGAGTGGGGCACCGTTGTTTCCTGCTGTGCCACTCAAGAGATTTGTTTGCTATGCATTGGTCACACTACTTTTGTTTTGTCAGAGGAGAATGAAGTTTCTACCAAAGCATCAACTCATAATTTTTCCTGTTCTGGTTACTGTTCTGGTTCATCCACATTTTGCAAATTCAGAACTGTTCGGTTTTGCTTCACTGGCCTTAAGTGAACCAGGGAGAACTGTTCAAAACCCTACTTAAAAATATACCCAGATCCTGAGCTGATGCCCGACTCAGAAGGGCCAGGGATGGGGCCAGGTGACTATATTTACATTTTCCTCATATAGCACACAAATGGAAATAATGTGCACACGCATATAATGCGATAGTGAAGGAAACTGACACGTGAGAGGGTTGCACAGTTTGCAAAAATGATATAACACATGTGTTATTTGCGTAAAAATACAGTATTCATCTTCCTGGGCAGTTCTGAAGCACAGCCAAGTTTGAGAACCATTCACTTGACCAGAGCTTCTCAAACTGTCCCCTTCTTAACCACAGAGGAGAATCAGCTGGGAGCCCAGGGAGATATCTGGGTCACACACAGTTCAGTTGCCCACTCAAAGCTGAAATGCCTTTGAAGTCAGTGTTTTGTCTTTAAATGTATCTCTATTCTGATTTCTTCCACTGTGAGTTCTGCCCCTTGAGACTGCCTGCTGATTTTGGTTTGAGCACAGTGCTAGCACTCCCAGCTATTACAAATGTACCCAAGTCCCCCAGCACTCACCACATATAAACATTTCTCCTCTCCCTGTTTCCATGAAAAGATAACTATGATTTTGCAAGCTTTATTTAAAAACAGGAGCTCTGGTAGCATAGTGCGTAGGGCACTTGACTGCTAACCAGTAGGCTGGCAGTTCAAACCCACCAGCCACTCCTCAGAAGGAAGGTTGGGCAATCTACTTCCATAGTGATACTGCCTCGGAAACCCAAGGAGGGGTTGCTATGAGTGGAGTGCGACTCCACGGCACATAACAACAATTTGAAAATAAAGCATTCCACCCTTACAATCATATAGATGCTACAATACCTCACAATAGCAACAGTAGATGTTATTATTCCCATTTTACAGATGAAGAAACTGTAGCTCAGAGAAACAAAACAGCTAGTAAATGACTGAGAATAATTTGAGCCCAGTTCTAACAGAGCCCCAAATTCATACTCTTTCCACTTGCCATTCTGCCTCCAGATACTAGAAGGGCTGGTTGGTGGGAGAGGAATTATTTGTGTTATCCCAGAGTATAGACATGAGATAGTGTAAGTTTCAGAGAGGTGAATTTTGTCATAGAGGCAAGAAGTAACATCTTGTTGGTCCAAAATAAAATGGGGCCGACTCAACGGACAGTGAATTACCTGTTGCTGGAGGTGACCGAAAACAGGCTGGATAACCAGATGCCAAACAAGTTGATTTCTCTTCTCAAGTTTAATGCCGTCAAGTCGGTCCCAACTGATAGCAACTCCCCTTGAGTTTCTGAGTCAGTATCTCTATGGGAATAGATTGCCCAACCTTCCTTCTGAGGAATGGCTGGCGGGTTTGAACCTCCAGCCTTCTGGGTAGCAGTCAGATGCCTTAGGCAATACGCCACCAGAGCTCCTTGATTTCCCTTGGTCCTTGGTATTTTGATGGGTAGAGGGGGAGGGTTAGAATAGAAACAATGTTTTTAAGTGCTAGTCCTCAGACTACTCGGGAATCACCTGATAAGCTTTAAAAACCCTGGCTTCCAAGGCCCCACTGCAGGGCCTCACTCTTTTGACTCTGGAGAGGACTCAGGGTGTGTTTTGGAAAAGCCTTTTGGGACCTGAGGAGGCAAACAGGGCTAGGAGGCATTGGACTGGAAGCCGGCTGTTACAGACTGAACTGTCTCCCCCCACATCTGTGTTAGAATCCTCATCCCTATACTTGTGGGTGGAATGGAATTAATGCAATGTAATAGAATCACCTCCCATACTGGAATGGAATGTGAGATAATCAATTCGTCATTTGAGAACATACCAGTGGATGGTGGAGGATAAGCCTAATTACTCTGAGTTATATAAGACACTAATGTCCATGTGCATGTTCACATGCACATACATGTACACATGCGCATGTACACAAACATACATGTATGCACACACACAGGGGAAGACAGATGCCGTGTAAAGATGGCAAGGAACCAAGGAATATTTGGGGCTACCTAAGAGGAAGGCATCAACATGGTCCAGATTTGGACTTTCAGTCTCCGAAACTGTGAGAAAACACATTTTTGTTCTTTAAACCACCCACTTGTGGTATTTGTGTTACAGCAGCTCTGGGAAACTAAGACACTATCTGACCCTCCCACCCCACCCCAGCACCGGCTCTCTGATTCTCGGGCTGAGTCATTCCCAGCCAGAGGGTTTAAGTTCACACTGAATGGGTGCTAAGGACGATTAAAAGTCTCTGACATACAAAGCTCCTGGGTGGCACGGACAGTCCGCACTAGGCTAGTAGCCAGATGTCTGTTCGAAGCCACCCAGTGGTGCCACAGAAGACCTGGGCCTGGGAGTGGCTTCCAAGAAGATTACAGCCAACCTAGCTCCAGAGCTGATGGAGTCTCCCCAAACGAATATACACAACAAACAGGCAAACAAACAAAAAGTCTCTGAGAAACAGAGGGCTGGTGCTTGTATCTTGGTAATGATTCCAGAATTGAAGAGAAACATTGTAAAGGTGAGTGCTCAAGCCTATTATTAGCACCGTGAAACATTGTCAGGCTAGTGAAGAGGTCAGAAAAGTCATGAAAGGGGCTCAGCTCCGCACCCCTCAGACCCTACTGCCTACAACGCACAGACCTCGTCCTCTAGCTGACCACCTGCCCCATCCTCACTCCCCACTCCAGCACCTCTGTTTCCCTGGACCCCTAGCACTCAGTCTCCAGGGTAGGGGTGAGTACTGGGAGAAGAAGGGGAGAAAGCAGGCACAGGGCAGGCTAGTTCCTTTCTATGTTGACTACATACCCAAGTCACCCAGGGATCTTGTTAAAATGCAGATTTTCAGTCAGTGTTTGGGGGAGAGAGGAGCTGGAGTCTGTATTTCTGATGAGCTCCCAGGTGAAGGCTGTTACTGCTACTGCCACTCTTACTGCCCCGAGGACCACACTCTGAATAGCAGGGCTGAGAGCTTCGGGGGGCAGATTCAAAGTCTTATTGCCTGCTTCTGAATTCCAGCTCTCCCTCTCACAACTGTAGGACCTCGAGCCAGATACTTAACCTTTAAAAGCCTCAATTTCTGCACCTGAAAAGGGGGAACTAATAGTATTTATGTCATTACATCCTGAGGCTTATGTAAGAGAACATGTGGGAAGACTTAGCACAGTGCCTGGCACATGGCAGGGACTGTGCAGATTGGAGAAGTGTGGCTAACATGGCAGAAGAGGTAGAGAGAACCTTCTGGGCCAGGAGCTGGGCTGGGCTCTGGGCATGGCTGGCTCTTCTACCAGTGGTTTCCTGCCACCCACATGGTAGCCCAACCCTCAGATACGGTACCTCTGGTGAGAGCCCATGGAAAATATTGAGGCTTCAAGATCTTTTATTTTAATGGAGCCTGTTTAGATGGTAAGGAGCTCTGGTGTCTCGGAGGTTAATGTATTCTGCTGCCAACCAAAAAAGGTAGGTGGTTCGAAGCCACCAGCGGCTCTGCAGGAGAAAGATGAGACAGTCTGCTTCTGTAAAGATTTACAGCCTTAGAAACCCTCTGTGGCAGTTAGTTCTATTCTGTCCTATAGGGTCACTATGAGTTGGAATCGACCCAATAGCAATGAGTTTTTTGGTTCTGATGGTGCTGATATAAAGGCTGAAACACAATGCTGGTGGGAGCCACTTCTGGGGTTCCTTTGAATGGGGTGCCACTGCATCTGCTCAGCCACTGTGCCTAGATGCACTTTAGGTCAGCCATCCCTATATTGTTATCCTGGGGTTTCAGCACAAGTCTAGAGGAGCCAGTAAGGATTCCAGCATGATGAGGGATTCAGGCAGGAGCATTCTTTACTTTCCCCTGGTAAGACCAGAAGCAAGACCCAGTGGGAGTGCTAAATTACTGTGTTCTTGCGAGCAGCAGAGACTTGTCATTGGCTGGGCACTCGTGGCATCGCAGAAGTGTTGACAGGACAGAGCCCTCACCAGGGCCTGCTGGCCTGAGTTTTTAGACAATTTCCTGGATTGTCTGTATACCTTTTAGTCCTCTTTCTCCTGGATTTTCAAGCCTGCAATGTGCTGCTGTAATACAGATACAGATGAAGGCCAGGGACAAGCCAGTTCCCTCGTTGGCTTTCTTTGGCTTGTGGATGATCCTAACAAGCGATCTGTCTCCCCCTGTGGGTCGTGTCTCTGTGTCTGTTCTGATCTTTTCAGACCTCAGAGTGATGAGGTTTAGGATCCACCCTATACTGGTGTGACCCCATTAACATAAGAAAAACTCTATTTGCAAATAGGGTCCCAACCACAGGAACAATGGCCAGGGATTCTGGGGATAGAATCCAATCCATAACCTGTGGTCTCCTTGCTTGTCTTTAATTTGGAATTCTCAAAGCCTGGTATGACTCAGGGAAGAAAAAACAATTCTGACTAGGAATGTTGGAAAAAACATCTTTTCTGATAAGTGACTAATCACATGCTAGCAACAATGGCCCAGAAGGTGTTTCAAGTCTCTTCTAGAGCGTTCTCATGAGACTTCTTTTATCAGAAGGATGAAAGGATGAGTTGGCTCCTCCCGGATCCTTATATGTTATTTTAGGAGCCTTGTTGACTTAAATCCAAGGTTCAGACCTTTTCCCTATAAGTAGATCAGGTCAGGAGCTCAGTCTCTCCTTTTCCCAACTTGGAGCTTAGGAGGGTAAGATCCATGGCTGCATACAAGTGGAGGGCCATTAACAATAAAAACGGGGCAAGAGGAAGGGCAGGTTCAGGAGTCCGAGATCAACTTGGTTTGAGACAATAACGGTCTTGAGGACTGCAGTGTTTTGCATGGAAGAATTGTACAAGTAACAAGACCTTGTACCTCAAGAGCCAAAGATTACTAACTTTAACTAGTCCTCACGCAGATCTTTCTGAAATGCTCCTCCCATACTTTTAGTATATGGAAAAGTCAGTGAAGTTATTTCCAGTGGTTAACCCACCATTATGATATCTTTTATTATTGTGACAAAGTCAAGAATTGTTAAAGCACTGACCCTTACAGAAAATGCCCCATGTCTTTGACTTTTTATAACTAACTTTGTTCCTTTTTTTTTTTTCTGATTATAAAATTTTTATACAGCCTTAAGTTTTTTTTTTTTTTTTAAAAAGGTTATTTACATTTGAATAGTTTTTCCTATCTCCTCCCAGATTGTGCAACTTTGGCTCCCTTTAATATGTTTGGAGCAGCATCCCTCTCATTTGATCTAGATTTAGGCTGGAAACTCACACAATTGAGCTTATTGCAATTGCATGTGAAGAGGACTCTCAGGATAGATAAATGCTTAGCTGAACTGTTAGGACAGAGCTTTCTAGTAGATTGTGAGAGAAGCTTAGGCTGTGGAATCAGATAGACTCCAGTACCAATCGCCTCTTTGACTGGTATTATTAAACTGGTATTAGCGGTATCGAGAGCTTCAACAAATTACCTTATCATCCTCAGCTCCAGTTTCCTCAAGGTGAAAATCAAGATAACACCTGAGCAACCCCCAGTCTATTGCCTGGAAACAACTTTTAAACCTTGAACCAAAGCTAATCCTATGAAGTCATCTTTAAACTAAACAGTAGCTTAGCTCACTAAATAACGTTTGCCTTGAGTATTGCATGCACCATTTTAAAGAATTACTTATTTGAGATCAAGATGGCAACAGTTCATCTAAAGCACAGATGAGAATTCTAACAGGCAGAGAGTCTCAGTTAACAACGGTGAAACAATATCGGTGGAAATAGGGAGAATGGTGATGCTATGTGTAGTATGTCATCCTTGCCAATGAGCTGTATGCTTAAAAATTACTGAACGGGTGTATGTTATGTTGTGTACATTTTCGTCAAGAATTAAAAAAATAATAATAACACCTAATTTGCATGGCTGTTGTAAGCATAAAAAGAAATATCATGGGACATGTCAGTCATGATGCTGGACTTCACACTAGTTCCCTCTCCCATGCACCACTCCCAAACATCATGGTGTGGCGGGAGGACAATGGTTCTCAGACTTAAGCATGCATCACAATTTCCTGCCAGGCTTGTTAAAATACTGAGTGCTGGGCCCAGACCCCCAGGATTCTGAAGGTTGGGGACCAAGAAATTGTATTTTGAAAAAATCCTTGGCGATGCTGTTATTTCTGGCCCGGGGAGCACACGTTGAGAATCTCTGGTCTAGGGATAGACTTGGGCTCAAGTCCCTGCTTTTCCACTCAGTAGTTATATTTGCACAACTTCTCTGAGCCTTAGTTTTCTCATCTAAAGCATAAGCATTAAAATAACCAGAGCCTCACAAAGTTGTAGTAACCGTTAAATGAGGTGGCAGTTGGAAAAACTCTGCACTTCATGGTGGTGTTCTTGGTCGTTGTGGACTTGGCCTCTGACTCATGCACCATGGAACAGAATGCCACCCAGACCTGTGCCATCCCCATGTGGGTTACAGGTCGGACTGCCATGATCCATAGAGTTTTTTGACTAATCTTCAGTAGTAGATCACCAGGCGTTTCTTCTCAGTCAGTCTTAGTCTGGAAGCTACTCTGAAACCTGTTCACCATCATAACAAACTTCCACTGACAGACAGATGGTGGTTACACAGGACGTGCTTTGGCCAGGAATCAAACCTGGGTCTTCCACAAGAAAGACGAGAATTCTACCACTGAACCACTAATGCAAACAGTGGCACTTAATAGGTCTTTGCAAATTTTTTATTTTCTCTCTTTGCCTTCCTCATTAGCTTAAGGAGATTTTACTTTCCCAGTGACTTACAGGCACTAGATGATTCTGCTCCTAGAATTATGTGTATCTGGTCTAGGATACTTTACAAATAAGACATCTGTCATTTGCTCAGCAAGAGCAACAGTAGACTCGGTGATAGGTACTAAACATTGATCTTGTACAGGTAGCTCAGGAGACCAATTTCATTAACTTCCCACCTGTTTACCTCCTGGGGAAAGAATGGACTCATTAAAAAATATTCGCCTCTGCAGACTAGAAAGGGCTTTACAGGAGAGAATATAGAAATCAACAGAGTTTTTCCATTGGGAGTATGTGGGGTGTGGGGTGAGGTACCTTTTAAGATCACATCTAAAAGTAAGTTACAAAGCAGGTATGACTCTAATTGGATTTATTCTATTGAAATGACATGCTCTCCAGGAAAAAAAAAACAACAGTGTTTTTCTGCTGTGAAACTGGTTTGCTGGTGTTCTGCCAAATGGAAGCCTTATCATAGTAAATACATCAACTTTAATTATTCATTTCTATTTGCTTGAAGAAATATTCTTATGTGACATACATATGTTCATACATTTCCTTGTTGCAGCAACATGAATTAAATAAGACACTTTCACACATAAATGCAACTCCAAGAGTTATTATTGCTAACTTGTGTTCTCTATACCATTCACACATTTTTCCATTTAGCTAGAGATAAGGTAGTGTTTTGGGAATGGGCAAGGAATATGGAGCAAAAGATGAGGATCTTTTTAGTGTTCTTTTGAGTAAAGAAAAAAGAAGGCACAGGCTACCATCTGCTATTATTGATGAATTGCAACATCTCTGTCGATGGAGATTTGTTCACATACAGCTGATTCACCAGCTTTGTCTACTGAATCTATAAAATCAAAACAAGGCTTCAAGTCTTTCCAGGCCAGCTTCGTGACAAACACATTAGAGTCTGTTGCACCATCTGCTGTTGATTGAAGGAAATGCTCACTGAGACATTATGAGTTAAATGTTGTTATGTGCCGTTGAGTCGGACCCTACTCACGGTGACCCTCCTTGGATTTCCCAGGCAGTATCACTAAGGAAGTAGATTGCCCCATCTTCCTTCCGAGGAGTGGCCACTGTTTTTCTTATACATTATTTACTATATATTGTTGCTTTTGTTAGTTGCCACTGAGTCCAATGTGAAATTGTTATGATCTCAATGCAAGGCCATTTCAGAATGCATACCAAATTTCAATAGAAAACAACTGGAGAATATCTGTCAAATTGAAAAACACACATATCCTTGGTCTAGTCCAGCAATTCCATTCCTATGGATTCATTTTATGGATACATTTATACTCAAAACGCTAAACTCACTGCTGTTGAATCTGTTTCGGCTCATAGCGACCCCTCCTTGGGTTTCAGAGGCGATATTTCTACAGAAGTAGATGGCCCAGTCTTTCTTCCGAGGAGTGGCTGGTGGGTTTGAACATGTGCACAAAATGTGTGTAAGGATATTCCTAGAAGCACTGACTATAATAGCAGAAAACCCGAAACAAGTTAAATATTCATCAATAGGGTATTGGTTGAATAAGTTATGGTACACCCATACAATAGGTCTACCAGGAAGCTGTTTTAAAAATAAGGCAAATCCATATCTAAAGATGTGAGATGATGACCAAGAGAAACTGAAGAAAAAAAAAGAACAACAACTAAAACAGTGTTTTTGTTATGCTGACATTGACGTAAAAATGTTTGTACCTGTGTAGGCTGTTCCTGGAAGGATACCGAAGACAGTGGTAACTGTGACTGACATTGAAGAGGTGAACCAGGGAGATCAGAACGAGAAGGACATGAACTTCTCATTGTTTATATTTTATCCTTAAGGAATAATTTCAAACTACACTTTGGAGGAGTTTTTCAGTGAAGGAAAGAAAAGAAGTAGGGTTGTAGCTGGAGAGGGAGGTGGGGTCTAGGGAGAGTTCTTTTTAAATGGTGGTTATCTGTCTATATGAATGATCTAGGAGAGAGTGAGAAACTAAAGGTGCAGGAGAAAGGGTCATTTTAGGAGCAATGTCCTTCATTAGGGTCAAGGAAAAGGGGTCTAGGGCACTAGTGGAAGAGTTGGCCTTAGGAGCAGATGAGCAGGTGTGATTATCCTGGAGGTGGTTGGAATGGGGTAGGAGTATTAGAAACTTGAGGAGAGATTGTTGTTGTTGTTGCTGTTAGGTGCCATGGAGTCAGCTACAAGTCATAGCGACTCTATATACAACAAAACAAAACACTGCCTGGTCCTGCACCATCCTCTCAATTCTTGTATGCTAAAGCCCATATTTGCAGCCACAGTGTCAATCTATCTTGTTGAAGGTCTTCCCCTTCTTCACCCACCCTCTACTTTACTTTCCTCCTCCACTGGGAGGAGAGATTAGAAGACATGAAATAGTTGTTTCCGAGAGGGAGAAGATGAATTCACTAGGATAGTGGACGTCATATCGTGATTGTCAGTGTTGAGAGTCCACATGACATGTACAATCTTACATTTGAGTCCAGTATCATGGCTGCATGATACTTCCCAGCATTGTTCACCTGTTCAGGTGCAAGCTCATGATAAGAGGAGAGGTGGGTTTTGCAGCTTTGGGATTTTTTAGATGAGTATGTCAAGAGCAAGATGAACCAAAGTACTTAAGGGCATTGCAAGAGAATATTTGTAGTGTGGGATCATGGAAGCCAAGCTGAGTATGAGGGACAAGAGGGATGAAGGGGTTCTGATCCACAATGAAAAAGGATGGAGCTCTTTGCTTTGTTCTCTGGTTAACCTATATGTTGAAGTTAACCTATGCTCAAAACTCACTGCTAAAGAGTCGATTCCAACTCTTACTCTTGTAAAATTTATCCTGTGAGTGTTGAGCTTTTGAAATCAACTCTGTCTATATTCTCTGAGATGTGCATCATCTGAATATTTGTAGAATTTACTTCTTAATATTTACCCAATTTGTTGAAAACATGGAGTAGAATAGGACTCAGGACAGAATTCTATGGTTTCCTCCTTGAAAAACTAAAAGAACCAAACTCACTGCCATCGAGTTGATTCCGATTCATAGTGATCTCCTTTGGGTTTCCAAGGTGGTAGGCAGTTTCTACGGAAGTAGATCGTCCAGTCTTCCTTCCACGGAGTTGCTGATGGGTTTGAACCACCAACCTTCTGGTCAGTAGTCAAATGCCTTAGGCACTACGCCACCAGAGCTCCTTTTCCTTCTTGAAAGTTTCTCTAAATCATCAGCTTTCCAAGTAATGGAAGTAGTAATGTTGTTGTTGTTGTTGTGTGCCGTCGAGTCAGACCCGACTCAGCGACCCCTCCTTGGGTTTCCGAGGCAGTATCACTACGGAAGTAGATGATTGCCCAACCTTCCTTCCAAGGAGTGGCTGGTGGGTTTGAACCACCAGCCTTGGAAGTGCTAATAGAGGTGTTATATTCTTGTGGAAGGAGCTCTGGTAGCATAGTGTCTAAGGCACTTGACCGCTAGCCAGAAGGCTGGAGGTTCAAACCCACTAACCACTCCTTGGAAGGAAGGTTGGGCAATCTACTTACCTAGTGATACCACCTCAGAAACCAAGGAGGGGTCGCTATGAGTCGGGGCCGACTCAAGGGCACACAACAACAACTACATTACTACTTCCATTACTTGGAAAACTGATGATTTAGAGAAACTTTCAAGAAGGAAAAGGAGCAACAACAACAACAACAACAATTCTTGTGAGAGTTCTAAGCCCTGGAATATCGGTGGAAATGTGCAAAGGTTTGAGAGTAGGGCAAACAGATGTAGGAGGCATTCTGTGTTGGAAAAAAATATAATAGAACATGTAGAGACAAGGTGAAAGTTGTGAATATCTTTGACAGGTTAAATTATAAGTTGGGTTTATTTTGATCTAGGAGACAAAGACAGTCATCTACCAACATATAAGTCCTTGCCTTATGGGTGTTTTTTCATTTATCTTGATGTCTTAAAAAGGTTTCTTGAGATCCATGATTTCAAGAGGGGTCATTTTAAATTAATATTGTTGGGTGTCCATACATACATAAAAGTTAAAGATTTAGTTTAAAAGCAAAATCCAATAGCTCTTATTCATGGGAGACAGTTATGCCTCTGCTCTTTTAAAAAATAGTGAACCTCTGTCCAAGCTATCCTTTACTTTCATAGAATCTAGACCTATTAGAACTTAAAAAAAAAAAAAAAGGTTGTTTCACACTGCAACTATTGAGCAGAACTTTCTCACACACAGTTTGTACAAGCAGCTGCTAGTTCAACTTGTAGTGCTATGTTCCAGTCCATACAGTAGCACCTCACTTTCAAGTATGTTGTCATAGTTGTTATTGTTGTTGTTACGTGCCGTCAAGTCGTTTCCGATTCATAGCGACCCCATGCACAGCAGAATGAAACACTGCCTGATCCTGCGCCAGCCCCACAATCCCTGCTATACTTGAGCCCATCATCACAGCCACCGTGTCAATCCATCTCGTTGAAGGCCTCCCCCTCCTTCGTCGACCC
>NW_006921605.1:16133741-16138757 GCF_000298275.1 Orycteropus afer afer | reverse complement strand
GAGATGCACCTGGTGCACAGGTAACAGCCCAGCTTATAGACTGAAACAGACTAGGAAGAAAGAAGAGACCGCCCACTTCTCAAAGAATTGGCCAGGGAAAACCTTATGAATAGCAAAGAAACACTGTTGTCATAGCTAGTTGCCATCAAATCACCTCCAACTCATGGTGACCCCGTGTACAACAGAACAAAACATTGCCTGCCCGTATACCACCTTCACGACCTTTGCTACATTCAAGTGCATTGTTTCAGTCACCGTGTATTTTGAATGCCTTCCAACCTAGGGGCCCATCTAAGGCACTCTATTGGATAATATTCTGTTGTGATCCATAAGGTTTTTGTTGACTAAGTTTTGGAAGGAGATCACCAGGCCTTATTTCCTACTCTCTCTCTGTCTGGAAGCTCCACTGAAACTTGCCCACCGTGGGTGACCCTGATGGTTTTTGAAATACTGGTGGCATAGCTTCCAATATAGTAGCAACATGCAAGCCCCCACAGTACAATAAACTGACAGACTGGTGGTGGAGATGATTCATCAAATCCTTTGGTAAAATGGAGATGCACATTATAGCTAAAGCATATCCTTTTCCCAAATAGCCTAATGACTATGTCAAAAAAGAAACTGGGCTTCCTTTGTCATAACCTGTTCAAAAAGAGCCCATGGTGTCTATCAGTGATCATTTCACATTCATCTAAATGCTCATAAACCATTGGTTTAAAAATTAAGACGGGAATAGGAGGGAAATTCCTCATCATAATAAAGGCATATACACAAAAATACCAGCCAACATTGTTCACAATGGAGAGAGGCTGAAAGCATTTCCCTTAGGAACAGGAACTGGACAAGGACACCCTCTATCTCTACTTCTCTTTGACATCGTATTGGAAGTCCTAGCCAGGGCATGAAAGCAAGAGAGGGAAATAAAACGATATCTGAATTAGTAAGGAAGAAGTGAAACTATCCCTGTGTGAGGATGATGTGATCCTATACACAGAAAATCCCCAAGATAGCTGCCAATTCCCAGAGGTAGCTCAGAGGGCAGAAATCCAAAGTCACAAAACAAAATATGTATGAACTGTTGAGTGGGAAATGAATTTGCTGTGTAGACTTTTACCCAAATCACAAGAAAATCAATCAACAAAAAAATAAAAGTCCAGACCATTGAGCTGTTGTGGATTTATGTCAAATTAACTGATGTTTATGACATGATATGACCTTGAGTCTATCCCACCTGAACTTAGAGGTCATCTGAAGAATAGATTTGAAGCACTGAACACTAGTGACTGAAGACCAGAGGAATTGTGGGATACATCAAGGACATCATATGTAAAAAAAGCAAAAGGTCATTAAAAAGACAGGAAAGGAAGAGAAGACAAAAATGGATGTCAGAAGAGACTCTGAAACTTGCTCTTAAAAGGAGAGTAGTTAAAGTGAATGGAAGAAATGATGAAGAAAAGAACTGAACAGAAGATATCAAAGGACAGCCGGAGAGAACAATTAAAGTGCTATAAGCTCTGGTAGCATAATGCCTAAGGCACTTGACTGCTAACCAGAAGGCTGGCAGTTTAAACCCACCAGCCACTCCTCAGAAGGAAGGTTGGGCAATCTACTTCTGTAGTGCTACTGCCTCGGAAACCCAAGGAGGGGTCACTGTGAGTTGGGTCTGACTCGATGGCACATAACAACAACAACAATGAAACATGCAAATACCTGGAGCTGGAAAATCAAAGGGGAAGAACATGCTTGGCATTTTGTAAGCTGAAAGAACTGAAGAAAATATTCAAGCCTCGAACTGCAATATTGAAGGCTTCTCTGAACAAAATATTGAACAATGCAGGAAGCATCAAAAGAAGATGGGAGGCACGCACAGAGTCACTGTACCAAAAAAAATTGTTTGAAATTCAACCATTTCAGGAGGTAGCACATTATCAAGAATAATTGTATTGAAGGAAGAAGTCCAAGCTGCACTGAAGGCATTGACAGAAAACAAGTCTCCAGGAACTGATGGAACATGCATTGAGATGTTTTAGCAAATAGATGCAGCGTTAGAGGCACTCACTTGTTTATGTTAAGAAATTCAGAAGACAGGTACCTGGCCAACTGACTGGAAGAAATCCAAATTTGTTCACATTTCTAAATAAAGGTGATCCAACAGAATGTGGAAATTATTGAACAATATCATTAATATCACACACAAGTAAAAGTTTGTTGAAGATAATTAAATAATTGCAATGGTCTCTTGACAGGGAACTGCCAGAAATCCAAGCCAGATTCAGAAGGGGATGTGGAATGAGGGATATCATTGCTGATAACATATGGATCCTGGCTGAAATCAGAGAATACCAGAAATATGTTTATGTGTATTTTATTGACTATGCAAAGGCATTAGACTATGTGGATTATAACAAATTATGGATAACATTGTGAAGACTGGGAATTGCAGAGCACTAAATTGTGCTCACGAGGAACTTGTTCATAGACCAAGAGGCAGTTGTTTGAACAGAGCAATGGACTACTGCATGGTTTAGAATTAGGAAGGGTGTGCATTAGGGTTGTATCCTGTACCATATTTATTCAATCTGTATGCTAAGCAAATAATCTGAGAACCTGGAATATATGAAGAATGAGGCATCAGGATTGGAGGAAGATTCATTAACAAGCTGTGATATATTGATGACACAACCTTGCCTGCTGAAAGTGAAGATTACTTGAAGCACTTACTGATGAAGATCAGAGACGATAGGGTTCAGTATGGATCACACCTCTACATAAAGAAAACAAAAATCCTTGCAACTAAACCAGTATGCAACATCATGACAAATAGAGAATAGATTGAAGTCAAGATTTTATTTTACTTGGATCCACAATCAATGCCCAAGGAGAATAGTTGAGAAATCGAACAATTTATTACATTAGGGAAATCTGCTGCCAAAGATTTCTTTAAAGTATTTAAGAGCAAAGATGTCACTTTGAAGACTAAGGTGCACCCAACCCAAGTCATGGTATTTTCAATCACCTCATATGCATGTGGAAGCTCGACAATGAATAAGGAAGACTCCAGAAGAATTGATGTATTTGAATTGTGGTATTGGTGAATATTGAGTGTATCATGGATGTGATAGTTGGGGTTATGTGTCAAGTTGGCTGGACCACAAATCTGGGTGGTTTAAGCAATTGTGATGCTGTTATTCCCATGATGAGATCGGGTGTACATGTTTTTTCAACAGCCAATATGTTGAAAGGGGATTTCCCTAGGGGTGTGGTCTGCTTCCAGTGTATACGGACATCCTGGGAAAACAAGAGAATCTTCTGTTGATGTGGATCCTGTTGTGCTACCTACAACTGTCTGTGAGTGAACAATCCATCATTCGGCCTGGTGATCTGGGATTCATCGTCTGCCAGAGTCAACAGCCATATACTGCCTGCCAACCTTGAGCTCATCAGCCCTGCAGCTGCGTGAGTTGGAAAAAAGTCTCCAGTTTGATGTTTGGTCCAGGAACTTGGGACTTGCCAGCTTCTGTAAGTGTGTAAGCCATTTTCCTAAGATAACTTTCTCTCTCTGTATATATAGATAAGCTCTACTGGTTGTGCTTCTCTAGAGAACCCAGTCGAACATGATGGACTTCTAGAAGAATGAACAAATCTGTCTTGGACAAAGTATAGTTGGAACGTTCCTCAGAAGCGAGAATGGCCAGACTTCTTCTCTCATACTTTGGTCATGATGTCAATCAGTGAAAAAGGGGAAGACTCTCAGTGAGATGGACTGATACAGTGGCTGCAGGGATGGGCTCAAGCAGAGCAAGGACTGTGAGGGTGGCGTGGGACTGGGCAATATTTTGTTCTGTCGTATGTAGATAGGGTGGTTAGGATTCGGAACTGACTTGACAGCATCTAACAACAACAACAACAACTGATAGTTGATGATAAGAATCTATTATTTTTATTTTTGTGTTTTTAGGCTTCTCTCCTGTTTATCTTTTTTTTTTTTTTAAATACAATTCCATTTCCTTTTTGTGATTCTGTTTACCTTTTTTTTAAATTTCTTTTTCCCATACCATAAAATGATAAAAACAAATTAATAGAATTTGGATATAGCTCACTGCTGTCGAATCAGTTCCAACTCATAGCAACCCCTCCTTGGGTTTCCAAGGCAATATCTCTATGGGAGTAGATTGCCCAGTCTTCCTTCTGAGGAGTGGCTGGTGGGTTTGAACCGCCAGCCTTCTGGTTAGTGGTGATATGCCTTAGGTACTATGCCGCCTCTGCTACTAACTCATGTACTATTATTATTAAGGTTCATTAACTTCCAACATGATCCAATATAATCTGAAATTTGATTTTTTAAAGAATTTTTTATTGAGATAAAATCACATAACACAAAGCCCTCCTTCCATATTTAGTATTGATATATAAAAATGCTGAAAAGAAATAACTCTAGGTGGTGATATTATAGGACTTTTATTTGTTTTATATGTTTGTGTTCCAGATTAATTAAACTAATATTATACTACTTTTGTAATGAGGAAAAGAAGCATATAATTCCCATATGTATGAACCATATATCATTCATGAACTCAAACATCTTTTCTTTTGTTTGCATGGTCCGACCTCCACTCTTGTTGTCCTTGCAATTTTCTCAACCTTCATCTTGTTGTGGATTTAGATTAGACAGTATAGTTCTTGACACTTTGAAGATTAGATCTATGCCAGACTTGGAATTCATGCCATGTAATAAGCCCCTTCTCCCATCCTTTTTAATGGTCTTTTTATATCTGAGCTCATCAGAGAACTTCTTGAGGGGAAGTTTCTCTGGCTGCCTCCTCATTTTCTTCCACATCAGATCATTGATGAATGCATTTTCAGCATTTTATTCTTAGCCCCTCATCTTTCAATCCTCCTCTTTTAGAATATCTAGAGATGAGATCATACCTATCTTTTCTTTGGATTTCTTCCTCTTTTTTTAATTTTAAATTATTATTATTATTATTAATTTAAATTGTGATTTGGGTGAAGATT
>NW_006921605.1:16125269-16131686 GCF_000298275.1 Orycteropus afer afer | reverse complement strand
AAGGGGGAAAAGAAAAGAAAAAACCCTTAAATTAAAAAAAAAAAAATTTCAACCAGGAACAGGGAAAAGAAAAAATGCTGTAAACTAGGATCTGGGAGGGGAAGATTAAGAATAATAATAAAAAGGACAAAAGTATTAATAATATTAGTTGTTTTAAAACAGACAAATACAAGCAAACTAATCACCAGAAAAAAGAAAGTGAAAAAGAAAGAAATAAAAATAAAAATAAAAAAAGAGAAAAAAACATCGGTGGAGGACAGGGCAGGGCACCCAGGCTCTGTCTGAGCACACAGACTGTGATGGAGTTCTTGTAGGCCCAGAAGGTAGGTGGGAGTGGAGGATGGCCACACCTCCGTTCACCAAGCGGGTATGGGGTATAAGAGTAACAAGAGGAATGTTATACTTTTTCAGTCTTGCAGGTCCTGAGTGTCTTTTCTTTGGATTTCTTAAAAGATGCTTTTGTAAATAATCTATAAACTTGGGTGAGAGATCCCAACATCCTCTTTCACTGTGTTCTAAAATATCATTGTCTCTTTGTCCCAAACTTGCCCTAACTTGGGTCTTCCCATGAAGCAAGTAAAGGGAAGGAGGTAGGACCAGACATGAGAGCTGTACATGAGGACTGGACAGAGGGCTGAGAACATTGAGCTGTAGCCATGGAGCAAAAGCCTGGCTGGGAGGTCTTGTGATCAATGGGTGTTAGTTGGGTGATATGATGACCACACTGATCTTGGGGAAATATATGTCCTATTTTCTACACAAAGTCCTATGATTGTGTTGCCCATGAGTAGTAAGTTCAGGTAAGCAGTATCCTTACAAAACACTCATATAACACATGTGAACAACATGTCTATTTTATATTTGTAGATTTCCATACAAGCATGTCTTGTTTTTTTTTCTCCAAAGATGGAAATTGATTGTCCATCTTATCAATTCATAACATTTTTTAAAAAATCAGCAAAATAATAATAATAATAATAATAATCTGACAATATTTTTAAAAAAGAAAAAAAAAAGAGGAGCTCTGGTAGCATAGTGCCTAAGGCATTTGACTGCTAACCAGAATGCTGTTGGTTCAAATCCACCAGCCACTCTTCAGAAGGAAGGTTGGGCAATCTACTTCTGTAGTGTTACTGCCTTGGAAAGCCAAGGAGGGGTCGCTCTGAGTCAGGTCCAACTTGACGCAAACAACAACAACAACATTAAAAAAAGAGGAAAGTAAAACATCACATTTCCGCTACCTACTTTTAAAACTGCCACTAACATCTTGCAGTAGAATATGGTACATGGCTTTTTGTCTTTTATTTGTTTGTGTTTTCCAGTAATGAGTATCAATTTATCGAGTCTCACTGAAATCTGCTAGATTGTATGATTTTTTTTTTTTTTAGGTAGAAATTTCCAGTACTTTAGTACAAGACTCTTG
Source organism: Orycteropus afer afer (assembly GCF_000298275.1). Lineage (NCBI taxonomy): Eukaryota > Metazoa > Chordata > Mammalia > Tubulidentata > Orycteropodidae > Orycteropus > Orycteropus afer. The sequence continues at coordinate 16,130,263 of NW_006921605.1, read as the reverse complement.
AGGCATTTGTACTAATGATAAGAAGAAGGTTAATGACAGCTATGTTTCATCAAGCATTCACTATATGCCAGATAATTTACTGAGTACTCAGCATGTGTTCTAATTTAACCCTGGCCACAATCATTTGAAGTAGGTTTCATTTTTTAATCCCCATTTGACAGGACTGTAGAATGTGACTTGCCCAAGACGGCACAGCTAGTAAGAAGCAGAACCAGCACTCAAACTCAGTTGTACCATGACCGAAACCCTCTACCCCACACTCAGTCCTCTTAAACTGTGAACTCCTTAGAGGCTACAGTCAAGTCTTCATTACTTCTGAGCTGCCAGTATCAACCACAAAGCACAACTCTGAAAGGGCTTAGTAAATGTTTGTAATAGCATGAACGAATGCACGGAAACCAGGAAGTAACTCACAGGAAATCAGGGGGTGTGCAATATAGAAAACATAAAAATTGTCTCGTTTTGGGAAAAAAGAAAACATGTGGAAACCTATCAGTTGAACTTGACTTAGGTAAACGCTGACAGATTGGATCAGTGGGTATTAACCCTCACTGTGATCATAATTAGCTGAGTGCTATAAAAATTGTTGTTGTTGCTGTTAGACATTGCTGAACAAGTTATGACTCACAGTGACTCCATGAACCACAGAATAAAACACTGCCCGGTCCTAGCAGGCATGCTGTCTCCAGGGAGTGGTCCTTCCTCATAACATGTCCAACGTATGTGAGACGAAGTACTTCTAAGGAACATTCTGGCTGTACTTCTTCCAAGACAGATTTGTTTGTTCTTCTGGCAATATATTCTGGCAATGTACTATTCAATACCCTACCCCCCCAAAAATCTGTTCCACTTTTTCTTGACTATGGCCCTAGGCATTGGTATCTTTTTTTCCTTTTTTTTTTTTAACTCTCTGGAAAATTCTAATGTGCAACCAGGGTTAAGAATAACTAGTCTAGGTAATGATAGAATTGCAGTATATAAAATATTAGCTTTTTCTAGGTAAAAGCTATTTACACGTAGGGAATCCCAGTGCACATATAGAAAAAGATGTCTCAGTACTAACTTAGGCTGATGGTGCATTTCTAGAGGGAGTCCTGATAGCAAAATGGTTAGGCTTTCTGCTGCTAACAGTGAGGTTGGCTGCTCAAACCCACCCAGAGGCTCTGAGAGAAGAAGACGTGGCAATCTGCTCCTGTAAAGATGAGAGCCTAGGAAGCCCTGTGGGGCAGTTCTACTCTGTCACTTGGGGTCACTAGAAGTCAGAAGCACCTCCACAGCACCCGACAACAACAACAACATGCATTTATAGACATATTTGATTATGCCCCAAGACGTGCTTTCTTACCCCTTTGCAAACATGTCCATAGTGTATGATGGGTTTTACTCTCATAGGAGCAAAGGCATCTGCATCTTTCCATTGGAAGCTGGCGGATATTGGTCAGAAAGATCCTAATCTAGAAAGAGACAACACTGAAAACAGGATTTTTTCTGTTGTTGTTTTAACTGAATCTGTTGCTAAATGTTTAATGTTATGGCCAAAGTCTCTGTTTGTGAAGTAAATAAGAACGTTTTAAAGAGGTGATGCAATGTGTAGTTGCAGGAATACAAAACCTTGAACTCTGTCTGAATCTGGGTCTTTGCAGTTTAATTTATAAATTAGGGTAGGAAAAGATATAAAGTCATTAAGAATTTCATGCCCAAGGTAAAACAAATACTGTCATGTGTTCTTCAACCCAAGACTCTGTGCATTCTTGTTCATGGTCAATGAAATGTAACACATTATAGGGCAACATTGAATTCAAGAGTTAGCTAACTTTTAATGGTGAATATAAACCAAAACCAAACTCACTGCCATTGAGTCGATTCCAACTCATAGCGACCCCCACTGGGTTTCCAAGGCAGCAAATCTTTACAGAAGTAGACTGCCTGATCTTCCTCCTGTGGAGCAGCTGATGGGTTTGAACCACCAGCCTTCTGGTCAGCAGCCCAATGTCTTACCGCTACACCAGCAGAACTCCTTTAGTGGTGAATCCAAGGACCTAACAATACAAAATAGCCACTTGATTTGCCAGAGTCCCTTGGATTTTGTCTTAATGGTCTTTCCATTTGCTCTGCCAAATTAAACTTCAATGTAAGTTTAATTGTGTCTTTAGAATGTCATTTACCACCAATTATTAGGCTGTTCCTGGGAAAATTTTCTTAGCTGAACTATATGGAGAAGAGGATAGACCAAACAACAGATTAAGCACATAGTGCTAAAGTTATATGGAACAATGTATCACAAATCAGAAGATGAAAATAAATGAATGGTATAACTGCACCTCATCTCACCAAAAGGTTTTTCATTAAGCCCATATGTGTTTTTGGAAGAGTTCTGTGAACATCTCGTAGTTTTCAGACATGTTCATGTGACAAAGCATTCAGGACTAATAATTATAATTTATTAATTCTACAGCTTACAAGTCATTATCCTCACATTTAATTACCCAAAAAGGGACATTTTTCCTAGAAATAATAATTATAATAACCACCAGTATGTATGACTCCCTGTAAAAATTGTCAAACTTAGTTTGATTTGGTTATTTCTTCATTTTCCAGTTATTATTACTTTTGTACCATTTTTCAAGGTCACCATAGTGGACAGATTTGAGACTAAGAAAGGTTTGGATATCTAATTCCAAAAATGAGCCAAGGGAAACCTGATGGGGCATAACAGAACACTGTTTGGCTCTTTTGCTCTGGACACATACGATGAGGGATTAACAGCTGGAAGAGGACGTCAAGCTTGGTGAACAGGAGGGCCTGCAAGGATGAGGGAGACTCTCGGTGAGAAGGACTGACAAAAGAGCCGCAGTGAGCAACTTCAATGTGCTGGTGATCGTGAGCATGTTGCAGGACCAGGCAACATTGCATTCTGCTGTGCGTTAAGGTCACTGTGCACCGGAGTCAACTCGACAACAGCTATGTATCCTTCAGTCTTTGTCTTTTAAGCATTCATCTTTTTGAAGATTACAGGGTAGTCATTTTAGGCAATCTCCTTCACCTTGGATGTATACAATACTTCCTCACAATGTGAACCAGGTTATTACAATTTTGGCAGAAATATCACAAGAGTGGTGCTGTGCTCTTTTCATTGTATGCTATTAGGGGAACACATATGTCAACTTGTCCCATTACCAGTGGGATTACTTTTAATTAGTCATTAAGTTGGGTCTGCCAGTTTTTTCCACTATAAATTGCTCGGTTTTGTCCTTTGCAATGAATAAATATTTTATGTGGAACTACTTTTAAGAGCCAGTAAACAAGTGGTCAGCTTCTCATTTGTCATCCCACTTGCACCACCTAATCTTAGCATCCACTGATATCTCTAGAAAGAATTAAATATTTCTATGATAGTTGTCAAATGGTGGTTTTCTAATTCTGATATTCCTTCTATATTTATTACTTGGCATTCCACTGTAAGGAAGAAATTTCTCATTTCATTGATTCCTGCTTTATTCAGTGGATAATAACCCATTATAATGGATTAGTAGTATTTCTTATTTTATTGCCAAGTTGTTCCGGATTTGACCAGTGAGAGCCTCATCAAATGGCTTCTAGGTCTTTTTGATATAAACCTGTCATTCTCTGAGCACAGAAAGGAAAGTAGAAAGGAAGGGAGGGAGGAAGGGAAGCCGTTGTTTTTAAGTGGAGGCATAATTAACATACAATAAAATGTACAAATCGTAAATGTTCAGTTCTATGAGTGACTGTACCCAAGTAAAGCCAAACCCATTGTCATTGAGTGGATTTAGATTTATAGTGACCCTAGAGGACCAAGTAGAACTGCTCATAGGGTTCCCAAGGTGTAATCTTTACTGAAGCAGACTGACACTTTTCTTTCCCCTGTGGAGTGGCTGGTGGGTTGGAACTGCCAACCTTTTTTTTTTTTTTTTTGTCTAGCAGCTGAGCACATAACTACTGCGTCCCCAAGGCTTCTGGGTATCCAAGTAATCACCACATAAAATAAGATATAGAACATCTCCATCCCTCAAGAAAGCTCCCTCTGACAGGGAGTACATCCATCCACCAGCATCATTGAGGAAGACCCCTCCTTCCATCACTGCTCTTCTCAATGTCTACCACTCAGTTAGTAGCTGCTGCCCAAAGTGTTCTCAACTGCTACCTTCTCTTCCCAGATTTCCTTTGCCTGATGCCCAAACTGGTTGATTTGTCTCCCTTTCTCAAAATAACTCACATCTTTGTTCTGTAGAACAACTTGCCTCCCATTAGTTTTCTCACTTCACCTATTGAGGGGATTCTCCACATAAAGGGGAGCCTGGGAGTGAATGAGGAGGGCAACGATGGTTCAGTGGTAGAATTCTCACCCTTCATGTGCGAGACCAGGGATCAGTTCCCAGAAGTGCATCTCAGGCACCACCACTCACATGTTAGTAGAGGCTTGCGTGATGCTGAAGAGGTTCCCGTGGAACTTCCAGACTAAGATGGACTAGAAAGAAAGGCTTGATAATGTACTTCTGAAAACCCTATGGATCACAGTGGTCGTATTCTGCCCTATCCAGGGTTACTATGAATCAGAGTGACTCAATGGCAGCTAAGAACAATGACAATGGTAGTGATCCAAAAAAAAAAAAACAAGAACCTTTCTCTGCTAAGGTGGTGGTGGTGGAGTAAGAAAGATTGTAATTTACTCACAAAATGAGAGGGACCACCGTTATTTCATTTTAGTGGCAGTACATTTTTCCTCTTGTCATGGAACACAATGTTCATTAGGAGCAGACTTTAAGAACCACTGCCTGACACGAGTATTCTCAAACTCATGTGTCTTAAGAAACGTTTAGAGCAAATGGTGTATGTTGCCCTCCCAAGCAACATCATCAGCATTGGCCCATTCTCTCCTCTTCCTCACCATCTTTTCTTCTTTGAATCCCAACTTGCCATTTAATATCAACTTCCCAATCCCTGGACAGATCTAAGGATTGGTCTAGACAAAC
>NW_006921605.1:16123122-16124639 GCF_000298275.1 Orycteropus afer afer | reverse complement strand
GACATTGACTGCAATCCCCACAATGTAACAGCTCTCTTCCCACATCCTCCCTCTGGTTACCCTTTCCCTGTGTCCTTCTTTCCTATGCATTCCTGCCCTCTGAGCTGTCTCCCTGTGCAAATGCTGCCCTTCTGATCTCTCATGATTGATTGTTCTAAGGAGTGTACCTGCCTGGTGTAAATATTCGTGTGAAGAAGTAATCATTTTTTGAGAGAAGACAATGAGCTCAGTCTTTAACACATTAAAGTTGTAGGTGCTTAAGCAAGATGTTCTTTAGAACATCTGGAAACTGGAGCATCATTTTAGTGGGGAGGAGACGGAGACACTGAGTAAGTAATTGTCCCAAGTTTATATACCCAGGCTGTGGGTGGAATTGAGGTTCTTCCATGTTAGTGCATCACCCACTATATACCTAAAACGAAGGAGAACGAGAGGTCAGGGCTCTGACAGGATTCTGTCAGAGGCACTAATGAAACACTTTGTGCCATGAACATAAATGTCATGGGGACAGAGAAACCATCCACCAAAGATTTCACAACAGACCCACAGAAATGAAAAGTCAATGATTAAATAACATGGGTCTCAGAGTACCTTTCAAATCATGATACTTTATCTTCTATATACAGAGATCAGAGTAAACCCTGCAAAAAAGGTTAATGTTTAAGCCCTTTTATTCTTGCATCCTTTTTAGTAGTGGAAAGCCACTTTGGTGGTGCTAGTGTGAATCATTGCCATCCACAATGAATTCTCCCGCTCTCATCTTCTTTGCAAGTTTTCTTTGCCATGTTGCCATTGCAGGCCGAAGTAAGTACTTTGTCTTTTGCAAAAATAATTAATATATCCAACCTCCTACTATTTGTCAGAGATCGGTAGTCATAACTTTAAATTCCATTCTAGGGTGGGTGCTGAAGAGAGACTGGACCGATACTTATTCTTTAATCTACTCATGCTTAAAAGCTCCTTCATAAGATACTTGGCCTAAACTGGCTAAGCCTCAGTGTAGTCACCTGTGAAATGGGGATAAAAATAGTACCTACTTCAATGGGTTGTTGAGGCGATTTGGTGAGATACTGCATATGAAGTATTTGGTACAGAATTTGCCATATTCAATATTTTTCATTTGCACGCTCGCTGAACTGATACAATTCAAATACAGATTTTTTTTTTTTTTAACCAACTGCTCTGTGCTCTATTTCAGCCTGTCCCAAGCCAGATGATTTACCATTTGCCATAGTCGTTCCATTAAAATCGTTCTACGACCCAGGAGAGCAGATCACGTATTCCTGCCGGCCCGGTTATGTGTCCCGGGGAGGGATGAGAAGGTTTACATGCCCTCTCTCTGGCATATGGCCCATGAACACCCTGAAATGTCTACGTAAGTTGGGGCCTCCTCGTACAGTCTCTCCCCTCATTCAGATTCTGGGCATTCTTTGGAAAATCAACCTCATTATGCTTAGGGTGATGAGGGTGATGAGGGACAGCAGAGGCTGCAGACCGGAGAGACCGCTAAGAAACCA
>NW_006921605.1:16109381-16122667 GCF_000298275.1 Orycteropus afer afer | reverse complement strand
GCTAAGCAGTGAAAATAAACTGATCTCAACTCTGGTTATTTTGGTTAATGAGCATAACTTTTGTCAAAATTATACACGTTCCTACTGATTTTAATATGCTTCTTGAGCAAAAGAGATTAAATATAATTTTTAATGAAAAACCACTCTAATATCATTAGGAAAATTTTTTTTTTTTTCAGTAAGCCATCACTCTGGTAAACTAATAATTTCATTTTGTCAAATTATTTTCCAATTCTATATTTTCTCATCATTACAAACGGCATGCACCATTTTGTATTTTTTCTAATTTCATTGAGTATCATTTTACCATGCCTCTACAGTCCTTAGAATCCATATATTATTGGCTGTTATCAATGATCGCTTTAAAATGATGTTCTAGTTTCCAGATGTTTGATTCTAAGGGACATTTTACTTAGGCATCTAAAGCTTTAAGGCCCCCAAAATTGAGCTCACGAATTCAACCCTTGAGGTACTATGATAAGTTAAAACAATTTCTTGAAGGTGAACATTTAGATTGTCCAGATTTTGTTCTCAGAGGTAACAGTGAAATAAATACTTTAGGGCATATATTATCTACTTTTAATTATTTTCTTATAATAGTTACTAGCAGAGTTATTGGATCAAAGGATGAAAATAGGCTTCTATATTTTTATTTTAATGGAAAGTTCTATAAATAGAAATTTACCTTTTTTTATCTTTCAATCACAGCTAGAGTATGCCCTTTTGCTGGACTCTTAGAAAACGGAGCTGTACGCTATACAACCTTTGAATATCCCAACATGATCAGCTTTGCTTGTAACCCTGGGTAAGGCCTTCCAGGTGACTGTGTAGCTAACACACACAGCACATTTCTGTACCTTTAATCTAAACATTCAGACTGGTCCTTTAGGTTGGATTTGTTGAATAGAAATCAATTTTTATCCTGCTCTGGTGGCATAGTGGTTAAAGCTTTCAACTGCTAATGAAAAGGTCAGCCACCAACCACTCCATGGAGAAAGATGAGGCAGTTTGCTTCTGTAAAGATTTACAGCCTTGGAAAGAAGGTAGGGCAGTTCTACTCTGTCCTATAGGGTCATTATGAGTAAGAATTAACTCAATGGTTGTTGGTTTTGCTTTTTTTAATTTTTTTAACATGTGCCACAGTGACATCAGGGGGAAAGTAATGGATAGTGAATAAAACAACTAGTGAAATATGAAGTTATCACCATATCTTATTTTTCTGCCCGTGATTGATTACTTACCTGAAGAGGAACATTGAAACTATTGTAACTGGATGCTAATTCTTTACCATCTCTGGGTCAAGTCTTTTTTTTAATTCAGAAGTATACATTTTTACTCATCTCTGAGAAATACATAATTAATACATCAAGGAAACAGTGGGATGAATAGACATTTTTAACATTATCATGAATTTCTATTAATAAAAGCCAGGCAGATGAAAATGTCTGATTTGAATACATCAGGAAAAAAAATGAATCACTTAGCCTATGAACTTACCTCTTGTGTTTTCTAGAAAAAGAAATCCAAATGCTTTTTTATGCAATCATGAATTAAAATTAGAATAAATTTACCCTTAATAGAAGTTTAGTTCTGGGCCAAATCTTGGCATTTGCTGTTGTGTGCCATGGAGTTGGTTCTAATGCATAGCGACCCTGTAGGACAGAGTAGAACTGCTCAATAGGGTTTCCTAGGTTGTAATCTTTATAGGAGCAGATCACTAGGTCTTTTCTACTGTAGCTAGTGGGTTTGAACTGCCAACCTTTCAGTTAGCAGCTAAACACTTAACCATAGCACCACCAGGGCTCCTTAAATCTTGGCATAAGGATTAGAATATTATAGGCTTAGGGCTAGGGTTTTAGTTATGAGGCATATTTAATTGGCTGACCTGGAAGAGAGAAGAGAATTCCATGGAGAAGTTGAGAAGTGGGATGACAGAAAGCATGGTACCTGTAGTCTTCCCACAATGCAGTTCAGCACCCTTAGCAAGGGAGCTCTTACAGTTGTTCACACATCTCATCTGCCTTATGGGAAGACATCACTCAGACATTGTCAGAAGAGCACACTGGCTGCACTGCACATTAGGGCAAATTTTTACTGAGGATCTTTGTTGAACAAATACTATGTGTGAAAGAGAAACATAGTCCTTTCATCCGAAACATCAATTTGTTGGTGTGTTTGATGGTAAAGGACCTTGACAAAGTTGCCTTCAAGGACAGAATATTACATGCTCAGTGGAGACAGACTGAGAAAGGTCTTCGGGGTAACAGCAATCTAAGATGGGAAAGAAGTCAATAGTACTACCATGAAGCAATGCTCAGTGGGGATGGCATGTGAGATGCCATTGATGGATTATTTTACTGCTTAATGGGCTACATTTTCCTTTTGCAGGTTTTATCTGAACGGAACTCGTTCTGCCCAATGCACCGAGGAAGGAAGATGGAGCCAGGAGCTTCCTGTCTGTGCTCGTGAGTCTGTGGGCCCTAAGGTTTAGCATTTCTAACAAGCTGAGTTATGAAGGAAGCTGAGCAACCCATCCCAATTAGTCTGGGATTTTCCTGGATTCAGTATTGAATGTGCCATGTCCCAGGAAACCCTTCAGTATCAGCCCAATGAGATGACACCACCATCTTGCTCTGGAGGATGAAAATGGTCACTTTGGGGTGATGGAAGGGAAGCATCTTACTTATGAACACATTTCACATCTTCCACCTGGTAGAGCCAGTGGTTGCTGTGTTTGTTAACGCCAACACTCCCACAGTGTTTGGCAGGGGAATGAGAATGGGTGTATCCCTCTCTCATGGTCTACCACCATTTGACTAGAAGTAGTTCTGGAAACAATGGGATGAAACCACCACCCTCCCTGGAACCTCATTCATTCACTCAATAAACACGTATTGAGAACCTACTATGTACCAGATCCTACTTTCAGCACTGAGACTTCAAGGCCAAAGGACACTTGGCCCCATCTTTAGGGAGCAAGTCTGGAGATGAGGAAGACAAGGAAAGCAGCCATCACAGTACACTCAGAGCCCATTTACAGCGCCTTGCAACCTTGAAGTGGTTGAGAGTCCTCCAAAAGGTAGTGATGACTTATTCAAGTGATGCTCAGACAGGTGATCAGGGTCAGTGCTGGGCTTTGCTAATATACAGAGAGGGACACTCTTATGCTCTCTAATGTATAATTGATACAAGCCCACTCTTTGACCAGGAGGCCTGGACTTTGCAACCAGATCTGTCCTAGCAAAAGCAAGTGGAAGAGTAAAGCAATTTTAAATGAATACGAGTTTAAGAAAACATGCACTACAAAGAAGCTTTTTAAAGAGAAATTGATTTTTTTCACTCAGCAGGTGGTATCACCATGGCTTTCATTAAATAGTTGCCCTTTTAAGCAGATTTATATCACATTTGTAAATCCACTTTTTATAAGTTATAAGTAGAAAGGTTATGTTAGCTTCAATCTAATCTAAATGAATACTTCTCATAATTTAACATAGATATGAATCACCTAGGGATCTTGTTAAAGTGTAGATTCTGATACTACACTATTAGTAGTGGGTCTGGGGTGAGGTCTGAGCTGTGTTTCTAACAAGCTCCCAAGCTGCTCATCCATGAACTACACTCTGAGTAGAGGGATCTAGATCATTCAAGATAAATCACATTTTGGCCTGCATTATCTTCCACTCTGTTAACATGATGTTGCCTGAGCTGCTTGAATTCTACATCAGGGTTTCAAGATGATGATCCACTATGGTGTCTTCGTGTCCTTGAAGATAGATGGATAAGCTCCACACATACGGTGTCCCAAAGCAGGAGGCACTCAACAGGAACAAGCAGGAGAACAAGCAGGAACTAGTAGGAGAATTTGATGTCATAAATGACTTTGCACTGAGTTGCTCTCACCAGCAATTATTGCATGATGGTGGCTCAACAATGTTCTCCAGAGATTCTAACTTCCAGAGACATTTTCCATTTGCAACATTTGAATCCAAGTCTTTCTGGAAACGTAACAATGGTGTTATATTTCACAAAGCAAATTAGTGGTGGCAAGACTTACATTTACTTCACTTTGGAGTTTTTTGTTTACTGCTTCAGATGTTTGATTTTGAGATCATACTTTCTTATCTGGCATCCATAATTGACAGTTTTCACCCTGGTATTAAATCAAAGTTTGCATTTTCTCAAGTTCATTTTTGATCCTTTTTATTTCTTTCTGAAAAGTATGTTTATAAAACTCCACTATTTTCCTATTGATGATAATTCTTCCTTTTTCCAGCTGTAACCTGTCCTCCACCACCTGTACCTAAATTCGCGAAGCTTAGCGTTTTTAAGCCATCAGCTGGAAACAACTCCTTCTATCGGGACACTGCAGTCTTTGAATGTTTGCCACAACATGCCATGTTTGGGAATGACACAATTACCTGCATGGCACATGGAAATTGGAGTGAACTACCAGAATGCAGGGGTAAGTGCAATGAGACAAAATAATTATATTAGTTTAGAACCCCATTTTGGAAAACGCTACTATTATGGAGTGTTTCAAGTTTCTTCATTCAACGAATGTTTATTGAGTATCTATCATGTACCAGGCAAAGTACTAGATGATGGGGACACAGATGAATGACACCAGGCTTCTCACCTGTATGATTCAATTCAATGCCTGGAGCTGCCTGGGAAAGTGTCACAGAAGTCGTGGCACTTGAACTTGGTTTGGGAGGAGGAGTGAGGCAAGCCAGAGAAGAGCACAGCATGGATGGGCCTAGCAGTCACTGGAAAGCCCAGTGATTTAGTGGTGTAATGGAGATTACAATATAACTATTCCATAACCACTGGACAACACTACCTATTTATTACTAATAGATCTTCTTGAATAAAATTTTTAGAAGTAAAGTGCCCATTTCCATCAAGACCAGACAATGGATTTGTGAACTATCCTGCAAAGCAAGCACTTTATTACAAGGATAAAGCCACATATGGTTGCCATGATACATTTGTTCTGGATGGCCCAACAGAAGTGGAATGTGGCAAATTGGGGAAATGGTCTGCTCAGCCAAGCTGTAAAGGTAGGGAAATTTGGGTGAGGTCTGACAATGTCTGCATTTACCCAATGGATCACTTTTACTTGCCATTTTCTTGTTAGAATGATTTTTTTACATGTTGCTTATGCTTGCTTCGTTGCTGTTGGCATGGGAGAGACTTTAGGATTTGCATGTGCATGGAGAAGCCTCACGCTTAGGAAGTTTGCTTGAAATTGAACTGATTTATGACGTAAACAGATCCTTTGTACGTAAGACAATATGGTAGAAGATTGCATAGGGTTTCCATAATTGTTCTTTGACTGCCTAGGAGTATCTTTTTTTCCTTTGTTCTATTCAAGGCTCTTCTTGTTGTAAAAAGCAATTGTACGTTTGAGCTAGTTCAAGGGTAATAAAAGTATTTTACAATACTGTAAAAATGCAACAGGCACTCACACAGACAATGAAGATGAGAAAATGAAGTAAAATGGCGCTCTTGGGCACTGGAACTGAAAGTCAGGAAATATTACTGGCCTCCCTGTATCTTAGTGGTATTCAGAGCCTCTCCATCTGCTGTGTCTCTTTACTTACTTTCCTTGAATATGACTTGACTCCATACTAGGCTATATCAGCTTAAGGATCCATCACTAACTGACATCTTTCGCCTGAGATTCTTCGTTTCCTTTTGAGTCAGATGCCCATCCTTGATCCAGTCAATGTTACGCTTATGCAAGGAACAGCAATCTGGGTCAACCACATTTCCGGTTTGGTTGCTGTGGCTGGTACGTTCAAGTAGAAAGAGGAATTTAGGCATAACAGGCAAGATGACAAATGACTAGTGTCTTTGGCTGGGGTCCCCAGAGGGAGAGCCCAAGACAGAGATTCAAGTACAGCTGATTTATGACATGATTACCACAGGTAAAAGAGAGTGGGGCAGATGACACAGACTAGGCATTGGTTCTCAAATGTTAGTGTCCATGAGAATCATCTAGAGGGCTTGTTCAAACACATGTGTCTGGACCATTTCCCCTTCCTTCTACTCCAATCCAGAGTTATTGATTAGACAGATCTGCACTGGAACCTGAGAATTTGCATTTCTAACAAGTTCCAAGGTGATACTGACGCTGCTGATCCAGGTACTACATTTTGAGAAACACTGGGATAGTGGTCTCAGTTAGAGTCTAGCTTCAGCCTCATCCCGCAGGGAGCACTGGAGCATGAATTGTACACCAGCATTGACCTCACCAAGAGACAAGGGGCTCTGTCTTTTGTTTTCCCTTGGCAGTCAGACATTGACTATGCTTTTACCCCAGGTTGGGTGGGGCTTGTATAATCTCCAGGGAGAGGTAGCTTCTTTATGACTGAAAGCTATTTTTCAGATTAGGGAACATTTGTGACCTGTTGGCATCAACACTCCCAGTGACTGGTGGATGGGTGCACCAGCTCAATAAGTGGGATGGGGGCGGGGCGGGGTGGTAGTGTAGGCTTGCATGACATGGTACTATCTACAAGTTCTTTTACAGAGTCCGGAAGTCTGGAGCTTCTGCTCTGACTTACTTAGGTGGCTACAGAAGAAAGAAAAGGCCATCTTGGAAGTGGTGACTCATGGTTATACTCACACAGAACTGCTATTAGCAATTGTGTGATATTGATCACACAGTGTGTCCATTCTTGGAATCTTCTTCTTGATCTGTTTGTTTCAGATACACTCATCCACTCGTTCAAATGCAATGCTCCTTTAAAGAAAGATTTACTCAACTCTTAAGTCTTGACTACATATATTCTGTCTTGCAGCATCTTGTAAATTATCTGTTAAAAAAGCCACTGTGCTTTTCCAAGGAGAGAAAGTAAAGCTCCAAGAAAGATTTAAGAATGGAATGCTGCATGGTGAAAAAGTTTCCTTTTTCTGCAAAAATAAGGAAAAGAAGTGTAGCTATACAGAGGATGCTCAGTGCATAGACGGCACCATTGAAATCCCCAAATGCTTCAAGGGTAAGTCTAACATTGCAGCTTTTAGCCAGGACTTCCATTTGCCCTTCACCATACTCGGCACTTTTTTTGTTGTATAATGGCAATAAGAAGCCATATGTATTTGACTTTAAAAAGGACAAAAGAGTGGGGGAAACAGCTGGATGAAGTGGTGGGAATCTCCAATTGCATAAACATTTTCCCTTCAGGTTCTTTTCCTTAAAACTCAGCGAATGTTACTGTGAATTATGCAATCTTGTGTAATTCCAAATTAAGCCTGAATAATAGTTGAGATTCTCACCACCTCTTGGTCCCAGATTATAAAGAACTCACCCCAAATTACAAAATGACTCATGGCCATGGAGAAGGATTTGTAGACCTTCTACCATTTTTTCCCTTCCTTCAGCAATCCTTAGAGATTAGAAATGTACCAGTTGCAGCCAAGTATTTGCTAGAGGAGCATATTACAAGGAAGACGTTATATTTGTGTAGAATAAAGGAAGTATATAATCACCATCATGTACAGCTGCCAACCTTCTAGGGTTTCAGAGTCCAGCTTTACATGCCTTTTCTGCTAGAAAGGAAGAACCAGAGAGTGGCTGAAGCTGTTGTTGGCTCTAGGCTTAGAAATGCTCCAAGAACACTAACAGCCCTGTATCTGCAGGCTGGGAGACAGAGAGTTGGGAACAGATGGAGATCACAGAGGGGGGCTGACCAGTGCCTTGCCAGAGGGAGAAAAGGAAATGATCGGTTAATCACACCGACCTCATAGGGTTGGCTTGATTATCAGAAATAAGGACATAGAGGAAGAGCCCAACCAATCATAGTTACTATTATCATTATAATTACAAATAGCTATAAATGCACAGAATAGATCATTATTCTTCAAAAGATAACAGAGTCCTGGAGAGATGTCTGATACTAAAATTGATAAAGTAGATAAAGTACAGTAAGCCTAGTACGAATCAGTTGAAAATAGGAGAATTAAGAAACTCCAAACCAGAGCCTTGTGGATGTATTCCTGATGGCTCTTCTCCCTGTCTTCACCCAGATGCAGCACTACGGATGCCTTGGAGAATAAATAAAGGCTGATAGAATGTTGTTGTTGTTTTTAATCCCAACTGTCACCATTATAAAACAAACAAACAAAAAACTCACTGCCGTTGAGTGGATTCTACTCATAGCTACCCCCCTTTGGGTTTCCAAGGCAGTATCTCTATGGAAGTAGTTTGTCCAATCTTCCTCCCAAGGAATGGCTGGTGGGTTTGAACTGCTAGCCATCTGGTTGGCAGTCAAATGCCTTAGACACTATGCCACCAGGGCTCCCTCACCATTATATAAACCAAAACCAACCAAACTCACTGCCATGGAGTCGGATCTGCCTCATAGCGACCCCTCCTTGGGTTTCCAAGGCAGTATCACTATGGAAGTAGATTGCCCAACCTTTCTGCCCAGGAGTGGCTGGTGGGTTTGAACTGCCAGCCTTCTGGTTAGCAGTCAAGTGCCTTAGGCACTACGCTACCAGAGCTCCATTACATAGAAGTCTTTATTTTCTTTCTTAGAAATAAGTGCTTCAACTTTTGCCTGATGTTTTCTTGTGTTACTTAAACCTCACACTAAATCTTTCAGTCCTATAATTAAATTTATTCTATGTATTTGTAAAATATGTTTGATTTGGCTTAGTTATTTAACTAATTTAAGAAATGACTATTTCTCTTAGAATGAATGCTTATCTGTTTCTCCCCCAACAGAGCACAGTTCTTTTGCTTTCTGGAAAACTGATGCCTCAGATGTAAAGCCATGTGAAAGTGATTCTTAGACTCAAAATTAAATGCCATGTTTGTATCCGTGTTTGTCCAAGGAAACTAATGAAAGTGGAAAAAATAAAGTTACGGGATTTATTGCTTCAGCTATTGCAGTGTTACTCCTCATGGTGGCTTACTTCAGTTATGTTACCTGGAAAAGGACTCAAATATTTGGAACATCATCATTTTATGGCTGTGAGATGGAAAGGGTAAACCATTATCTGGGTACCCAAGTCCCCCTCCTCTCCAATTCTACTTTCAGGTGCTTCCACCTAAAGCACCTGTGATGCAGTGGTTCTCACGGACTGGTGGTCCACATTAGCCTCACTTGGGTGCTTATTACAAAGGCAAAATGCTGGGTCAGAATTTCTAAGGATTGGCCACAAATCTACATCTATGACAAAGCCCCAGATAATTCTTGTGCATTTTCATATGTGAGCAGCATCACCATAAAGGAATGATCACAGCCATCCAGGCCAATAAAATGGATTTGAATCATTGATGTTTACAAATGCCTAAAAAAATCTTCCTTGTTGTTGTTAGGGGCTGTCAAGTTGCATTCTGACTCAGTGACCTGGTGTGACAAAGAACTGCCCCATGGGTTTCCTAGGCTGTAACCATTACAGCTATAATCTTTACAGGAATGGTTCCTCTCCTGGAGAGCTGCCGGGTGTGTTCAAACTGACAGCTCTGTGATTAGCACCCAAGCAGTTAAGGATTGCACCATGAGGGCCCCTAAATCTTTCCTTACCCTCCAACATTCCTTGATTCATTGTTGACACTGCTTCTTTGTATGTATTCAACTTCCTGGCCCTTCTCCTTCCCTAGGGCAGGTGACCTCTGTCCACTCTCTCTACCTCTGCACTCAAGTAGCTGACTGTTGCTGGAAAATAAAAACAAACAAAAGTTCACAATTATGTTGATGGGTCTCACTTTACATTCATGAGCTCATGAACGTACCCTCAGCTGGGTAGGACAATGCGATGCATTTCTCTAGTTTGTTCACTCTCCTTCTCAGCAAGGTGGCCATTTCATGCCTTTTCCTCTCTTCTCAGTTCTCCCCAACCTACCTTCCCTCTCCTCACTCTCAGCTGATGGCCCTGCACCTTATTTTACTGAGAAAATAGAAGCAAGAAAAAAAGACCATTTCCCTTTCCTTCTGCTTCCAATTCTGAAGATCCTTAGATGGCACAAACAGTTTGCATTTGCCTGCTAACCTAAAGGTTGGGAGCTTGGACCCACCCAATGGTACTATAGAAGAAAAGGCCTAGAAACTGTCTTCTGTTAAGATTATAGCCAAGAAACTCTATGGAGCAGTTCTATTCTGTAACACTTGGGGTTGCCATGAGTTGGAATCGACCGCCACTAACAGTAACAACGACTGATTCAATTATCTTATCAGCATCTGTAGCATGTAGGAGTTCCTGGGTGGGGCAAACAGTTAAGTGCTTGACTACTAGCTGAAAAGTCAGTGGTTTGAATCCATGCAGAGGCATGTCAGGACACAGGCCTGGCAATCTGCTTCTCAGAGGTCATAGCCTTGGAAATAAAAAATGTCCTCCCTTAGAACCTATACAATGGTGGCAGTAGTAGTAGTCCCACCAGTACCTCTCTAGCTTCAGGAGGGATAATGACCAGGATTAGCCCAAATTCCCATAAGGTGGAGGTCAGACGCAACTCTACTCTCCAACTTTTTTTTTACCAACTCTGAAAACAGCCATCCCTCCCACAGCACTCTACTTCTCTTCTGGGTTTGATCATCTACTGCAGTGGCCACACAGAACTCCCAGATCATAATACAGTTAAATGGTTTCTTAAGGAACAGGGTACAACTTGGGATCAGGATCAATAGGCTACAACTCAGAAATCAGGACGAGGAAGTGTGTAGGCAAAGTCTCCCTTCTCCAGTTGCAGGAAACCTCTCTGAGCTTCTCTCAGCTGGAGAGGCCTCCTCTTGGCCCGCCCGAGGACAGGCTCCTCTTGGCCCTGCCATCATCACTGACCCTGCCGCTGGGTCCCTGCTGGGCCTCTCATTCTCTTCAGTGTCAGTGGTTAGTCCTTGACCAGTGTTATAGCTCTTTTTTGGAGGCTCCTTGCCCCTCTCTTTTTCTTGCTGCTTCTTCCTGCTGCTTCTCTTCCTGTTTCTTCCTGTATGACCAGCCTCTGCGGAGTTGCCTTTATACATACACCCAACCTCCTTCTAAATTTCAAGGAATAATCCTCCCATTATGATCACGAACTGACCAATCTCCTCTAGGTAGGCTATAGACACTTCATTTGCATAGTAGGCATGGTTAGGCTACAACTCACCTAATTTGCATAGCCTAGTGACCAATCCTTGTAAGGTGCATACCAATCACAGGGGACATTACAGTCTAGGACCAGATAAAAAATATCAAAACCAAGTTGTTTACAACTTAACTCAAGAAATGTCAATCAACCTGGCAAAAGTAACAGACCCACTGAGGTAGCAAACTAGGGCAAAAGGGAAAAATCTCTCAAGCTGCTTTTCCAAAGAATGAAGGCAAAAGGCTACATAAAGGAACTCCTCTCACCACAGAACCACTGTCTTGTCACATATTATTTTCAAAACAGACCTCCCCCTAATCTAACTTAACAACTCTAGATATGGAAAGAGAGCAGGAAAAATTACAGAACACCTTTCCCTGACTCAGGCATAATGATTGTGTTTGCTCTAGAAAAAGGAAGAATATGTTCTTCTATTTTCCCTTCTTTTATTGAAAATTCTTTCATAATTAATCGTACTGATTTTAAAAATTATATATCTTCAACTTTTTAAATTGCTTACTTTTCCTTTTCCCACTTGGAATAGAATTGACAGGCCTGGCCATAGGTAGTAATGAAAGTGAGTAACAAAGACTCTGGCATTGGGGTGAGAGGTTATTTGGGGTCTCAGATTTAAGCTCTAGGCCTTCTGCTCAAGCCCTGAGCATTTCTCAATTAAAACTCTCAGGGTCAGGCTTTTCTCTGCTTTCACAGTTACCACGCCCTCCTCAGATCAAAAAAAGCCGTATTAACCTAGAATTTCTGAACTCTCGTCCCTGGTTTACCCCAGTGAAGGAAAATAGCCAGGAGAGGATTGGTCAGTTACACAGTGATCATTTGTGACCTGTCTCAGGGGTATAACCAGGACAGCATGGGTACCGACCAATCAGAATCCATGGCAGTGCTAAAGTACAGGTGGGAGGAGGGGTTGAGATCTCCCAAATCTGCCAGACATCACCCTTTAGGCTGCTAGATTGTGGAAAGTGGGGAAATGGGGTCAGGGGACAAGCCTGTGGCCAGGTGGTTGGCACTCAGAGGGCTCTGGCAACGGCTGTTTACCAACTGGTGGAGAAGTATTTCAATACTTCACACAAACAATCTTACTGGCGTGCCTCACACGTCTGTTTTCACAAAGGAGCTTAACAATCTTGAAAAGGAGCCCTGGTGGTGCACTGGTTAAGTGCTTGGCTGCTAACTGAAAGGCTGAGGGCTCAAACCCACCAGTGGCTCTGCAGGAGAAAGATGTGGCAGTCTGCTTCTGCAAAGAGTATACCCTTAGAAACCCTAAGGGGCAGTTCTACTCTGTCCTATAGGGTTGCTATGAGTTAATTGACTCAACGGTGTTGGAAGAACATATACGAACAATAATAAAATAAAACACACATACCAAAACAAAACAAAAACAAAAAGCGCATGGATATGGTATTTTTATGAAATCAAGTTAGAGAATTTTAGTAGGACAGAAACGCCTAGCACCTAGAATTATTTAGAGTTAATTATTTTAATTGGACTCTCTTTAGCTGTGAGACTTCACACATTGAATGTATGGTTTTAATTTTACAGAAAAAGAAAATATATGACTCAAATCATGTCGATGAATTCTGGCTTTTAGACGAATCCTTATTAGGAAGATTAGTGGGTCACTTAGTGGACATCTAGGCTTTGCTTCTGCAGAAGGCACAGAAGAGTCCACGAACGAATGTCTGTGGCACCAACACCGGATGACAATTAGTGGCCGCATTTCGGCTGGGGTCCTTTTCCAGGAGACGTTTCAGTTTCAGGTGATTGATCAGAAATTTAATAGTACACTGTATTCGGTGGTCATGGAAGAAAATAGGAATCTAAATATTTTTTAACGTATAAGGAAAAACTAACTGAAACAACCCACTTAGTAGTCAATAGATATTGAGCTTCATGGACACTTCTTGAGGAAGTCATACAGTGACAAGTGGCCCAAGTGTAAGTCATTGGCTCTACTGTGGATCCTTAAACTCACTCTTAAGTTCTACTGGACTTAGACTTGGTAAATTTGTGTTTCTTTATCCAGGTTCTTTTTGAACTGCTGACTCACTACTTTTCGGAACTTTTCCCCTCTTATATTATGTTCAATAGGAGCTCTGGTGGTGTAGTGCCTAAGGCACTTGACTGCTAACCAGAAGGCTGGCGGTTCAAACTCACCAGCCACTCCTCAGAAGGAAGGTTGGGCAATCTACTT
>NW_006921605.1:16105229-16108716 GCF_000298275.1 Orycteropus afer afer | reverse complement strand
TCAAACCCACCAGCCACTCCTTGGAAGGAAGGTTGGGCAATCCTACTTCCGTAGTGATACTGCCTCAGAAACCCAAGGAGGGGTTGCTATGAGTCAGGTTTGACTCAACGGCACATAACAACAACAACATGGAGAGGTCCATGTGTTGAGGAAGTGAGGCTTCCTGCCAATAGTCAGCATCAATGTTCCAGCCATGTAAACAAACTACCTTGGAAATAGATCTTCTAGTCCTAGTCAAGCCTTCAGATGACTGCAGCTTCAGCAACACCTTGACTGCAACCTCATAAGCCACCTTGAGTCAGAATCACCAAGCTAAAGCATTTCCAAACTTCTGACCCACAGAAGCCATGTGAGATGATAAACATTGTTGTCTTAGGTTTTTGAATTTTGGGCTTATTTGTTACAAAGCAATATTTAAGTAATACGAGTGGGCTCTTTTCAAGTCTTCTTTTATTATAAGAACTAATAAGAAGTTGGCAAGGGTGGCCATTATATTCTCTTGAATTTTTTTTTTTAAAAGGGGGTTTTATTTCAGAAGAAAAATTAAAAATATAAAAAGCACCAAATAGCATTTATCTCACTCACATCCATGCCCCTACACTCAGAATTAATAATTGTTAACATTTTGTCATTTTTTGGAGTTATGTCACTTTAAACACATGAAAGCGATACAACAAAAAGAAGTTTTGGAACAAAATGGGCTATTGTCTAGACTACTCCTATGTGCAGTAAACAGATGTGTTGTTTGGTAGCATTAAGAATTCAAAATGTCAAAAGCTCAAAAGCCCGGACTCCCACTCTCCAGATGCAGTCCCTCCCCTCTTCCCAGCCTGTTTCACAGAGAAACTCCTGGAATATAGCAAGTTTGTAGAGGATGGCTTTTTATACCATTTTGCTCATTGAAAGCCGTTTCAGCCTACTTGATAGGCTTGGCAAGCCCCTGAAAAAAACAATCACAGTGGACTTGAGAGTTTAGGCCAAAGCACTGATTCCTCTCATTTAATGATATTTGCACAGAATGAAAAGCCTGCTATTTTCGCAACCTGAACAGGTAATTTCCATTTTTTAAGAAAGTCCCAAATGATTCTTGCTTCCAGGTATACATGCCCTTGTGTAGTCTCCTCCCATGCTAAACTGAGTTGCCCCTGAAATCAATAGTCCTCATGATCAGTAGGTTTAATAATAACTTAAGTGCTGGAGAGCGACTTCCAAGGCTAAGTCATGAAACTTTGCCGCTTTGGCTATTTTCTATGTTGGATCACTAGCTTTGGGGGAAGCCAGCTGCCATGTCATGTAAATATTTAAGCAACTCTATGGAGAGGTCCAGGAGCTCTGGTAGCATAGTGGCTAAGACACAGCCCATCAGAAGAAACAGCCCAGTTGCAGTCCCTCTATTAAGTTATTATGTGGTCCAGTTAGTCTCGTAAGTAGGTTCCCCTTTCAAAATGTTTTTCTTCTTAAATGTGTGGGCCACCAGGTTGCCTGCCATCAAAGTTCAGCTGTAGCCTCCCTAGCCACAGCGCAATGATCTCCCCTGCCGGCTGATGGTGCAGGAGGCACTGCCATCCACAGGCAGCCCAGTGAAGAAAGGGTGAACTACAACCACAAAGAGCTGCTTATTAGGCTACATTTCAGCAGAGCTGAATTTGGTCTTCCCATCTTATGTAACACAACTCCACCAGCTACTGCATACCCAGTGAACTCAGTAAACTACAAGCTGTATATGGCTGATGGGCTGTCTTCCAAGACAATTAAATCTCCGGAGGTGGTTCCCAGTGAGTAGTGTTTTTCTCTTGGATTATAAGGATGGGCTTCTAAGTGCAAATGTATTCATGCTCTAACGTCGTTTCTCTCATGCTATACAAAGCTTGTGGTATAAGAAAATGAATTCTCTAATTTCTGAGACATTGACCAATCTTTCAATATCATTCCTGAGCCCCCAAACTCAGTAAGTATTTGTCCATCACATTTCCCATGTACTAGCATACGAGCAAGGAGCTCTGGTGGTGCAGTGGTTAAAACGTTCTGCTGCTAACGAAAAATTCATTGGTTTGAACCAACCAGCCACTCAGCAGGAGAAAGATAAGGCAGTCTGCTTCCATGAAGATCTATAGCTTTGGAAACCCTTGGAGCAGTTCTACTCTGTCCTATAGAGTGTTATGAGTCGGAATTGACTGAAGGCAGTGGGTTTTTTGGTTTGTTTTGGTTTAGCTTGAGATCATTCCCCTCCTTAGTCCTTCAATAAAGTATTATAAAAAATAAAGAGAGAAAACACGTTGGAGTGTATGGATCTGCATGTCTGCGAGAATGAGTGTGGCTGGTATGCAAGTATGTGAGCATGTCTGTCGCTTCTGTGTGTGTGTGGTGTGTATTTGTAAATGTATTTGTGGGCATATGCACATGGGCATACATGTGTGTGAAGGTGTGATGTATGGGTGGGGTATGTGTGTATGTGTATATGGGGTATTTGAACATGTGTGTTCCTGAGACTATAACTAATTCTTTGTGTGGTAATGCTGTCCCCTAGTGGCAACTATTGCTTTTCGAAGTGCTCACAAAAGCTGTTGGGAATGGAAACATTTGGTATGGAAGTCACCTATGTCAAGCACAAACCAAAAAAAAAAAAAAAAAAAACACCCAAACTCACTGCTGTCAAGTCAGATCCAACTCATATCGACCCCTCCTTGGGTTTCCAAGGCAGTATCACTAGGGAAGCAGATTGTCCAACCTTCTTTCTGAGGAGTGTCTGGTGGGTATGAACCATCAGCCTTCTGGTTAACAGTCAAATGCCTTAGGCACTATGTCACAAGAGCTCCTATGTCAAGCATAGGACAAACAAATTCCCACATATCTTACCTCCTGTTATTCAACCTTCACAATCATCTCATAAGGAAAATAAAGAAACTGAAGCTCAAGGGGATTATGTAACTGGTATTATCCAGGTCCCAAACTAATAACTGATAGATATTCAGATTCACACTCCTGATTAAGCTACACATGTTCACAGTGGCTTCTTGGATATACATGAACTCCAAAGTTGGGATCTGACAGTGAGGGAGAAATGCTGAAATGAGTTGCCAGGAGAGACTTTTTTAAATATATGAGACCCTGGGGGGCCTTAGAAGGTGTTTACTAGTTTGTAAGGACGTTGACTATAATAACACATTATTATTGAGAGGGAAGAGCAGAGATGAACCAGTTCATCTCTGTTGACAGCTTCTAGCGTGGTATGCCCAAGAAGGTAGGATTAGGTAAACAACGGAGGTAGGGACAGAATGCTGCTTAGTTCAGTAGAAGGAAGGAACCCAGAATCATTGTGCTGAAGGCAGTGCCTCTTTCTAATAGTGAAGAAAGAAAACATGCCTCATAATCCCTGCCTTCTACTGTCTGTCTGTTGTTGTTGTTGTTATGTGCCGTCGAGTTGGCCCCGACTCATAGCGACCCCTCCTTGGGTTTCCGAGGCAGTATCACTACGGAAGTAGGATTG
>NW_006921605.1:16086081-16105034 GCF_000298275.1 Orycteropus afer afer | reverse complement strand
TAGATTGCCCAGTCTTCCTTCTGAGGAGTGGCTGGTGGGTTTGAACTGCCAGCCTTCTGGTTAGCAGTCAAATGCTTTAGGCACTATGCCACCAGAACTGTTTACATAATAACAATAATTCTTGGTATTTATACATTGCTTTCCACCTGGAGAGTTAAGAGTCATTCATATGTTCATTTTGATACAGAGCATCTGAATAATGTAAAAGTGGTAAATCACTCACCAAAATTTAATTTAATTAATAGAGTATTAGCTTGCGCAGGAGTACTGTGTCCAGAGCTGTTGTTAGTTTTGAAAGAATAAACAAAATATGGAAAGAATAAATAAATATCAAAGTCCAGAAAAGTGGACAAAAGTCAAAAGAAAAAGTTCACAGAAGTATAAAAAGAAAAAGCTAATACAAATATTTAAATATTTCAACTACTCTAACAGTGGAAAATGTAAATTTTAAAAAGGTGCTCTGTTTATAAGTACAATTAGCATGGGTGAAAAAAAATCTCAGTCTGGCACAGCCACTCTCACAGACTGTTGAATGGGATTGCAGATTCGCAGAACACGCCAGAAAGCAATTTGGCAGTTCTTACCCAAAGCCTTAATGTTTTTCATACTCCTCCAAAAAAACTCCAAACTCACTGCCATTGAGTCAATTCCAACTCATAGTGACCTCCGTTGGGTTTCCAAGGCTGTTGATCTTTACAGAATCAGACTGCCTCATCTTTCCTTCCCATCCTTCTTCCGTGGAATGGCTGGTGGGTTTGAACAACTGACCTTTTGTTAGCAGCCAAATGCCTTAACCACTACTCCACCAGAGCTCCTTTTATAACCGTAGGAATTTATTTTATGGACATAGTTGAAAATCCAACCAAGATGCATATATCCTAACATATTTACTGTAGTATTATAAGAACAAAAAATTGCTAGTAATTTATATTTTCAACCAATTGTGTTACATCTAAAGGATGGAATAATAAATAAATACTAAAAATTATATATGTGTGTATATGTACATAAGATTTGAGAAAATATAGAGAAATGGTAATAGTAGTTATTCCTGGATGGTAAGATAACATGTAGTTTTTATTCTCTTTTTAAAAATTTTCAGTGTTTTTCCAATTTCCCTACAACTTAAAACTTTTGTAATCTGAAATATATATGCAATTTGAAATTTTCAGGCAAAGATGAGAAAATAAACTTCTCTTTACAGTTAACTCTTGATTATTCTTGATAATGAGAGGAAATAATTGTCTGATAATCTATCACATGGATGCAAAAGTTGTTAATAATTTGTTCTTGTATCTTGTTCTTACTTTTGAAAATGTTTTTTTTTTTTTTGTTCACAGTCCTTCAAATTACCATGTAAAATCATGTTGACATTATTGAAATCTTAACCCCCAAAATGTTTTAGGGGAGAAAAATATGGTGAATTTCCTAATTTGGTGAATAACAAGTATTTTCTAAATCAGAGTTATTTTTGGAGAGATTTGAGGATATGTAGAAAAACTAAGAGGACTGATAGTATCTTTAATACCTTGACCTAGACAACCATTGTCCACATTTGACTCAGATTTTTGTAGGTATTTTTTCCTGTGTGTGTGAGTGTGCAGATGTATACATGTGCCATGTATATGGTAAGTATGCAAAATGCTGTAAGAGTTTTTAAACTATTTTGTAACTTACCTTCTGTATTTCACAGTAAAGAGTAATGTTTTTTATACTGATCTTCAGACAAATTGTTACTGTTCTTAGGTGTCATCAGGCAGGTTCTGACATATAACAACCTTACGTACAACAGAATTTAACACTGCAACATAGGGTTGTTTTATGTCAAGACATAATCCATTGTGAAGGCTGTAGTCTTTGATCATCATCCAAAATTAAGTGCTTTAAGTCTTCTTCACTTTTAGCAGGCAAGGTTGTGTCATCTGCACATCGCAGGTTGTTAACGAGTCTTTTTCCAATCCTGATGTGACATTCTTCACATAGTCCAGTTTCTTGGATTATTTGCTCAGCATACAGATTGAGGAAGTATAGTGAAAGGATGCAACACTGATGTACACCTTTTCTGATTTTAAACCATGCAGTATGTCCTTGTTCTGTTTGAATGACTCCTGGTCTATGTACAGGTTCCTCATGAGCACAATTAAGTGTTCTGACATTCCCTTTCTTCTCAATGTTATCCATAATTTGTTATGATCCACACAGTCAAATGCTTTTGCATAGTCAATAAAACTCAAGTAAACATCTTTCTGGTATTCTTTGCTTTCAGCTAAGATCCATCTGACATCAGCAATAATAATATCTCTCATTCCATGTCCTTTTCTGAATCCAGCTTGCATTTCTGAAAATCCTATGTCAATATAAAAGCTGTAATCATTTTTAAATTATCTTCAGCAAAATTTTACTTGTGTGTGATATTAATGATATTGTTTGATAATTTCCATATTCTGTGGGATCACCTCTTTGGAATGGGTACAAATACGGATCTCTATCAGTCAGTTGTCTTCCAAATTACTTGGCAAACTTTACTGGAAATCTTTAAGAACAGCCCTGAAACGTTGTCTGATACAGTGCTGGAAGATGAGCTCCTCAGGTCGGAAGGCACTCAAAATATGATTAATCGGGGCAGAACTGCCTCCTCACAGTAGAGTTGACCTTAATGATGTGGATGAAGTAAAGCTCTCGGGACCTCCACTTACTGATGAGGCACGACTCAAAGTGGGAAGAAACAGCTGCAAACAGCCATTAATAATCGGAATGTGGAATGTACAAAGTATGAGGATAGGAAAATTAGAAGTTGTCAAAAATGAAATGGAACACATAAAGATTGATTTCCTGGGCATCAGCAAACTGTAATGGACTGGTTTGGGCCAGTCTACAATCATATTATCTACTATGGCAGGAAGGACAAACTGAAGAGAAGTGGTGTCGCATTCATCATCACAAATAATGCTTTAAGATCTATCCTGAAATACGATGCTGTCAGTGACAGGATAATATCCCTATGCCTACAAGGAAGACCTGGTAGCATAATGCCTAAGGCATTTGACTGCTAACCAGAAAGAAGCCTGGTGGTTCAAACCCACCAGCCACTCCTCGGAAGGAAGGTTGGGCAATCTACTTCCGCAGTGATACTGCCTCGGAAACCCAAGGAGGGGTCCTTATGAGTTGGAGATGACTCAACGGCAATGAGTTTGGTTTTTTGGTTTACAAGGAAGACCAGTTACTACTACTATTATTCAAAGTTACTCACCAACCACTAAAGTGAAAGATGAGAAAATTGAAGTACAACATAAACAATAACAACAAACCCACAAATGGCTATCTTAATTTTTTTCTCTTGTATAACTATGTGTATATGTGTGCACACATACACAAGGAGCCTTGGTGGCACAGTGGTTAAGTGCTTGACTGCTAACCAAAAGGTCAGCAGGTAGAACCTACCAGTTGCCCTGCAGCAGAAAGAGGTGGCCATCTGCTTCTGTAAAGATTATAGTTCTTCTCTGTGGGGCAGTTCTACTCTGTCTGATAGGGTTGTTAGAAATCAGAATTGATTTGACTGCAACGGGTTAGACACAAACGTATATATACATATGAAGCAACAGTTCAGTTGTAAAATTCTTACCTTCCATCCAGGAGACCCAGTTTTTTTGCCGGCCAATGCCCTTCACGTGCAGTCTCCACCCATCTGTCAGGGGAAGCTTGCACATGGCTGTGATGCTGAACAGGTTGCAGCAGAGCTTCCAGACCAAGAACCACTAGGAAGAAAGGCCTGGTGATCTACTTCAGAAAATCAGTGAAAGCCCCGTGGATCACAAAGGTCAGATCCTGTTTGTATGGGGTCACCACAAGCAGGGGCTGAATCAATGGCAGTTAACAATAACAAGAACACACACACATAATATATACACTTATACACATACACACATGCAGAAAGGTGACAATCTGCTAGCTCTCTTGCAAGTGGGATGTGAGGTTTCCTCATTTTGCTTCCATCTAATTAGATAAAATGTCAAGGATCTGTGTAAATTGCAGCAAAGGGCAATGCCATATAAAATTTCATGTTCATCCATAGTCTTAAGAAACTTGTTACTTTTGGTCACATTTTTTCTGCTGTAACTATTTCCTCTAAGGTGAACTTGACCTTGTTACATTTCTTCCCCCTTGATCCTCTTTTCTCATCTTCTATTTTTCTGTTCATGTTCCCTTAGACATCATTTGTCTAATTCATTTCATGGTCTTCCAGCAATGTAGTCATGTATCTTAACCCTTCACTGACTTGTCAAATTCCTGCAATTACATGCATGCCTTTTGCACTTCTGATTTCTCAGTGTAACTGATCTGGATCATTCCATCCCTGTAAACATGCTCAAATGGAAAACTAAACATTCTTAAAAGCATTCTGTGCTCTCATAAAGACTTCTTTTACTTACCTTTCATTATTGCTCTCTGAAACAATGAAGAACTCTTGGTGTGTTTACTTCCAATGGTATGGGTTTGAGAAAGCACCTTGAAAAGAATGTAACTTGCCTCTGGAAGCTTGCAACTAACTAGTTACAAATGAATGAATCTTCTATTTTCTTTACGGAAAATTGAAAAAATGCTTCAAGCTGTGCTTATGTTAGATTTGGCATCACACTGAGAATAGGGCAAAGATACTGACGAAGAAACCCTGTCGTGAAATTAGATGAAAAACAGTAGTGAACGGAATTTCATTTAAGTGAGTGTTTTTACGATTTATATTTTTCTTTCTGTCTTGCATTTTTTAAAAATATAGTTCAGCGCTTTTCCAGAAATGTAATAGAAGCCCAGAGAACAACCACAACATAGCAATGAAGACAAAGAGAATGCCGCGAGGTGGATGCTGGCTGCAAGAAAATAGTTCCCAGGAGCAGCAAGAATGCATTTTTCATTTGCTGTTGCTATTCCACACAGAATTGGTAAACCAAAGCCTTTCTATTCTATTTCAGAAGACTTTAGAACTTATGGTCAGTTTTTTCAGACCTCAGATAGTTCCAAGTGAACTAATTAACAAGCTAAAAAGGTACTGTTCATTTTTCCGCCTAATCCAACCTCATTCATTTTTTGGTTCTGAGTTTAGGCAGTAAATTCTCACTATTTTCGACTCAATTCAACTCTGGTATCTGTTCAAATAACGGGCACACACTTCTGTGAGCACACTCTGCCAATCTCATTTTCTTTGCCCCTTGCTTGTTCATTTTTCAAAGGAGCTCTGGTAGCATAGTGGCTAAGGCACTTGACTGCTAACCAGAAGGCTGGCGGTTCAAACCCACCAGCCACTCCTCGGAAGGAAGGTTGGGCAATCCTACTTCCGTAGTGATACTGCCTCGACTCCTCGGAAGGAAGGTTGGGCAATCTACTTCCGCAGTGATACTGCCTCGGAAACCCAAGGAGGGGTCGCTATGAGTCAGCGCTGACTCCACGGCACATAACAACAACAACAAAGTGTTCACAAGCGCGCCTACAGGGCAGCGTCCAACACTGGTCAGGTTAGGAGCCTGGGCCTCCGATCCGCCAAGGGGCGGCCTGGCTGCAAAGCAAGACTGGGGACCGCTCGGCAGCCGGAGCGTCGCCATGGCAACGACGCCGCGCGCCGGTCCCGGCCAGGACGACCGACACTTCTGAGAGCGGAAGTCTCCGCCCCCAGCCTGTTGGGCGGTGGTAGCAACGGCTACCACCATGGCAACGGCGTCGCGCGTTCGCGTAGGCCAGGAGGGTCAGGAAATGCTGACACGGAAGGGCCAGTCAGCGTCTTGCTGGGCAGCAGTGGACGCCGCCGGGAGCGTCGCCATGGCAACGTCTCCGCGCTTTTGCAGCGGAGAGGAGGGCGGGGACATGCGAGCGCGGAAGTCCCCGCCCCCCGCCTGCTGGGCGGCGGCAGCCGTAGCGGCCCGCAAGGATTTGAAACCGTTTGGTGGCGGCGGCGGCCGAGCGGAAAACTTGCTGTAGGCGCGCCAGGTTCTTATTTTCCGGACTCTCCGTCCCCCACCCCACCCCCAGGTTCTCGAGTGGAATTTTGCGCGGGTGGCGGCCGCATGCGGGGAGGGGCCTCGCGTCTCAGGCCGCGGGTCCGTTCGCGAGGCCCGCGGGGCGCGCGCCCCCTTTGGGGGGTAGGCGCAGGCCGCTGGGATCCGCTTGCAGAGTGAGATTCAATCCGGGGGCAGATCAGAAAAGTTGTAAATAAAGTTTGAGAAGCTGAGGGAACAGGTCAGCATGATACGGTCTAGAAATCCGACCGAAGAGGTTTGCGCTCGTGGGAAGCAGTCTGTGCCCTGGACGAGGTAGGAGCGGGGACGCGGCCCGGGTCGAGCCCCTAGGCCGCCCACACGGGCCGTGAAGTGCCTTCCGGAAGGAATGAGTGCCCCCTGGGGTTAGGGGAGAACCGGTGTGCTGGTTGTTGAGAGCGACAGTCTTAGTCCGCTTTGGGAAGGCCCTGCCCCAGCATCAGCGTGTGTTGGAAACTCCAGAGTGTTTCCGAGTTTCTGTTTCAAGTGTTAAAGAGAACATAGACGTATGTAACCACCTTTTATATTTATTGGACAGCTATTTTTATTTTTTGTCTTTAATATTTAAAGATGAGTAAAAACAAGATAGAAGAGGCGAATGCAATGGCATGAGCCTCCCCACTGAGCACGGAAGGCCCGGGGAGTGGTGTGGCTGCAGCGAGCGGAGCGCCCGATGCTGGACGTGGTGTCGGGGACCAGCGCTCCCCTTCTCTAGGACCCGCGTCAGTGTTTCACCCTGCAGAGCCTCAGCTGCCTCCTCTGGGAAATGGCCGGGAAATCGTGCCTGTCTCCTGGGCTGAGGATGACTTGGTATGAATTGTAAAGCACAGCGCATTGTGCCTGGCACAGGTGGCAGTCCTCTTCATTCACAGTAACTGCCAGGACTCCGAAAGTGTCAGCCCTCAAACATGCACCTGTCGGAAGCGACTCCATGGGAGTGGGTTACTTTTTTTGTTTGTTTGTTTTTGTTTGGAGGACTTATTACACGTTTCCTTGAATGACCCACTGTAAATTTAAAATATGACTTAATCAAGCACCATTCATTTTACACACTTTTCAGGGATATGTTTCTTGCCTTTGGCAAGGGGCATCATGTAAGGGAGATGTTTTCTCTGTTCAGCAGTTGTGGGCTTTTTTCCAAGGCCTTATGTTATCTGTGGTCTGCTTATGCTTTGTTAACTCCATGGCAGCTAAGTCCTTTAAGAAGGTCTTAGCCCATTTTGTAGCTATCCACAAAGAAACACGTTGAAGAAAAAAAAAGGGAGGGGGCAATGAGTTTAACCAAAGATGTGATGGGGATACAGAGTGTCCATATGAACAACAGCTACCCTATTTACTTTTTAACTTTTGAAATAAGTTATGTAACTACTGTTGTTGTTATGTGTTGTCGAGTAGGACCCAACTCATAGCGACCCCTCCCTGGATTTCCGAGGCAGTATCACTATGGAAGTAGATTGGCACACTGTAAATACTTTAACCAAGGATATAGCTTTACTTGTTTTTCTATTCTATTCATTTAAATTTGCAACATTAGGAGTAATATTTTTTGATGAGCTGCAACTAAGTAGATGGAATTTTTTTGTGTAATGTGTAATCTGTATATAAGTTGAAATTTTGTAGTAAGAATTCCTTGAAGAGTTGAAATGTTAATTTCATTTTTGCCTTTTTACATTTCTTTATTTGGTTGAAGTGTAAATAAGGGAAACCATATTTTTAGCTTCTACCAAATACTACTTTCACTCTCTGCCTTGTTTTTCCTAAAGGTTGGGCAATCCTACTTCCGTAGTGATACTGCCTCGGAAACCCAAGGAGGGGTCGCTATGAGTCAGGGCTGACTCGACGGCACATAACAACAACAACAACATAGACTCCATTAGTCTGGGGAGAAAAGCTTCTATAGAAAACTTCCCATCCAGGTTTTTGTGTGAACATAGATATTCATTTCACTTGGGTAGATACCTTAAGAATGAGATTGCTGGGTCATAAGGTATTTGACTACTAACCAGAAGACTTGTGGTTCAAACCCACCAGCTGCTTCTTGGAAGGAAAATTGGGTGATCTACTTCTGTAGAGATACCTCCTCAAAAACCCAAAGAGGGGTCGCTATGAGTTGGATCTGACTCAACGGCAGTGAGTTTGGTTTTTTGGTTTGATGGTAAATGTGTGTTTGTAAGAAACTGCCAAACTGTTTTTGCAGAGTGGCTGCACCATCTTGATTCCTGTTGTCCCCATCCTCACCAGCATTTGGTATTTGTATTCTTTATTTTAGCTGTTTTAACAGGTGGTTCAAACCCACCAGCCACTCCTCGGAAGGAAAGTTGGGCAGTCTACTTCCATAGTGATAACTGCCTTGGAAACCCAAGGAGGGGCCGCTATGAGTCGGATTCGACTTGACGGAACATAACAACAACAAAGTGGTCTCTCATGTAGTTTTCAGTGTCATTAGAGCAGTTCTGTTTCTGCTTCTCAAAATGCTTCTTTATTAGTTGGCTATATTGCTGACTTACAGGCAAAATTGGAGTTTGAACTTGTGCCTAATGTCATGAATTTGGGTGAGTCATTTAACTGTTGTTTTAACCTCCTCTAACCTTAAGCATCAACATCTCATGATTGCGACAAAGGATTTTTTGAGAACTGGTCATTGTTCTTAGTTGCTATCCAGTTGGTTTTGACTCATGGCGACCCTTTGTGTGCGGAGTAGGCCTGATCCATCAGGTTTTCAGGCTGTGACCTTTTGGAAACAGATTAGGAAGAGGCCTCTGGGTAGCTTTGAACTGCCGACCTTTTGACTAGTAGTCAATTACTTAACCTTTTGTGCCGTCCAGGGACTCCTAGTGATTATGAGGAATATTTTTGCATTAGCCCTAGCTGTGGGTACACTAAGGAGCCCTGGTGGCACAGTCGTTAAGCACTCTGTTGCTGTCCAGAAGGTCAGCAGTTTGAACCCACCAGGTGCTCTAGGGGAAAAGACCTGGTGATCCACTCTTGGAAAGATTACATCTTAGGAAACCCCGTGGGGCAGTTCTGCTCTGTCACACAGAGCTGCTCTGCATCAGAATCCAACAGCAGTGTTACTCTCAGTGTATGTTGGAGTCCATGGGCAGGATTCATTGTTTCGGCCTGATCTGTGCTTGTAGGCCAGAGCTGTGCTTCAGTTCTGAGTTTATGAGTTTCTATTTGTTCAGCCATTTGAACAGCTGCTTTTCAGTGTTGAGTTATATTGTTAAGAAGTGGTATCATCGCCGTTGCTTCCAAGTCTACTAATGGAGTGATGTACTAAACTAGTAAAGTCTACTAATGGAGTATTACTCATGACTAATGGAGTAAGTTGTAGAAGTGTGAAACAGGACCAGTTAACCAGTGAACCAACAACCAACCAGACAGACAAAAAAAACCAAATCAGCCAACCAGAGGACACATTTATTTATTTTTGCCCCAGAGGATACATTTAAGTAAAGTTTCTTTTGACCATGTTTTGAATTTGAGAATATGTTTCTTTTGCTGTTATCCAGAAGGTAGGGTGGAGGTAGTTTTGATAAACGAGTAGTGGCATATAGTATTCTTGTTCTAGAAGACCTATTTGGTATACGTACGGAACAGAAGCATTAAAAAAAAGAAAAAAACAGGTAAATAATTGTTGTGGCCTTTGAGTGGATTCTGATCCTTGGCGATGCTATAAGACAGGAGAAATGTCCGTTGGATTTTCTAGGCAGTCATCTTATCAGGGGCTGGAGAAACCGTTTGATTTGCTCCCTAGTACTTAACTACTGTGCCACCTAGACTTCTAATGATGTAAAAGTGGGATGTTAATGGTTAGTTTAGCACTTACTTAGCAATCTACTTTGAAGCTTCTAATATGTACCAGATAATGTGATAAGACGTGAAAAGCCGTGGTCCCTGCTTTACAGAAACATCTCACAGATAGTGGAAGAGACAGACATGTAAAGAAACAACACCATGTCACAGCATCTTGAGAGGTTAGTTGAGAAGCGTAGGGGCAATGACTATACGTTACTGGTGGAGTAATTTGGAAAAGGATGACAATGGTTACACAACCTGAAGAATGTCAACAGTGTCATTGACTTGTGCGTGTAGAATTTGTTGAAATTGTGTTTCCTTTGCCGTGTAGAAGGAGCTCTGGTGGTGTAGTGGTTAAGGCATTTTGGCTGCTACCCAAAAGGTCAGTAATTGAAAGCCACCAGCTACTCCGTGGAAGAAAGATGGGGCGGTCTGCTCTGTAAAGATTTACAGCTTTGGAAACCCATTGGGATCGCTGTGAGTTGGAATTGCCTTGATGGCAGTGAGTTTGTTCTGTTTTTGTTTTCTCTGTCTATTTGCACACAAAATAAAATAACAGCTTGCTAAGTGCTGTCACGT
Source organism: Orycteropus afer afer (assembly GCF_000298275.1). Lineage (NCBI taxonomy): Eukaryota > Metazoa > Chordata > Mammalia > Tubulidentata > Orycteropodidae > Orycteropus > Orycteropus afer. Next base: position 16,094,634 of record NW_006921605.1, on the reverse strand, counting down.
GGTGGTAAGCCTTGTGCATTGAGAGCAGAGCAATGAGTAGTCTGGGGTAAGGGAGGCCCCTTTACTCAGGAAGTGACATTTGGGCTCCATTGACCTGATTCCAGGCTGAGGCAACAGCCTGTGCAAGAAAGTGTGCGGAGTCAGGTAAGGGCTCAGAATGTCTGAATGGGGAGAAGTTCATTGAGGCCAGAATGAAGTGTTTGTTGATAAGTTAGTATAGTTGGGCAAAGCTTGTGTGTGTGTTTACCGATTAGGAAGAGCAGTACCAAACCAAAAAACCCACTGCCATCGAGTCAGTTCCGACTCCTGGTGACCCTTTGGCGTAGACTGGAAAGGCACGGGGTTTCTGAGACTATCGATCTTTTTGGGAGCCAACTGCCTCATCTTTCTCCTGCTGAGAGGCTGCTTGGTGGGTTCCAACAGGCAGCCTTTTGGTTAGCAACCAAATGCATTACCACTATGCCACCAGAGTGCCTTAGGAAGAAACACAAGGGCCAATATTTTAAGCTTTTTTGAGGGGAATGAAGTTTTTAAAATTTACATACAGTTAAATTCACTTTTTTGGCACACTGTTTATGAGTTTTTACACATGTATAGATTCTTATAACCGCAAGAGACAGAATACAGGTCCGTTCTAATACCCTAAATGCTTTCCTTGCGTTGCGCTTTGTGTTCAGACCCTCCCCCCATTGCTGACCCTTTCCAACACTAATCTGCTTTCCTGTGTATGTTTCTTACCTTTTCTGGAATGTCATACGAATGAAACCATGTGCTATGTAGCCTTTTGAGACTGGCTCCTTTGACTTAGGATAATACATTGAGAGTTTATCTGTGGTGCGTGTAGCAGCAGTTCATTCCCCTCTGTCTCTCTGTCGGTGAGTGCTGTTTCCCAGTGTAGATGGCCACAGTTTGTTCATCCATTCCCAAGCTGACGGATGGGTGGGTGGTTTGGTGATTACCTCGGTGGGGAGAAAAGCTTCTATAGAAGCTGCCCCTCCAGGTTTTTGTGTGAACATAGATTTTCATTTCACTTGGCTGGATATCTTAAGAATGGGATTGCTGGGTCATGTGGTAAACGCGTTCGTAAGAAACCGCCCAAGTGTTTTGCAGAGTGGCTGCACAACTTTGATTCCTATTGTCCCCATCCTCACCAGCATTTGGTATTTGCATTTTTTATTTTAGCTGTTCGGGCAGGTGTGTGGAAATTCTGGTAGCATAGTGCCTAAGGCACTTGACTGCTAACCAGAAGGCTGGCAGTTCAAACCCACCAGCCACTCCTCGGAAGGAAGGTTGGGCACTCTACTTCCGTAGTGATACTGCCTCGGAAACCCAAGGAGGGGTGACTACGAGTCAGAAATAACTCAATGGTAGTGAGTTTTAGGAGCTCTGGTAGTGTAGTGCCGAAGGCATTTGACTGCTAACCAGAAGGCTGGCGGTTCAAACCCACTAGCCACTCCTTGGAAGGAAGGTTGGGCAATCTACTCCCGTAGAGAGACCTCCTTGGAGACCTAAGGAAGGGTCGCTATGAGTCGGATCCAACTTGGCGGCAGTGCATTTTGCATTTGCTTTGCAGAGAGAACGTTTTTTATTTTGATGATGTCCAACACATCAAATCTGTCCTTTATGGATAGTGCTTAGTGTTTTAGCTAAGAAATCTTTGCCTCACCCAAGGTATTGAAGATTTTCTTATGTTTTCTGATGAAAGTTTTAAAGTTCTACACTTAGTTATATGATCCATTTTTGAGTTAGCTTTTGTATATAGTGTGAAGTTTAGGTAAGAGTCCTTCTTTTTCTTTTTTTTGCTGGCATATAAGTGGCCAGTTGGTACAGTATCATTTGTTTTAAAGCTACACTTTATTCATAAATAGTACTTTTGTGGAAAATCAGTTGTCCATGTTTGTGTTGGTGTGTTTCTGGGTTCTCTGTTCTGTTTTCATTGTCTGTGTGTCTGTTCTTTCACTAATTGCTCATTGTCTTGACTGCTGTACGTTTTAGCACATCTTAACATTGGGTAACGTGAGCCCTCCAACTTTTCTCTTTATTTCTCAAATTGTTTTGGTTATTCTAGTTCCTTTTCCTTTCCGTATAAATTTTAGAATCAATTTGTCTCTATATCCTTACAATGAATACCGCTGAGATTTTGATGGGAATTACGTTATATCTGTAAATCAGTTTGGGGAGAACTGACGTTTTAATTCTAATGAATCTTCTAACACGTGAACATGGTGCTTCTCCGTTTATTTATCTCCTTCCATCTTCTTTGATGTCTTTCCTCAGAATTTTGTGGTTTTCAGCATACATATTAATATTTTAATTTTAAATCTTTTACAGACTCAATTATGGAAATGGGAAGTGAAGAAGAAAGATGGGAGAAGCTGGATGCAGAATTTGATCACTTTGTGGTAGATATGAAGCCCTTTGTCCTAAAATTACCCCATAGGTCAGGTAAGAATATGTTTGATTCCTAAGATTAATTTTTTTTTCTATAATTCAGTCAAATTAATGAACCATCAAAATGTTAAGAAAACGGAATTCCTTTAGTAACAGTTCTCATCTTGAATTGATGTAGGATGGCTTACTGTGATCCGCTGAGGCATAAAGAGAAATGTAGGGGCAATCTCCTGCTAAGCTCTGGGAAGGTCTTGTGATGCTACCGCCCCACATGCTTATGTGGGCCCCTCTGTAGTTAGCTACAGCAGTTTCTTCCTGCAGCTTTTTCCTCCCCTGGTGGAGATACTTCCGCTTTCAGGAGCTTCTTGGCTTTTAAGCCTCTTGACTCTAATTACAGGATTTGAATTGTTGTCTCAGGTTGAAGAATTTTCAGGTCATTTGAGGTATTAGGTAGCAATTGGAGAGAATTTGGGAGTCTAGGACGATTCTACACACCGGGCATGAAATTGGCTGTGAAGGTTTCTCTGATTTGGTAGCTCTTGAGGGCTTGGAGTGGGGCTGAGAAACTATGGCTTGTGCTCTTTCCAAAGTCCCTATTTCCCTGAGTTGTTGGAGCAAGTCTGTGTTCAAAGTGAGACACTAACTCAGTCTTTGATATTCATTCCAGGAGCCCTGTCCGGAGAAGGCAGTGCTCAAGCCGGCAACCTTGCCTTGTCCAGGGAGGCCTGACCTGCACTTCCTCTTAAGCCTCTTCCCCCACCCTCTTCTCTTGACTTCATCTTTTCTTTCCTTCTCTTCTTCAGAATGCGAATTCGATGCCTGTGGTGCATTCATGGTTATTTGAGCTAGTATTTAGTGTTATCTGTGTGTTGGGTCCTTTTCTAATACTGACTTTTTTTTTTCCTTTTTGTCTTACATCTACTTATCGGAAAAAATCATATTAAAATCTCTTATTACAAATTTATTTTAAATCAGACTTTCCTCATCTTCTTTTAAAAGTAGGTTTTAGGTATGTAGAATTGGACTAATTCTACTGTTTGATTCATGACACAATGTCATCCTCTTAGTTCATCCATGGCCTTTTCTTTTTAATTAACTCATAATGAAACACTTGGGAGTGAACAACACAGTCAAGAACTAGTACATTTATAATTACTTGGATCTTCTTATAACTGAATATTACTTAGATGATATCCGCTCCCCCATCATTTTAGGTAGAGAGAAATGTATTCTCATTAACCAGTCATTGTACTAAATTCTAAGTGTTAGAATATTACACAGATTTCAGTTTGTTGCAGGACCAGTGTGAAATACACAGTTTGGAAAATGATTCACTTACCAGTTTCATTTTGTGCCCTCCCCACACACAAAGTACACCTACTATTTCATGGAGATTGCTTTTTGATTATATAATTTTAAGAGCTAAAATAAAAGTTCTTTAGAGGCATAGCTGTGATACCAGTAGTGATATTTGTACAGTGGTAAATCAGCCCCAGGATTTTTGTAGGCAAAGTAATAAATGAGTATGAACTTTGTAAACTAAGAGATAAAGCAGATTGATGATTTGTGTTAGCTGTATAATCCTCACATTGAGTTAGACTTATGAAAAGGTTAATGTCAAAATAGTTTTCCTGAGATGCGGGCACACCACAGTGTTGTATCATGGCCAGATAATAGAACCAGTAGATCGTTACATGTGGATTAAGCTGTGCAGTAGGCTCAAGTGTAGCAAGTACTGTTGTTGGACCCGAATTTAGAAAGGAGTGTCGGCGCGAGGAACGTGACACTGACTCGACAATGCAAAAGCAAAGGAAAAGTTTATTTCCAAGCTCGAGCTGGGGTCTCTGCTTACACCGATGCAACGGTTTGGGCAAAAAGATCCGTGGCTCTCTATGTCTTACACTTTTATAAGATTATTAAGGGGCGGTTACAAACGAAGAGGTTAATTAGTAATGATTGGTACAGAGGATTAGTTCTGTTATTTGGAGGCTGCTGATAGGTGCAAGTTTGGGACTTTCCAGTTTCCTGCTAGAGAAGGGGTCCCTCCTTGGGACTTTGCAGGCTTTGGCTTTTCTGATTGGTGTTTGTACAGCGGTGATTTCTTGTAACTAAGTTTATTCTAGTAAATTGAAACTTAAGTAAGAAAAGTGAAACTTAGGCCTGGTGATACCTTGAGCCTTACCTAAATTAATAGTACGAAAACAAGCTAGGCTAGAAACTAAAGCTAGTCACAAAGTTATCTAAGTAAATTATGCTTATTAAAATAGTTGCTACTTAAACTACATATGTATTTTCAAAATTCCTAAGTAACTAGTAAAATAAGTTTCAGTACCTAAGGTTCTCTATTAAACTTGCTACATTCTCTAAGTAAGAAACTAAATGTTTAAGTAACAAACTAAAGTTACTATGTTTCTAAATTTGTCCTTCTACACTGTGAGGTTGGCACAGGGCAGGGCAGAGTTTGGTTCTGTTATACATAGGGTCACTGTGACTCAGAGCTGACTAAATGGCACACAACAGCAACAACAAATTTTAGGCAGAATTTTCAAGTTGTAACTATTTTATGAAATACATATAAGTATCACTCAATTACTCAATTTTAGAGATGTTAAAACTAAATAAATCAGCTACAAATCCCTGGAAATTACTGGTTTTAGTAAATAAGATGTTTGAAATTTAATTTTAGAATAAGTTTAAAATGTTAAAATAAATCAGAGATTGCATTTGATCTCTCTAGGTTTGTATAATTAGAATTATAGAAAGATTTTTTCAGTGTAAGTAACATTATTTTAGATGCTTCTGTAGCAAAATTTAATCTCAGAATGTATTTGATAATAATCCAGAGGTTTTATTTTTGTGAAAATATTCCTTGGCATTTGCCCTAAGGAACTTGACTGCTAACCAGAAGGCTGGAGGTTCAAACCCACCAGTCACTCCTCGGAAGGAAGATGAGGCAATCTAATTCCGTAGTGATACTGCTTCAGAAACCCAAGGAGGGGTTGCTATGAGTCAGGTACGACTCGATGGCACGTAACAACAACAGCAACAACAACAACATAGTCAATTAACTAATACAGTTAAATTCTAGACCTGAAGTTAGCAAACTATGGCCCTTGGGCCAAATCCAGCCCCTTGCCTTTTTTGTAAATGAAATTTTTGACACAGAGCCATGATCGTTTGTTTGCATATTATCTTTGGCTGCTAGTATGGCAGAGTCAAGGAATTGTAACAGTGATCTTACGGCCCACGAAACCTAAAATATTTACTACTTGGCTCTTTACAGAAGAAGTGGGCCAACTCTTGTAGACAAAAGCAGGTGCATTAGCGTTCTTTGTAATTTAATGCTTTATTTTCTGAAACATCAAGTCTCTAATAGTTCTTTTGTATTTGTAGAACGCCAGAGATGTGCTCTTTGGATTAGAAAATTGTGTGAGCCTTCAGGAACTGGCACTGGAATAACGGGCAGGAAGAATCGGAACCTCTATGCAAAACTCTTATTGCATATGCTTAAGCGAGGAGTGCTTGAAGGCCCTTTTGCGCATAGACCTGAGCCAGGGACACTCAGAACTTTACCTGCCTACATGGTACGTGCCGTGATCAAAAGACCTGTTCGTTCATTTCCTTAAAAGTAAGTGTCAGTTTATCATCCTTTTTGGGAAGACAGAGATACAGCATTTAAACCTGTTTATTTTTCTTTTTCACCTCCCTGATTGAATTATTTTCTGCCTCGAATAGATAGTAAGTCTTGCCCCATGGGGGTAATATCCTTATTGAGTTAGTCATTCCACAGTATTCCACAATATTTCTGAAAATTTGGAAGTGATTTTTTATATTGAGCCTTAATTTCCCACTAATTTTCACTTGGTTATAATAATATTTTATATTTTTTTGGTAATTACTGGATATGTGACTCTTTCATATATATTATTTCAAAATTCAGGAGAGGTTAGATTAGGTGAACTCTGAAGTTCCTATCCATTCTTATAAAATGACAATAGTTTGAGTTTAGAAGTGATTCCTATACTTTAATTTCATTATTAAAATTAGCCTTGTTACAAAGGCAGCTATTATGCTTGGTTGATAAATTGTCATCACCTTGGTCCTTAAACCAAAAGAAAACCAAGTCCATTGCCTTCCAGTTGATCCCAACTCGTAGTGGCCTTGTGGGACAGAGTGGAATTGCCCTGTGGGGTTTCCAAGGCTGTGGTCTCTATGAAGGCAGACTGCCACATCTTTCCTCTGCAGAGCAGCTGGTGGGCTTGAACTTCTAATCTTTGGTTAGCAGCCAGGTGCTTAACCATTGTGCTACCAGGGCTCCTTCCTTGGTCCTTACAACCATGATATATGCCATGGTTTGCTGATACTTAGATATTTTAGAAACCTGACTGTTGGAGTATTTCATACTGGTTATTCACTTTCATAGAACACAGGGGGGCTTTACTTTACAAATACTACTAAAAAGATGGCTCAGAGATTTGTCTTGGTTTTCTTAGCAAGGCCTAGTTCTCACTTCATCATTAATGCTTTTGTTCCCACCTTACTAAGGGATTTTTAATTTCTGTTTTGTGTTGATTGAGATCTCCCTGCTCACAGATTTATTTATTTATTTTTTACCAAGCAGTTTATGATTACAGAAAAAATAGTAAGCTTCTAAAGAGGGGAGCACATGATTTTAAAAAACCCCAAGCTTTTCTATCTATCTTTTTATACAGCTAATATTTATTTTATAATGCAAATAGCTGTTATCAGATTGATCTGTTATATAATTCAGTCATTCATCAGAGTTTCTTATTTGTCAGAACAAAACTAAAATATAAATGTTAGCAATTTTATGTATTTCAATATTTCATAATCCATTGCACACTGAATGATACATTTTTATGTATTTGTATATAATTAAATTTATGGAGAGTATTTGAAAGACTGTTAACAACCTTGAAAATTGCTGGAAATTTTAACTAAGTGTTGCATTGTGAAAGACTAATTTTTCTAATTTTTTAAAAATCAGTCCATCTATTTTGATGAACCAAATTCTGCACGAGCAGAAGATCCAAGTCCAGAGGGGTTACCAGACTGGGTAATGGGTGAGCTGGGGACAAGTGACCACAAATTAAATGACTCATGGAAACTCTCTCCTGGAGAAGATAGCACTTGGGTGCAGCTGCCAACTGGTGCCTACAGGTATGCTGGGCAGGTGGCATTTTGAAGGTGTCCTGCTCCATACATTCCATTTTTTCTTTCTTTCTGTGGTTAAGTAGATGGTTTATTTATGTTTTTTTAAGTTGAGAGCAATGAATAGATTTTGTGTAGGTAAACAAGAATTTTGCTTTTCCATTTATTATATATTCAAGATTATTTTACTTATTTAATGATTTTTATCGACATCTCTTAACCTATATATTCTGTTGGTTGAAAAGTAATGCTTGAGTATCTCTAATTCATTTGTGTTTCTTTTATGAGAAGCATAAATTAACATTATTACTACTTCAACAAAATAGAAAAAATCTTGACCCTTATGCTTGGATTTTTTTCCCTTTATTTGCCATGAACAGTATTTCTTTTCAGTTAATAAAATCATAAATGCAAACTAAATCCCCACTGTGCATTTTTATGGGAGTACTGATTCTAAATCGGATCCTCGGTACAAACGTGGATGTTAGGCGCCGTGAGGTCAGCGCCATCGCGTGGAGCCTGGTGTAAGGAACGGCACGCTGCCTGGCCCTGCGCCATCCTCAGCGTCCTCGCTCTGCTTGAGCCCATTGTTGGAGCCGCTGCGTCAGTCCGTCTCACGGACAGTGGTCATCTTTTCGCGTCCCCTCTGCTTTTCCCAGCATGCTGTCCTTCTCCAGGGATTGGTCCTTTCTAACCACATGACCGAAGTAGGTCAGACGAAGTCTGCCCATTCTCACTTCTGAGGAGCATTCCAGCGGTACTTCTTCCAGGAGACATTTGTTCATTCTTCTGGAAGTCCGTGCTATTTTCATTGTTCTTTGCGCACCACCACTCAAAGTAATCAACTCTTCTTTGATCTTCTTTATTCGTTTTCCAGCTTTCACATACATGTGAGGAGACTGAAAATACCATGGCTTGGGTTAGGAACACCTTAGTCTTCAAAGAGTAACATCTTTGCTTCTCAGCACTTTAAAGAGGTCTTTTGTAGCA
>NW_006921605.1:16075702-16085006 GCF_000298275.1 Orycteropus afer afer | reverse complement strand
TGATGAGCCTTCCTCCAATCCTGATGCCAAGTTCCTCTTCATATAGTCCAGCTTCTTGGGTTATTTGCTCAGCATACAGAGTGAATAAGTATGGTGAAAGGATACAACCCTTCGTACTTTTCACTCATTCAGTATCCTTCTGTTCTATTCAAGTGACAACCTTTTGGACTATGTACACATTTCCTCATGAGCACAATGAAGTATTATGGAATTCCCATTCTTTTCAATGTTATCCATAATTTGTTATGATTCACAGTTGAAAGCCTTTGCATAGTCACTAAAACACAGGTAAACGTCTTTCTGGTATTCTTTGCTTTCAGCCAAGATCCATATGACATCAGCCATGATATCCCTCATTCCATGTCCTCTTCTGAGTCCAGCTTGAATTTCTGGAATATGTACTGCCATATATATATATATATTTGTCAATATACTGCTGCAACTGATCTTGAATTTTACTTGCATGTAATATTAATGATATCATTCAATAATTTCCTCATTCTTTTGGCTCACCTTTCTTTGGAATGGGCACAGACAGGATCTCTTCCAGTGGGTTGGCCACTTAGCTGTCTTTCACATTACTTGGCATAAATGAGTAAGTGCCTCCAGCACTGCATCTGTTCATTGAAACATCTCAATGGATGTTTCAAAACATCTGGAGCCTTGTTTTTCACCAGTTCCTTCAGTGCAGCTTCGACTTCTTCCTTCAGTACCATTGGTTCTTGATCGTATGCTACTACCTGAAATCTTTGAACATCAACTGATTCTTTTTGGTTGGTACAGTGACTCTGTGTATTCCTTCCATCTTCTTTTGAGGCTTCCTGCATCATTCAATATTTTGCCCGCACAATCCTTCGATACTGCAATATTGCAATTCAAGAATGCCGAGCATGTTCTTACCTTTTGGTTTTCTAACTCTGGGTCTTTGCATATTTCATCATAATACTTTACTTTGTCTTCTTGAGCTGCCCTTTGAAATCTGTTCAGTTCTTTTATTCAGTGTTTCTTCCATTGTTTAGCTACTTTCCATTCATGAGCAAGTTTCAGAGTCTCTTCTGGCATCCATTTTTATCTTTTTTTCCTTGATCTTTTCTTTTTAATGATGATTTGCTTTCTTCATGTATGATGTTCTTGATGTCATCCCACAACTCATCTGCTCTTTGGTCATTGGTGTTCAGTGTGACAAATCTGTTCTTCAGCTGGTCTCTAAGTTCAGGTGGGATATAATCAAAGTCATGTTTTGGCTCTCATGGATGTGTTTTAATTTTCTTCAGCTTCAACTTCAACTTGTCTATGAGCAGTTGATGGTCTGTTCCACAGTCAGCTCCTGGCCTTGTTTTGAGTGAAGATACAGAGCTTCTCCCTCACCTCTTTCCACAGATGTAGTCGATCTACTCCCGTGGATTCTATCTGGCAAGGTCCATGTGTATAGCCACTATTTATGTTGTTGAAAAAATATATTTGCATATTTGCAATGAGTAAGTCATTGGTCTTGCAAAATTCTGTCATATGATCTCTGGCGTCATTTCTATCACCAAGCCCATATTTTCCAACTACTGGTGATTCTTCTTTGTTTTCCAACTTTTGCCTTCCAGTCACCAATAATTACCAACATATCTTCATTGTAAGTTTGGTAAGTTTCAGACTGTAGAAGTTGGTAAAAATCTTCAATTTCTTTGACTTTAGTGGTTGGAGCATAAATTTAAATAATAGTATTAACTGGCTGTAGGCATGTGGATATTATTATATCATTGACAGCACTGTACTTCAGGGTAGCTCTTGAAATGTTCTTTTCCAGGAGGAATGTGACACCATTCATCTTTCATTTGTCATTCCCAGCATAGTATACAGTATGATTGTCTGATTCACAATGGCTGATACCAGTCCATTTCAGCTCACTAATGTCTAGGATCTTATGTATTCCATTTCATTTTTGACAACTTCTCATTTTCCTAGATTCATACTTTATACATCCACGTCCCAATTATTAATGAATGTTTACAGCAGTTTCTTCCCATTTTGAGTCATGCCCCATCAACAAATGAAGGAAGGTCCTGAAAGGTTTCCTCCATCCACATCGAAATGTCAGCTCTACTTGGAGGAGGCACCTTTTTCCTAATTGTGTTTTGAGTGCCTTGCAAACTGAGGGGTTTATCTTCTAGCACTGTATCAGACAGTGTTTCATGGCTATTCATAAAAATTTCCATTAATATGTCAGACAGTGTTTCACTGCTATTCATACAAATAAAAGTACAAATAAAGAGTTTAAAAAATACACCAAAAAAAAAATATATATCATTATGGTATAATTTTTGGCCTTTAGAAGGAATAGATTTAAATTTGTGCTTTTACCAAATTTTGATTTTTACCTTTGGCATTGTTTTCTGAATTGTTAAAATATTAGGCAGTGCCCATTGACATACCATCCTTCAAAGTTCAGTCCTCATCAGTCTCTCGGGAATTTTACATTTAGGAATTGGTTTGTATTCTTTATAAATTTGTTTTAGGTAACAATACAATCTTCCTTGTATACTATAATTTTTTAACTTATTTCTTAATCAGATGCAGCAATATCCTTAATGATTTAAAATGTTCTCATAATTAATGTAGACAGATCAGTGTTTTAGACCTTAGATGTTATAGTGGAACATAACAGATGAACACAAAGCAACTGATTCAGTTAATACTTTTTTTTTTAAATCAGGAAAGGAAAGCATAAGTTAAAATGGAAGGGCAAAAGAAAGGTGATGTAATTAAGGACATGTTCAGAAGACTAAAAATAAGTGAATGGATAAGTAGATAGAGGGTGGTTTTAAGTACTTATTTTTGCATTAATAGGAGAAGTAGAACTATAAGAGGTGTAGTTGGGGCAAACAGAATTTTTGTTAGCCTTATAGACAGGTAAATAGAACAAAAAAGAGAAAAATACAAAATCCATCAGTGGTTTGCCAAGACACTAATGGTTGTTCTGCTGTGCATGGGGCTGCTATGAGTCGGAAACGACTCGACGATACCTAACAACAACATGAAGAGGGTTTGTGGGATTCAAGAAGGAGGGAGAGACTGTGTCTTTGCAGACGTGAAGAACGTCCTTATGTCCTGCCAGGGTACCTGTTTAAGCCCTACAGACATTTGAGTTTGTAACCATTGTTTTAGATGAATGGGGGAGAGAGAGAGAAGTACATGCATAATTTCCATACAGTGGCTTGCTGTGGTTGAAGTATTTGCTACAATTGAGGTATGTATAGAAGTAAGGTTTAGGGTAGGAAATAGACTTGATATCTCCAGGGAGTCCAGGTAAGTAGATTTTTCTTCCTCAGAAAGTAGGATAAAGTTTGAGCAAACATAGTGATAGAATATTTTTCAAATATTACTCAGTGGCTTTTCTGGGAAATGAAAGTCCCTATAGTTTTAACAAATAACTTATTTCTTTATTGGTCACCTATAATTAAATAATGAATAACTTCTTAATTGGTTACCTATCATTAAATAGCATCTTTAATGCAAAAAAAATTCTTGAGGGAGCTCTGGTGGTGTAGTGCCTAAGGCATTTGACTGTTAACCAGAAGGCTAGCCATTCAAACTCACCAGCCACTCCTCGGAAGGAAGGTTGGGCAATCTACTTCTGTAGAGGTACTGCCTCAGAAACCCAAGGAGGGGTCGCTATGAGTCAGATTTGAGTCGATGGAGGTGAGTTTGGTTTTTTTTTAAAGAGGCATTAATGATCAGTTATAATTATCCTATTTATCCTTCAGAAGTCAACCACAATGCTAGATCTTCAGAGAAGCCTTACCTGATAGCTCAGTTAGGTGACCTGGTGTACACCCCTGCAGTACACTGTGTTTCTTTGTTGGACTCATCACGTGTGTAAAGGTTCAATGTCTGTCCACTGTCTGTGAATTTGCTGAGGGGAGGAACTGGGTTTTTCCTATTTGGCACTATATTCCCAGTACTTGACCCTGGGGCTGGAAGGTGGTAGGCGCACATGCACCACTGGGCGAGTGACGTGTGTCAGGCACTGCTGTGTGTATACTGTATCTGTATAAAATATATACTGTGTCAGAAGGAATGGTCCACAGAACTTTTTTAACTTTTAGAAAAAGCCAAGAAAAGCCTGGACACAGGCTCTAGCGGTGCCCTTTGCACCCTGGGAGGAATATGAAGCAGCGGAGGGAGCTGGGAAGCCATCCTCAAATATCCGGTCAAGTGTCAGAAATCGTGAGAGCCATCGATCCACGAGCTCTGCAGAAACGAAGCTCCTCAGGGTTCTGTTCTGTCCGTACATGGTTCACTTAATTTAATGTTTCAACTGGATTTATTAAAAAATTTTAACTTGATTTCACATTATAATCTGCACGCACATTAATTACAAATATTTGTAATTTTACACACACAAGGCATTTACAAACATATAACCAACATTCGCTCTAGCTAAAGGCAGTGCAGTTGATGGTCAGGCTGATTGCATCACGTGTGATGTCAGGTAAGAGGTGGGAGTGAAGCGTCCGCTCCTGGTCTCCAGTTTCATTTCTTCCCCGAAGCCGCTTCCTTCCTCTGAGCAGTCACACTGTGCTCGTGAAAAAGGTGTCTGCTCACGTTAACCGAATACGTCTAATCAATCCTGCAAAAAATTGTTTTAAAAAGTTTAAGAGGCTTATAATATTTGACACATGTATGTTTTTGTAGTGAATAATTTATTGTTACTTAGAACTGAAGTTTAATGCTGCCTCATAAATTTTACAACCACTTCAACTTGTCCTTTGAAAAACCTCTTTAATCTTAAAAGATTCCCCCCCTTCGTGATTCTTTTTTGATCACTTTATAAAATCCTGCTTTACTTAGACCTTTTTGTATGTGAAGTATTTCTAATGGCATTTTAGATTATGCTGTTTGTGTCCCAGCCCTTTTATATTATTGAAGATGCACAGTCCTTTTGAAGCCTTTATGTTTGGACGCCGATTTGGCAGAGGTGGCACCTTTCCTTTCCTTGATTCTTCCTGTAGGATGCGCTCTGCAGCCGCGTTCCAAGCACGCTGTAAGGATTATGAGCCTGTGTTCTATCCAGCTTATTATCTTGTTTTCTTTTCCCACCAAATAGACACTGTTGTTGTTGTTGTTGTTGTTATGTGCCGTCGAGTCGGCCCCGACTCATAGCGACCCCTCCTTGGGTTTCCGAGGCAGTATCACTACGGAAGTAGGATTGCCCAACCTTCCTTCCGAGGAGTGGCTGGTGGGTTTGAACCGCCAGCCGTCTGGTTAGCAGGCAAGTGTCTTAGCCACTATGCTACCAGAGCTCCTAAATAGACACTACACACTGAAAACAGCCTTTCACACCAAACAACTTCAACTCAGAGCTAGTTTTGTCCTGCTTCTGTTTTTTTGCTTTCCTTTTTCATATCTTTTGGTTTTAGGTTATATTATTAGCTAGGTTTTCTATTAGAAAAACCACTGTTGCAAGTTGCAATGCCATTTTATTAGAGATCTGTCTTTGTAATTTTTTATGTCAGCTATCTTTTTGTTTTTAGGACATTGAAATACTTTAGTTATATTTGAGTTTGGAGCATAGTTAGCATATTGCCACTAATGAGACCTTGAACTTAGATCTCACCTCTGCTTGATGAACTTTATTTAGTTCTACAGTCATGAGCTCTGTCCATACACATTATCTCCCCAGTCATCCTCAGATGCTTGTCCAAGACCTTATAATTGTCTTTGTGGAAGACACACTTTGAGGTGACTCCCTGTTCCCTCTCCTGGTATTCACAGGCTTGTATAACACACACTCTCCCACCTGCTGACTGTTGGCGGGACCTATGACTTGCTTGTAAGCAATGGAATATGGCAACTGTGATAGGCTGTCACTCCTGTGATTACATTACGATGTATAAGACTCCATCTTTCTAGCAGACTTGCTCCTGCGTCTTGCTCTCTTCCCTTTGCTGACTGCCATGAATCCTCTAGCTGTAAGAAATGGAATTCTGCTGATAACCATGCTCAGGGAAAAGCAATTTTTCCTTTGTTGAAACTCCCGATGAGAGGTCATCTCTCGTCAGTGCCATGATTGCAGCCTTGTGGGACCCTAAGGCTCAGCTGTGCTTGGATTCCCGACTTACAGAAATGGCGCAGTGATGTGTGTGTGTCATTAAAGCTGTTGAATGTGTGGTAACTTGTGACAGCAATAGGTGACTATGAAAGGCTTTATTCTCCTTTTAGAAAAACATGTAATCTATGATGCTGAATATGTTTTAGCAGAATTTCTAGACTAAGATGGACTAGGAAGAAAGCCCTGGCCAAAGATCTGCTGTTGAAAACCCTGTGGATCACAATGGTGCAGTTTGCAGCTAGTCATGTGGATGGTGCAGGACTGGGCAGGGCTTTGCTCTGTTGGGCACGGGTTGCTGTGAGTTGGGGGTGACTTGACAGCAGCTGACAACAATAGCGTATATAGCCTATGCTTGTTGTAGAAACCTCAGCATGGAAATATGTGGGTGAAATGTCACGGTCCTTCTCTCTGTGTCTACCTAATTCCTCTTTCTTCATAAGACATATCCATCAGTGACTTGGTGTGTATCATTTTACACTAGACACATACTCACACCAACGTATATGTAATTAAAGAATTACAAAGTGGTTTGTAAAGTGTAGTATTCTGAGACTTGTGCTTTTTTTCACTTAAGTATATGTTAAACCTTGTGTCATGTAGTCTGTGTAGTCTTTTTATTTGCAGGTTATGTTTTATTGTTAGTTGCTACTGAGGTGCTTCCGATTCATGGAGATTGTATGTATGAGTGCAGTGTTGTCTGATCTTGCGCCGTCCTCTTTGTCATTGGTATGTTGGAGTCGGTGGTTGTGGCCATCAAGTCAGTCCGGTCATGGAGGAGGGAGTGAAGAGATCGAGGGTGTCCCTTGCGTGTGCTCACCGTCTGCTTCACCAGACGTGGTGTCCTTTTCTAACACTCGGTCTTTCATGATGATGTGTCCAAAACAAGTAAGTCAAAGTGGTGCTGGCGTCGTCACTTCTGAGGACTTCTGGTTGTATTTCCCGCAAGATTTCTTGTTCCTTCTTCCAGCAGTCTGCCCTATATGTTCCATATTCTCCACTGGCACCAGAATTACAACGCAGCATTTCTTATGTCTTCTTTTTTATTGTCCTTCTTTCTCATGCATGTGAGGTGATTGAAAAGTCCATGGCTTGGGTCAGGCGTACTTTAGTCATCAAAGTGACAAATTTGCTTGTTGAAACTTTAAAGAGGTCTTTTGCAGCAGGTCTGCTCAATGTGGGATGTTTGATTTCTTGACTGTTGCTTCCATGAATATTGATTGTTGATCCAAAAAGAATGAAATTATTGACACCTTCAGTTTCTTCACTTCCCGTAATACTGTCTGTCCATCCAGTATTCCATAGTGTGGATATACTATAATTTAACCTGTCTCTCTTGCTTTTGATTTTTTGTTATTACCAAAAGTACCTTAGTTAACATACTAATGTGTGTATCGTTATGCAACTGCATGCATTTTGGGCCATTATTGATTCCTTGAAGAGGAATTGTTACTTCAAAAGCTAGCCACATGAACACATTTAATGGATGGACTGTTGGTAGGATTATTAGTTGGTTCAACAACTTGTACAATGGTAAAAAGTTCTGTATGTGTTAGTATGTACATATGTAAAAGTTAATAAAAGTACATAACAGTATAGTAAGCTGCTATTGTGTGTGCATATATGTTTTAAACAGACTTTATGAATACATATGTGTACGCATATGGGATATTTCTGGGTGCTACACAGGAATCTGTTTTAAGTGGTTACCTTTAAGGAGAGAGACTAGTCTGGAGTGGAAAGTTAAAAAATACTTTTTGTCCACGTATATATGTTATTTTTAATAATCACAAAGTTATATTCTGATACATACTATTAGGTTGCCCTCAAAATATCATCCTATTAAACTCTTTGGTCATACACGTTGTTAACACTAGTGATGCAAACAAATACATTTAATTATGTGCAAGAGTATATGTAGGTATAAACGTAAGAATGAAGTTTTTCCCATAAATACTCTAAATAGTTGTAGATTCTGCTTGTATTTCTAGTTTGTTAAAAATATAACCCTAATGAGGCAAATTCTACCATTTATGGAACAACTGCTGTATACTAGGTGCTATTCTGGAAACAAGGAGCTCTGGTGGGAGCTCTGGTGGCGTAGTGGTTAAAGCATTCGGCTGTTAACCCTAAGGCTGGCGATTCGAACCCCTCAGCTGTTCCACAGGAGAAAGATGCAGTCCGCTTCTCTAAAGATTCACAGCCTTGAAGACCCTACAGGGCAGTTCTCCTCTGTCTTATAGGGTTGCTATGTGTTGGAATCGACTTGCTGGCAGTGGGTTTTATACTAGAAACCTGTTGTAAGTGATCTGATTTGGTCCTGCAACACTGTGAGGTGGGTAATACTGCCCTTTTATGGTTGAAGTAACATCTTCAGGAGGTCAAGCAACTTGCCCAGTGATGGTCCGGTATTGGAATCCAGGTCTTAGGATTCCAGACCCTATTTTCTCTTTAGTATGCCATGGAGACCATGAGTACTTTGTGCAGCAGATCTGGACATTTCGTTTTCATCTATTTTTCCTCCCACTTGGGCTGCATCTGCAATCGAGGGCAGCTATGCCTTTGTTCTTGGTTAGTTCCAGGTCGAGTTGAAATGAGGCTGTTATCCTTTGTTCTGATGCTTGGAAGCTATGTGTCCTCGGGCAAGTTTCTTCATTTCTCCAAACCTCAGTTTCATCATTTGTAAAATGGAGTTAGTAGTAGGACTCACCTCGGAGTCGAGGCTGCAGTGAAATAATGTCTGTGGAGTCTTTGATGCAGGGCCTGTGAAGCGCTTGCTGCTGCCACCACCGTCCTGGCTGAGACGGCAGCTGTGTATTTCTTCCAGGGCTCGCTTGTTAGATTGTCTGACTGCTCTTTTTTTTCTTGTCTTTTTTTTGAATTGTGATTTGGGTGAAACTTTACAGAGCAAATTCACTTTCCATACAGCAGTTCACACACACTTTGTCTCATGACACTGACTACAATTTACCACAATGCAACAACCCCCTCCCACTTCCTCCCCATGATTACCTCTTCCCTGTGTCCATCCCTCCATGCACTCCTGCCCCTTGAGCTGTCTCCCTGTGCATAAGCAGCCCTTCTTTCTCCTATGATTGCTCTCTCCAAGGGAGTGTATCTACTTGAGGTAAATGTTCAACTCATATGCCTGTCTTTTGTTTGGCTGGAAGCCACAGGTGTGGGTTCAATTCCAGACCTGAAGGG
>NW_006921605.1:16073588-16075602 GCF_000298275.1 Orycteropus afer afer | reverse complement strand
CTCCCTTTGTATAAACAGCCCTTCTTTCTCCCATGACTGTTCTCTCCAAGCAGTGTATTTACCTCAGGTAAATGTTCAACTCATATGCCTGTCTTTAGCTTGGCTGGAAGCCACAGGTGTGGGTTCAATTCCAGACCTGAAGGGCAGCTAGGGGCCATAGTCTCAGGGGTTCCACCAGGCTCTATCAGATCAGCAAACCTGGTCCACCCTTTTGTTCCTCTCTAAATGATTTTGAGTTTTGTTGCACATCGTTCTCCCTCTCTATCCAGGATCTCCTACATAGATCCCCCTCCGAGTGGTTGACAGTGGTAGTTCTTCTGGTCTCATAGTTGTATAGGCTGAGGATCGCATGGTGTACCAGTCGCTAGGACTAATTGTTTCCATGAATTTTTGGTTTTCTTCATTCTTCTTTGCTCTGGATGAGGAGAGACCCATCGTTGCATCTGGATGGCAGCTTGCTAGCTTTTAAGATCCCAGTTGCTACTTGCCAGAGTAGGAGGGGGAACAATGTTTTGTATAGTATGTTACGCCAATTGAGCTTGATGTCCCCCGCGACTATGGTCCCAAGCCCGCAGGTTCAACTACTCAGTCCCTCTGGGTAGCTGGCTGTGACCAAGAAGTAACTAGAACCTTGCCCCTTGTGTCTGACCGCTCTTGCTTCTCAAATTGTCTCATTCCCCTAGAAGTCCTTATTTTAAAACCTATTAGTCATTAATTATTTTCAGTTACTAAAAATCATTTTGCATTTCTGAGAAATACAAGTTAATTATGCAGAAAGGTTCTGCTTGTCAGTATGAGTTCTTTCTGAATAGATGCAGAGTTGGAATAGGGTTGTAAAAGAGACTTGTGTGGGAAACCTTGTTCAGATATCTCTCAGCAAGTCCCTTTTTCCAGGATAGAAGGAACAGAATGGCTGGCCCATGTTTTGCATACATTTGAAGCTGCCTACGTCATATTTAAATTTCAGTTAATGTCATCTCTGTGTATTCTGTTCATACTTTATCCCAAAGCCAGAACACAAAGATAATAGGTTGTATTCTTGTATTACAATTCTGTGAAAAATGTTTTGAAGCAGCTTTATAATGTCATGTAATTATGCTTACGAGTTTTCAATGAAATATGTGGTCTGTAGCAGTTAGGTTCTGGGTTAAGGAGAGATGAAAAAGAATGACTTAATAGCATTTATTATTTTTACTTTAAACTTTGATTGTAAGCTAGGAGTTAGGAGAGGGTGAAAAGGAGTGAAAGTAGATAAACCCTGACCTTGATGCATTACTTTGTAGTGGAAGAAACACATTACTTCTGCTTATTTTAGAAGAGTTTACTGATGAAAAAGAAGACATTAATTAAGATTTCTTTAGATCCATTTTTGTAAAAAGCCACCATCCAGATTGTTTAAAAATTCTATGAATGTGTAAACAGAATTATTATTATTAAATCCACCCTATCAGATTCTGGCCAACTTTATGGATGTGAGAGTTGTTTTTAAATTTATATTGCGTTGTCCTAAATAATGTCTGTTCGTTATCTACAGAAAGGACTTGGAGAATAATTATCCTGCTTGAAATGATTACAGAGGACTATAATTTTTGCATCTTTGCTTTAATGAGCTTCTTCCCTGGGTTATCTGATGCCAGCTTTTAGTTAGGAAAGAAGAGTCTAATTATAATCCTGCCCTTATGGAAAGTATGACTTGTTTTACAATGATCCTCTTTGTGATGTGGTTTTCCAGGAATGCATTGTGGCAGAAAGCTGGAACTCTGTATGTATGATGTCCTTTAAAAATGGCTCCCAATATAGTTAGCATTTCATTTGCTTGTGCAGTTTAACAAATGGCCAGCAGATGGTGATCAAGTATAAAGATAATGTACTGATCTATGAAAAGAACATTTTTCACTTTTAAACCACTGATTTGATTTTTTTGCTCTGTGTACTCAAAAACAAAAACAAAGTACGGCTAGAAGACTTATCAGTCTAGGTCTTTTTGCTTTCTTGAACTCCATTTTTTATGTGT
>NW_006921605.1:16071311-16072958 GCF_000298275.1 Orycteropus afer afer | reverse complement strand
GGTACATGGGTGCCTCCCCTCTTCGATGATGGTCATCCACAGTCAACATCAAATTTGCTATTCAGTCTTTGTTCTCAGGAGAAGAACAGAGGAGCTCTCCCCATCAAAAAGGAAATCGTTAATCTTTTTCATTATTTAGGAGCCTTGGTGAAGCAGAGGCTATGCACGCGTCATTTTGGTTTGCTAGAACAATTAATGTGTAATAAATCTTATTAATTTGATATTTTTGACATGATGGACCCTTGTTAGGAAGACACTTAACCTTGAGCTCTGGAAACAATACTGCTACATAAATGAGGGGTGAAAAGTTTTTTAAGGTACTTAATAAAATATAATGTAGTTTCACAGAGTTTTAAAACCACTTGGCTACTCGTTAATTCCCTAACAATTACTATACTAATTAATTATATAACTTTTAGGTATTTACAGAGGCAAGGCAAAGTGAAATAACTCATAATAAAATGAATAGCTTTGAAAATAATGACCCTGCATTTTTTTAATGCTTTTTTCCCCCAGTCAGTCAGATTTTTGACAAATTTAGTCACATTAAAAAGAATTTTTTTTAAATGACTGTGGCTTTGTAGCAGTGTCTTTTTATTTCAGAAGCAAGCTTCTTTTTGTCAGTTTTGCCTATCTTTTTAAATGAATAACGAACAAAACACAAAGTTTAGAATTAAAAGACTCTCTTGAGTATTATACTGGTAAGCCAGAGATACATGTTGTTGATTTAAATGTGTGGTAGTTAGAGAAGATTGGTTTTAATTTATTTAATCAAATGTTTCATTTTAAAGTAGATAATAGGAAAAATACAAACTCTTAAAAGTGTTTTTGGATCTCTGGTCATGTTTTAGTTTTGTTAAACATCTGTTTATTAATTTATGTTCTTTTTATTCCTAATAAAATTTAATTTGAAAAATTAACATAAGTATGTTTTGACTCATTGAAAGTTACTTTCATTTTTCAGTGTTAATGACTTTGATACTAGCTGCATTATTAATTGTTGCTATTTATTTTTATGTTTCATTGATGTTCAGCAGTGCCCAAAGAAGATTATTCTGCAGATGTAGATAACAGTATTCTCTGCTGCTCAGGTGAATGCAAACATTGGAAGTCTGAAGTCAGTTCTCCTCTGAGTTTTTCTATCATTTATGATAGAGTTGTATTACTGTTAAAATATTTTGCGACTGTGAAACACAGTGTGTGTGTTAGACGGGTATGCAAATGTACAGGTACAATTTAAAGAACAATTTATAAAATGACTTGCTAACTTTCACCTAGCCAAGAAATAGCATCTTATAAAACCCCAGGTGAACTCCTTTGGGTGCCCTTCACCTGTTGTCTCCTTTTCCGAGGGGAACTCACTATTTTGAATTTTGTCTTGTTCCTTAGTTTCTTCTTTTTTGAATTGTATTGTGTTTAGTCCTTTGATACTTGCTTTTTTCACTCATCATATTTTTCACACTCATCCATGTTAATTAATGTGGGTGTATACTTTCTTCGTTGTTTTGTGATAAACCTTTTTTTAAAAATTTTTTATTGTGATTTGGGTGAAAGTTTACAAAGGAAATTCATTTTCCATACAGCAGCTCACGTACACTTTGTCTCATGACATTGACTGCAATTTCCCACAATGCAACAGCTCCTTTC
>NW_006921605.1:16069229-16070281 GCF_000298275.1 Orycteropus afer afer | reverse complement strand
ATGCTTGAACCCTACATGTAGCCAAGTTGTTGTTCAGTAGCCTGCCATGCTCTGCTGATCCTGGGACTTTCAATGGACTTGAATCAATGGCCTGCCATGTGGTTTGGTAACATCGGGACTGTGCCATTTTATTTGTCGACCTTGGGCTTGTTAGCCTCAGCAGCAAGTAGCTGCCTGAGTAAAGAGATGCCTCTAGCTTCAGTAGTCTGGGAGCAAGAGGCAGAGCTGAAGCCCAAGGTCGAGAGGCTTTTACCCAGCCCCTAGAGCCTGGCACTTTGAACTTGGACTTAAAGCCTCCAAATTGTAAGAGAATAAACTCCTGTTTGTCAAGCCATCCCATTTGTGGTATATTTCCTGTCAGAGCAGTAGTAGGTAACCAGAACACACCTGTAGATCTTTGTTTGCCATGTTTTGTGATAAACTTTTAAAATCAAAATATAACATATGTACAAAAGGGTACACAAATCTTAAGTAAACCTGGATGAATTTCTGCAAAATGAATGCATCTGTATAACCCCATTCCAGACCATCTGGAAGAGAATGTCACCATAACCCCCTTCCAGACCAAGATAGAGAACATAACCATAACCCCTTCCAGACCAAGATAGAGAACATAACTATAACCCCCTTGCAAAGCAGCTGGAAGAGAACATTACTAGCTCTCCAGAGACCTTTCTCTGCTACCTCATCATCATTTATCCTCCTCCAAAAGGTAACCTCTGCTCTGCATTATATTACCATACATTAGTTTGAACTGTTTTTGAATCATAAAATATGTTCACTTTTGTTTCATGTTTCTCTTGCTCAGCTTTAAGTCAATGAAATAAATCCATATTACTGCATTGAGCAATGAATTATTCTCTTTTTTATCACTCTGACGATATTACAATTCATATATTAATTCTATTGTTATTGGACGTTTCGGCTGTTTCCGGTTTCTGTCTATTACAAATAATTCCACTGTGACCATTCTTTTACATGTCTTTCAGTGTACATATGTACACCTTTCTGTTGGGCATTTAGTTACATATATGCTGTCAAAGTTTTCCAGA
>NW_006921605.1:16055911-16067644 GCF_000298275.1 Orycteropus afer afer | reverse complement strand
GACCCACCCGTCAGTGCTGCGGAAGATGAGCCTCGGGATCTGCCTCCAGTCCGACCCACCCGTCAGTGCTGCGGAAGATGAGCCTCGGGATCTGCTTCCAGAGATCGCTACCCAGAAGGCTCTGTGGACAAGTTCTACTCAGTAACATAGGGGGTGGCCATGAGATGTATTTGGCTTGATGGTACCTGACAGCAACCTGTGGTAAGCATATACACCCACTACTCACTTGTTGACTGTCTCTTTATCCAGTATCTCACATTTACAACAACAGTAGAAAATCTACTATCTGCTTATTTTGCACATGAATGACATGCATCTGGCAGTAATGAATGCAGAGGTGCGAGACGAGTAATGCTGGCTCTGTGATAGACCTCTAACATAGGACATAAAAAAACTTGTATAGTGAAAGAAAAAATTATAAATTTGACTTTATCAAAATTAAAACTATTTTTTTTGAAAGGCACTGTTTAGAAAATTACATGACAAGACACAGCATGAAAGAAAATATTTATAATACACGTATCTGACAAAAAAAATATCTAGACTCTATAAAGAACTTTTATAACTCAAGGAAAGGAAGATAAACAGCCCAGTTAAACAGCGTGCAGAAGATTTTACAGCCACTTCACAGAAGAACATATTCAGACAGGAAATGATGGTCAACATCTAGCTATTGAGACTCCACAGGCAAATTATAGACCACAGTGTGATACCACTGTGTGACTATTAGGGTGGATGAAATTATAAAGGCTGACAAAACCAGGTTGGATTAAGTTGTGATGAAGCTGCTGATGGGAATATAAAGCAGCACAACCGCTTTGGAAAACAGTTTTGCGATTTTTTATAAAGTGTAAGATAACTTCCTAGTTGACTGAACAATTCTATCCCTAGATAGTTAGTCAAGAGAAATGAAAACACTTTTCACAAAGAGTTGAACCTGAAAGTTCATAACATGGGCTAGGGGGAAGGAGTAGACTGACTCCAAAGGAGCTCTAGAGAACTTTGGGATATGATGAAAATCATCTGTATTTTTATTATGGTGATAGCACAGTTGTATTCATATATCAAAACTCATCAAACTCTGCATTTTAAATCGGTGCAGTTTTATTGTATATAAATTACACGTCGACGACGATGATGCACTGCTGTTGAGTTGGATCCCACTCATAGCGACGCCTCCTTGGGTTTCAGAGGTGGTACCACTACGCAACTAGATTGCTCAACCTTCCTTCTAAGGAGTGGCTGGTGGGTTTGGTTTGAACTGCCAGCCTTCTGATCAGTACAGTTAATAAACATAAGGTTTCAGTGAGAATGATGTTTCCTTGGTGTATCAATCCAAAAACCCGTGAGCCAGATACAGGTTGTGCCCACCCGCATACTCATCAGAGTGGTCAAAGAGGGACTGGAGAACTGCGATGAAGTTTCCTGTTCAGGGAAAAAAAGAGGCATATAGCTATGACTGTTCCATTGCAATTCTGAAATCCAAGCAGCCGTGTGTTGCCGGTTGTTTGATTAAGGCTCGGAGCTGCTTCCTGGGAGAGATTCTTCATGGCTTTTCCCTTTGAGTTATCTTTATTTTTCTATAAGGAATTATTTGTGTTTTAAGCTGAAGAGTTTTCCTGCCATGCTTCCTGTTTGTTGGAACTTTGGGACTCAAATGCCCATTTTCAGTTTTAATTCTCTGTGTCTTTCCTATCAAGTCATTATAATTCCTTTAAAATTTTTTTGGGACTTCCTATGTATCAAATTATAATCCACACCATTAGACAAAAGGCATATTCACGAATTTGTGAGAGGGTCTTCTCTCTTTTGGTCTGTAAGTCAGGATATAGTGTTACAGTACCCTTATGATTCTTGGAGGTCTTTTTTCAGAGTGATTTTAAGAAAGAGATACATCATTGAGGAATTTGTAGCCTTTTTGTTTTGCTGAGAGTATCTCTGAAGCACTGACCAGATCACTGTGTGATCTTAATACAGTGTCTTAAGATGCACCCATGTTTTCCTGGCAAAGTTTTGGATTTGATTTTTGCCCTGGGATTGCTTCTTTCAGTCTCGTTGACTGAAGATGTTGAGAATGAAAAAATTTATTTTCAATGCGCTAAGTCCTGGATTAGAAATATCTCCTCTAGATTCTGCTTTAAGGTGGAACTTTTTCTTTTTAGCTCTTTCACGCTGTTTCTAGCTTTTCATACACAGGTAAAATAAAGCATTTGGCACTTTTAACATTTTACATGGAAATCTCTTTAGATTAAAAAAAGATCATTAAATCTGTTTTCTGTTTTACACATTACCACAGGTGATATGCTGCCAAAATTCCCACTTCCACATAATGTGGGGTGCCTTTTTTTTTTTTTTTTCATCTTCCAGTAACACTCTTTTTCTCTGTCCTTCTGGCCTTTACAGTATTCTTGAGGTCCTTCCACCTTATGTTCGCTATTTATTCTTAAAGTGGGTGTTCCATGTTTCAAGTTTGTATTAATTCAGCACCTCACTTTTAGGGGACAGTTTATGTTTTATGCATTTATTGCTTTGTAACAAATCATCTTAACTTAGTGCCTAAGATGACGGGGATTTTCTGTTTTCTGGTTATGACTGACTAGACTCAACTGGGCACTTCTTTTGCTCCGTGTCATTTTTGTTGGGCCCACACTTATCTGGGGACTTGGCTGGAGCATTGACAATAGCTCTGTTGTGAACATCTTGACACATTGGTGGTGGGGATAGTTGGCAGATTGGGCTTAGTTTGGTCCTCTCTCTCTCTCTTTCCATGTAATCTAGAGTCTCTCCTCTTGCTGTGAACTTTCCAGCAGAGTAGCTGGGCTTCTGACATGGTTATGCAGGGTTCCTGAAGTGTACAAGAGGAAACTTCCAGGCTGTTTTAAGGCATAGGACTAAAACTGTATAGTGTCATTTGTGCTGCACTGGGTTGAGGAAAGTGAATCACGGACTTATCCCAGTTACAATGTAGAAGACTGTACAAGGCTGTGAAAATTGGAGGTGTGGTTCATTGAGTGCTGATCTTTGCAGACTAACTGCCCCATGCTCCTAGTGGATAATGAGAACATATCAGTTATAAGCCAGCATAACTTGGCTCCGGCCATAGTTTGGAACTATGCCCTCTGCCTTTCCTAGGCAGGTACCTTCTTTTAAGCCATAGCCCTCAGAAATGGTTAACCAGCACTATTTTCCAGCTGCTTCTCAAGAGTAGGAAAACTTCATCCCAGTCCCTGGTTTTAGTGGTAAGATTGACTTTGTTTTCCTACTTGGTGTGGACCTTTTTTATTTTAATAATATATATATTTTTTTGGTATTGAGAATATACATAGCAGACTATAAGACAATTCAACAATTTCTTCACGGACATTCAGTGACTGTGTTCTTCATGTTGTGTAGCCATTCTCACCCACCTTTTATAAATTGTTTCTTTCTCATTACCATAAACTGCTTCCTAAGTTTTACATCTGATCTTTCAAGTTGTTGTTTTCAATTTGATTTCATATAGATAGTTCTTAAGAGAGCATAATACTTAAGGCAGACATCTTTATTAATTAAACTAAACTATTGTTTGGTTTTAAAAAGACTTTAGGGGTGTTTTGGGTTAAGGTTTAAAGATTTCAGGGCAGTAATTTTAGGAGTTCACCCAGCTTCTATGGTTCCAGAAAGTCTGGATTCCATGAGAATTCAAATTTCTGTTCTACAATACCCCCCTTTTGACCAAAGATTTGTCTATAGAATCTTTGATCAAAATGTTCAGTGATGGTAGCTGGGCATTACCCAGTTCTTCTGGTCTCATGACAAAGGAGGCAGTTGTTCATGGAGGCAGTTAGCCACATATTCCATTTCTTCCTCCTGTTCCTGACTGTCCTCTCTCCTCTGTTGCTCCAGGCAAATGGAGACCAGTTGTTGTACCTTGGATGGCCGCTTGCAAGCTTTTAAGACCAGGTGGGATTTTAAAGAGCCATATTTCTTGCTGTCTCAGTTGTTTCTGGAACTTGGCCTGGCCAACTTTGATTTTTCTATCCTTTTCATTGCACTGTATTTTTGATGTAGCCAAAAATGGTATCATAAGTTCATTCTTTGAGACTCTTCTCTGATACAGTTTTGATTGGCATTGCCAATAATTGTTCCTCCAGTTTCTGATTTTTTCTTCCTTCTGGAATTTCATATTGTGCCAGTGTTACAGATTTTGAATCTAGCTTCCTTGTCTGTTGCTTTTTTTTTTTTTTAAATTAATCTCTTTCCCTTTTTCTTTGTATTTTGGGAAATTTCTTAAGCTGATTTTCTCATTCACTGATTTGGCTATATTTAACCAACTAGTTTCTTCTTCCATTGCATTTTGAAATTTGGTAATCATATTTTTCATTTATTAGCAAATTTTTGTGATCATAGATTGTTCAGTTCCTTTTCATATATGAAGTGTCCATTTGAATCACACTGAGAATACAAATTAGACAGACATCTTACATGTTTCCTTTTTTAAATTTACGTTGGGCATCTACTTCCGTAGTGGTACCACCTCGGAAACCCAAGGAGGGGTCGCTATGAGTGGGATCCGACTTGGCAGCAGTGTATTTGCGTAAGTTTTTCTTTTTTGCAGGAGAACATTTGATAAGGCTTCTTATAGGTTCTTTAATCTTGTATGTCCCATTGCTTATTCCTGTTCATCTGTACAGGGGCAAGTCAGTGTTTTTCCAGTTGGAATCAGATAGATGCTGGGAGTATGTTTCTGGATTCCTTTTGAAATGTTTTGGCTTTAAGAAAGAGTGGAAAGGGGGGAAAAAGAGTAAAAAGGGAAAATTTATATTTCCTATAGTTTTACTGTGTAAGAGGAATAAAGAGGCATTTGCATGTTAGGGAGTTTTGCTAATGGACTGAAGCTTTTCTGTGTTAGTTTTGGCACCCTGAATTTAATTGAGCCACACTTCCCCTCTTCCAGTTGGCACAAGTCCTGTAATGGTGAGCGCAGTGATCGTGCCTCCTGACCCAGTTGCAGGCTGTCTTTATGAGCACCACAGCTTGGTGTTCTGCGTGACAGCAGGACCTGTTACCCTTCATAAGCAGAGGTTTGAGCTTTGCTAGCCACCCTCGGCCACACTGTTCCCCTGACCTCCAGCCCCAATCATTTAAATTTGAGGTCTTTTGTGCCTGCTTAGAGTTCCAGTTCTCCAGCTGGAAGCAGTCTCACGGCAAGAAATGCACATGCTTCTTGGGCCAGCCAGGTTTTAGCAGTGACACTGACCTCCTTGTTTAGTTGGCTCAGCTGCATTCACCAAGAGCTGGTTTCAGCTGTGCTCCTGCTTTCCTTGGCCTCCGTTGGAATATGTTTTATGGGCAACATAACTTACTTAGTTTTGGACACGTTGAATTGGAGGTGGTGGTTGCGAGGTGCCGTCCAGTCGGTTCCGACTCAGTGACCTTATGTATAACACGAAACGTCGCCTGGTCTTACGCCGTCCTCACAATCACTGTGTTTGAGCTCATTGTTGCAGCAGCTGTGTCAGTCTGTCTCATTGAAAGTCTTCCCTCTCTTTGCCCACCCTGTACTTTACCAAGCAGGATGTCCTCCAGGGACCGGACCCTCCTTTTAACATGTCTAAAGGACTAGAGTTGAAGTCTTGCCTTGCTTCTAAGGACCATTCTGCTGTACTTCTTTCCAGATAACTTTATTCATTCTTCTGGCAGTCCCTGGTATATACAGTATTCTTCGCCACACAATAATTCAAATGCATCAGTTATTGTTTGGTCTTCCTCATTCATTGTTTAACTTTTGCATGCATATGAGGTGATTGAAAGCACCATGGCTTGAGTCAGGCACACCTTAGTCCTTGAAGTGACATCTGTGCATTTAATTCAAATGCATCAGTTATTGTTTGGCCTTCCTCATTCATTGTTTAACTTTTGCATGCATATGAGGTGATTGAAAGCACCGTGGCTTGAGTCAGGCACACCTTAGTCCTTGTGCTTTGGATTGGAGGTAGAGCTAGTCATTTCTTACTTGTAATGTGCTTGAAGATGAAGAGAGCAATTTGGGCTGGAGATACAGATTTTCCTTATTGTTTGAAATACTAGTGGTATATTAGATCACCCAGGGAAAGCATGTAAAATGAAAATGAATGTAGAGGTGGAGCCCTGGGATTACAACATCTGCTGGGTGGGCAGAGGAAGAAAAGCTAATGAAGATTTCTGTGAAGGGCTTTCTGAAGGATAAGATGAGAATGGTGAAGAGTGGTTCCGTGGGGCCAATGATAAAGCGTGTTTAAGACACCACATCTAATGTTTTAGTGAGATCAGCCAGCGGTGTTTGATGTTGACGACCTTACTTACAGCCGTTTCAGAGTGGGTAAAAGTCAGAATGTAGTTGATGGAAGACTACACGGCAGGTTAGGGCACGGATCCAGCGCCTTTTCTGAAATGTATTGTGAAGAGAAAGGTTGATCGGTAAGAAGAGCTACAGTGAATTAAAAGGGTGTGTTGTTAGATGTATGTACTCTGGGTAATAGACAGTTAAATGTTTCAGGCTTCTTTTTTTGTCTTCTATTAATCTTTTCTATGAGAAGAATTATTTTAATATTGAAGCATTTTTCCATTTTTAAGTGTATAGCTCTTTTTATGACTGTTTAATCTATTTTTAAAGAAGAAGGGGCCACTGCTTAGTATGATACATCCGGTTGCTTCATCTCAGTGTTCTGTGTTGTTGTTAGGCTCCATTGGGTCGGTTCTGACCCGTAGCAACGCTGCGTACAACAGAGCAAAGCACTGCTTGGTCTGGCACCGTCCTCAAGGCAGTGCTGTGTTTGAGCTCTTTGTTGCAGCCATCTCGAGGATCTTCCTCGTTTTTGCTGCCTCCGTGCTGGTCCTTTCTGATAACACGTCCACAGTACTCCCAGCTACTGAGGTTTACATGGTGTATCAGCTCAGGCACACTGACTGGTGAAATTATTCTCAAAATGTTGCTCTGCCACGTTTTCTCATTTGGTTTTAACTATGCAGGCATCTGGGTTACTGAGTAGGAGTATAAAAGAATTGATAGCTCTCTTTCTAAAACAGCTTTTCAGATATTCTAAATGATTTAATTACTAGTTTAAGGAATGCTAAGCTCTGGTGGTGTGGTTAAGGCATTTGGCTGCTAACCAAGAGGTCAGTGGTTCAAACCCACCAGCCTCCCTGTGGAAGAAAGGTGAGGCAGTTTGGTTCCACAAAGATTTATAGCCTTGGAAACCCAATAGGGGATGCTATGAGTCACAATTGACTCAGTGGCAGTGAGTTTGGTTTTTGATATAAAGAATGTTACTCTATCAGTGTTACCACCAAAAAACACGTTCATTTTAACCGTGTCTTCTTTTAAAATAGTGTTTTTGTCTTTCGGGGATACTTAGTTTGGCCCATAGTTGTGAAGGAAGTCCTGATATGGTTTGTGGTTGAAAGTTAGTGACTGTAATTTTATGTAATTGTTAGTTTCTGTTTCCTGTATCTTGAAGCAGCTCTTCAGACAACAGCTATTCATAATCATGGAACTTTCATTGAAGTCAGTTGAATAAAAATACAGGAGAGACTCTAGCTAACATAGGATGTTTGAGAGTGGTGTTTTTATATTATATTTTATACTGGAGAAGAGGTGTTTTTTTTTTTTTTTTCTTTTTGTTTAAATCCACTTTGAAGTAAACTAGTTTCCTACTGAATATATTTTACCTGAATTTGCATGATATATGTACTTTTTAATCAAAGGCTGATAATCTGTAGTTTCTGACATAGTTTCTGATTACTTTGCATTTTCAGCTGTGTGAAGGTTTTGCTGTTTTATACATTTTAAGACTTCATCTTGATATGCAACACGAAACCCAACAAAACTTGCTAACGTTTTTAAAACAATTATCTTCTCTGAGAATATATGATTCCTTTTCTCTCTTCCTACACTGAAGAAAAGGGGAAAGGAGGAAAGATGATTGAAATATATATGGTTAATTATGATCTCACTTGTAAATGTTTGTAAGCCAGTATGTAGTATTTAGGTGATATTTTACTTGTACTTTTATCAAAATGAATCAAATGTTTACCCTTTGTATTTCTTTTTTCTTGCTACTGATACTTTATGAACCTTGGTGGTGCGGTGGTTAAACGCTTGGTACCATTCAAAAGGTCAGCAGTTTAAACCCACCAGCTGCTCTTCAGGAGTAAGATGTGACAGTCACTCCATAAAGATACAGCCTTGGAAACCCTATGGGGCAGTTCTGTTCTACCCTGTAGGGTCACCATGAGTCAAAATCAATGGCAATGTGTTTGGCTTTTTGATTTATTGATATATCATTGTTAATACAAACAATCCAATCATCTAATTTCCAAAAAAAAAAAAAAAAAATTAGACAGCCTAGGTTTATATACTTTGTTTCCTGTCAATTCCCAAATTCTGATTGTTACTGTTTTGGTCTTTTAGTAGGGAACAGTACCCTGGGCGCCTCCAAATGGTATCACATTCTGTGAGTCCAACTTACGGAGAAGATGGAGAAAGTGTTACCCCAAAGATTTCTGTAAGATCAGATTTTCCTTTTATTTGTTTATTTTTCTGTTGCCAAGGTTCCAATGATTACTTAAAAACAATGAATGAAGTCTGAAGGTTGTAGTGAACATCCTAATGTCAAAGGAAGTATTGTATTTCATTTAATCTGTTCTCTCAGTGATTCTGAGGCCTGATGTTAAATCAGTCTGTCATTTCTCATGTGTATTGAAGAATAACTCGGCATGGCTTTGTGTTTTAATTATTATTTTCCATTTCTCGTTTTTTCAGTGAATGTATAAAAATGATTAGATATCTAGTGATTGTAAAGTTAAGAAGAAATTGGGATTAATTTTAGTAGAGAACAGAGGCTCAACCAAAAAGTTGAGACTTGAGTCCACCCAGAAGCAGCACGGAAGAAAGGCCTGGCGACCGACTTCCATAGAATCAGCCACTAAACCCTGTGGGACCCAGTTCTGCTCTGACACACATGGTGTCCCATGAGTTGGAATTGAGTTTTTAAAGTAAGAGATACTGCTTTTCTGATGAAGATGAGGTGTTTGTATCTTCAGCTGTGGATACCTCTCCTGAAGCTAAATTGCTGAACATGTATTTGGTTTGAACAAGGTGCTAACGAGCATTCTAGTTAATTTTGTAAAGAGAAAAACTTTGTTTACTACCATTTATATGGCCTAACTCAGGCTTGTCTTGGGTTTTGGTTACAGGATAGATCATGTGTAATGCGTGGTTGTCTTAACACATATTGATCTAAACATCACTCATCACATTTTCTCCAATGATGGTGTAAAATGTTAAAACAAATAAATATGTAAGGCAGCACATTTTAAATAGTTGTTGGTTTATTATCAACCATTATATTTACTTAAAACATGGCAGGTCCATTTTCTTACTAAAGAAGTTTTAGTTTGCAAATAAAAATACATAAAAAGTAAGAGAGCCCCAGGAGAAGCTATAATGAATTTTGACATAGTATATTAAGAATGAAACTCAACATTTTATTGAA
Source organism: Orycteropus afer afer (assembly GCF_000298275.1). NCBI lineage: Eukaryota > Metazoa > Chordata > Mammalia > Tubulidentata > Orycteropodidae > Orycteropus > Orycteropus afer. Next base: position 16,058,129 of record NW_006921605.1, on the reverse strand, counting down.
TGGAAATTTGGAACTCAGTAAAATATGTGAAACATTTTAGTGCATTTTTTTTTTTAATCACTTTATATGATTTAAATGACTCAAAAGTAACTAGGTTTCTTTGGTTATAATGAGGTTTTCTAAAAGCATGGCATTGCCGTATCAACAAAATTAATTTCAAAATACATATTTTTGACTGTAGATTAATCTTAACCTAAAGAATATTAGTTTTCAGAAAGAATACCTTTCTTAGATTTTAGAGCTTTCAGATCACAGTCCATTTCTGGGCCTAGATCTTTGGTTGTCCTCAGTTAATGACACCTTCATCTAGTTCAATAAATGTTTAATATAATATGTATGCAGGAGAAAAAAGCATGGACTTTTTATTTTTCACAAAGTAGAGAATCACCATAATTGTGTTTTCATGTGAATCCAAAGCTTATGTGTCTTAATAGTCAGTGTATGAATGAGAATTGATGTAAGGACAAGGAGTTGCTTAGACATCAACACAAAACTTCCCTGTGAACTGACTCTAAGGCGAATGAATAATTCATGTTTTAAGTGTTGCTCCTACCCCCCTACCCCTTAAAGCTACGTTGTTATGCCACAATTAAAACTTTTTGTAAAAGAACTTAAAGAGAAGAGTCTGGATTAATTTTTAAAATATTCTTTTGATTTTTAAAAAATTATTAGTTACTGTATGAAATGTATTGTGAAGTCTTCTCATAGTCCTAAGCAACAGTTATAAACAGTCATTGGTCAGAACTGGGAACTCCAGCTCGGTTGTAACATAATCCTTTCCTCTGAGGGCAAAATAAAACAAAAAACAAACCCAATGCCACTGAGTTGATTCCGACTCACAGCGACCCCATGGGACAGAGTAGAATTGCCCTGTAGGGTTTCCAAGGCTGTAAATCTTTATGGAAGCTGACTGCCCCATCTTTCTCCCATGGAGCAGGTGGTGGGTTTGAATTACCGACCTTTTTAGTTAGCAGCCGAGTACTTTAACTGCAGTGTCATGAGAACTCCTGAGGATAATAGAGTATTACCAGAAAAACCACACAAAACTCATTAACCTAAATGACATATATTTGGTCTGAACTTTTCTCCTTCTTCCTTCCTTCTCTCCTCCTTCCCTGCCTCTCTTCGTCTTTTTTCTCCTCCTTCCTTCCTTGCCCCTCCTTTCTCTTTCTTTTGCTTTTGTGTTTCAGGAAGTTCATCTGAAAAAATCTGCTTTTTCTTTGGATGACAGTGACATTGAAGCTCGCCTTAATAGTTGGAATCTTGGGGTAAAAAAGTATTTGTTTTATATATACATATATACACACACACTTGTATGTTAATGTGGAGATATATATTATATTTAAATAACATCTATATAACATCTAAATGAATTTAATTTTATTCAGAGAATATTATTGGATGTCTCTATTACTGGATTTAATTGTATTCAGTGAATATTATTGGCTATTTAGTACTTTGTTAGCACTGTGATGGACTTAGAGGAGAGGAGGGAAAAGTAACATTCCAGAGAAGCATGCAGTATGTTCCTGTCCTCACTGAGCTGACTCACTGATGAAATAGGAGCTATATACATAAAGTAGGTAAATAGCAACTTCAGATAGTCTATGTTGAAATACAGAAATGAGTTGTTCAGAAAATAGAGTATTTGGGGGGAGTGGAGGGAAGGATGACTAAGGGAAACAAGAAGGTTTTTTAGGGATTCAAGGCAGAAAAACGCACAAAGGATGCTTTGGTGCAGTAGCCAACTGTCGTGACTGGATCTTTGAAGGTTTCTGCAAGGGTTTAGTGGACACTGTTGTCAGGCTGGGTTGTGCTGGAGATTTGGATGCTAAATTAAGTAAAGCTTTTACCTTTTTGGCACTATTGTGCCTTGAGGTTTTTTTTTTTTTTTTCCTTTCATATTCTACTTTCTATAGATGCTATTTACATAGTTTAAGGAAATTAAGAAAGTTTAACTTTTATCACACTTTTTTTTATTACGAAAGTAGTTTGTAATTTGGAAATTTGATAGTATTATGATCTGAAAAGATGCTTTGCCATATTTCAATGTTTTTAAATTTATTAAGGCTTGCTTTATGGCTTAATGTATGGTCTAGCATGGAAAATGTTCCATGTGCACTGGAAAAGAATGTACATCTTGCTATTGTTGGGTGAAATGCTCTGTAGATGTCTATAAGGTCAAGTTGGTGGGTTGTATTGTTTAGTTCTTCTGCAT
>NW_006921605.1:16045407-16054918 GCF_000298275.1 Orycteropus afer afer | reverse complement strand
AGAAATCAGAGCTTATTCTTACTGGCTGTCCTTTGTAAGTAACTTTTTGTTTTTCCCATGCTGCTTTCAGGATTCTTTCTTTGCCTTTGGTTTTGATGAGTTTGATGATGATATGTCTTGGTGATTTTCTTTTGGGGTCTGTCCGGTTTGGGGTTTGTTAGACTTCCTGAATGGATATATTCCCATCTTTCATCATATCAGGGAAGTTCTCCTCCAACAAATCTTAGACAATTTTCTCAGTGTTTTTATTTTTCTCTTCCTGTTCTAGAATTCCATTGACACGTAGGTTATTCCTTTTGATGGTATCCCACATGAACCTTAGACTTTCTTCATTTTGTTTTGATCTATTTTCTGATTGATCCCTTTCCAAAGAAGTATTCCAGTATATGTCTTCAATCTCATTAATTCTGTCTTCCATTGCATCAATTCTAGTCCTTTGCCCTTTCAATGTGTTATCTATTTCTAACAATTTAGTATTAATCTTCTTGATTTCTATCTGTAGATTTAGAATCATTTCTAATTTTTCATTGATTTTGTCATATTGTTCTTGTATTTTCTTCCAAAATTCTTCTAGGGTTTTGTCTGTGTTTTTCTTGGTCTGTCTCTCAATCCTTTGAAGATATCTAAATAAAATTCTTTTGAATTGCTTATCAGAGAGTTCCAATGCTGCTTCTTCCTCAGAGATGTGTTCTGGGTCTGTATCCTGCTCCCTTGTGTCTATCACTTTATCTTGCTTCTTTGTGTGGACTGTGATGGTCTGTTGTCTCCGAGGTATCATGGTGTTGTTGTATTTAGATCTCTGTTACCTGTTTGTGAAGAACAGCCAAGGGCGAGTCAGGCTGTTCTTGATGGTTGTTTATTGTTGGCCCTTTGGTGGGGAAAGAAGTGGTGGCTCTCACTCAGTAAGTGAAGCTGCAGGATGTGTGGGTATAGTTGTGTTGTATGGGGACTGTTGCTGTCTTCCAGTCAGTTAGACAAAAATAACAATTGAATAACCATCAAAAAAGAAAAAGCAAATGGACAAAAAACACACTGTGTATCACATAGGAATAGTAACCAAAAAAGGAAAAAAAGGGAAAAGGAAACCAAAACCAAAAAACAAAAAACAGAACACCCTGCAGTATCTGGGGAGAGGGCAATAAGAGACAAAAGGTAAAGAAGGAGAATAATGGAGAAAAAAATGGGAAAAATGCAGAAAGAAAAGGAACTGGGTTAACCACAAGAAAGAAAAAAAATTGCAACCAGGGACAGGGAAAGGAAAAAAAGCTGAAAACTAGAACCTGGGAGGGGAAGAATAAAAAATTATAGTAAAGAGGACAAAAGTAATAATAATGATAGTAGTTTAACAAACAAACTAAAAGACTGAAAACAGAAAAAAAAATCAGGGCAGGGCAGGGCAGGGTAGGGCACCCAGGCTCCGTCTGAGCACATAGACTGGGATGGAATTCCTGTCATCTCAGAAGGTGGGTGGGAGTGAGGGATGGCCGTACCTCCATTCACCAAGAGGGTATGGGGTAAAAGAGTAACAAGGGAATGTAGCATCTTTCCAGTTGTCCATGGCCGGAATGTCCTTGTGGTTCCTGGCAAGTAGATCCTGTTCTTAAGTCCCTGGAATCTGGGAGAATGCTGTCACTTTAAATATCCAAAATGGTCAAGCTGCTTGTAAACATTCAAAATGGCTACATCCTCTGGACAGATATAAGTCCACAGCTCTGCCTGCCTTCCTCTTTGCTGCTTCCCCTTTTTTTTTCCCCCAGCCACCAGAGCAGTCGTCTGTGCAGTCCCTGGTTAGCAGGGCTGATTTCTAGGTTAATTCTTAGGTCCTGCCACACTTGGCAATATCCAGGCTGTCTGTGCCATCAGGATTGCTGCCAGACCACAGCTCCATATGTTTCCTTTTTTGGTGTTTTCATGCAAATTCTTCTGCTAGTTGGAGTTTAGTCCACTTCTGTATCCTTCCATTCAGGGCTCAGGGGTCCAGGGTTATTTTCTGTATCTGTATTAATTGATTCCCCTTTTCTGTGTTGAAGAGGGTCTATGCAGTCTTTCTGCCTATTCTGCCATCTTACCAGAACTCCTAATTTGGAAATTTGAAAAATTACAGAAAACCAGAGGAAGAAAATATTTTTCAAAACTATAACACTAGAAGTGTTAAAATTTTGTTATGTATATTTTTCCATTCTTTTTTTTTTTCTGTGTGTTTATAAAATTAAATATAAGTGAAACAATTTTATTATAGATTTTGTTTTATAATATGCTACCTTAAATTTTTATATGAGTTCTATAAACATATATTTTAAAGCTAGCATCAACTTTTCTTTTGAATAGTTGTTCTGTAATTTATTTAAATATTTTACTATTTTTAGACATTTAGGTTACTCCTAGTTTATTGCTAATATAAATAATACTGCAATAACAGTCCCTTAAGAATCTTTTGATACATATTTGGTTGTTTTCTTAGGTTATATTACATCTTTGATACCTTGTTCTCCAGGAAGTTTGTTCAAATTTATTCTTCTTTAATTTCTTTTTATCAAAAGTTGTATTTGTGTGTGTGTGTGTGCGTTTTAGGTGAAGGTTTACATGGCATATTAGTTTCCCCTTTTAACAATTTTACGTCGATTCTTCTGTGTCTTTGGTTAGCATTTTTATATTGTGTTAGCATGCTTGTTATTTCTGTTCTGTTTCCATTGATCTAGCTTCCCTTCCCCTCCTTGCTTTTGGGTAAATGTTGGGTATTTGGCTTCACATAGTTTATTGTTTTTAAGGGAACATATTACTCATGGGTGTTGTTTATTTTATAAGCCAATCTTATTTGGCTGAAAGGGGACCTGCAAAAAATAGCTTCATTTCCACGTTTAAAGGTTATCTTAGGGCGATATTCTTGGGGACTCTTCTACTCTCTAAAGGACTAGGAGATCTGTTTTTTTTTTTTTTTTTAAGGAATTTGAGTTTTCTACATTTTTCTCCCATTCTACCTGGGATCTTCTGTTGTGTCCTTGGTCAGATGGTTGGTAGTGGTAGCCAAGTACCATCTATTTCTTCTTGTCTCAGGGTGGAAGGGACAGTGATTTGTGTAAGGAGTTGTGGTGGCACAATGGTTAGAGCATTTGGCTGCTAACCGAAAGGTCTGTAGTTTGAACCCATCGGCTCCTCCATGGGAGAAAGATGAAGCAGTCTGCTTCTGTAAAGATTTATAGCCTTGGAAACCCTATGGGGGTAAACTACTCTGTCCTATGGGGTTTCTGTCATTCAGATTTGACTTGATGGCAGTGGGTTTGGTTTTTTTGGTTTAGTGGTTTGTGTGGGCTGTTAGCCATGTGAATTTGCTTCTTCTTTGAACCTTGGTTTTTCTTCATTCTCTTTTGCTCCACTGGAGTAGAGACTAATAGTTGTATCGTAGATGGCCACTTACAAGCTTTTGAGATGTCAGTCACTACTTAACCAAGCGAGGATGTAGAACATTAACTTTGTGAACTGTGTTATGCCAATTGAATAAGTTGTTCCTTAAGAATATGGTCTGAAGTCTTTTAACCCTGTAAACCAATCCTGTAAGTTGTTTGGCTATGTCTTAGATACCTATCTAACTGTGCCCCCTACTAGGTTAGATATATATGTGTATATACTAGCAGCATATACAAATGTGTATATATACATATGCCTACATCTGTACATGCATGTGCGTTTATTTGCATATGCCTTTCTGTAACGTATATGTATCCATATATATGTACGTAGCCATGCACATATTTTATGGTTGGTTTTACTATTGCAAAATTATGTATATTATAGTATTTACCAAAATTGTCACTTCTTGATATCTTTATTTTCCTTGGTCAAGTGCTGACTTCATCCATGTTTGGGATTACCTTTCCTATAACCAAATCTAATAAGTGTTTACAACCTAAAAAGTGATTCCTCTTCCCTTTCCCTCCCATCCCTGGTAACTGTCAGAGAAGTTTACTTTCTATGTATCTATCTGTTCTTGACTTCTTGTCATAGTTGGGACATCCAGTGTTTGTCTTTTTGTAATTGCCCTATTTTACTCAACACAACATCTTCCACGTTCACCCAAGTTGGAAGATGTTTTGTGGGCGCCTCATTTTCTTTATGGTTATATTGTATCACATTGTATGTGCCACGGTTAGTTTATCGTTCATCTGTTGAGGAGTGCTTAGGTTGTTTCTGTTTTTTATTATAGTGACTAATGCTGCAGTGAACATAGCTCTGCATATGTCTATTCGTCACGGCTTTATATCTCTAGGATGTGTACCTATGAGGGGGATTGCTGAATCATAAGGAATTTCTGTTTCTAGCTTTTTGAGGACGGCCAATACTGATTTCCCCAGTGGTTGTACCATTTAACAATCCCACCAGCAATGTGTAAGATTTCCAGTCCCTAGGGCCTCACCAGCACTTGTTGTTTTCTTTTTTTGATCAGTGCCATTTTTGCATGGTGAGATGGTACCTTGTAGTTTTGATTTGCCTCTTTTTAATGGCTAACTTAGAAAACCAGTTACTATAATGAAATGTGCAAAGATCTGGAGTTAGAAAACTGAAAGGGAAGAACATGCTCAGGATTTCTCAAGCTGAAAGAACTGAGGAAAAAATTTAAGCCTCAAGTTGCAATAGTGAAAGATTCTATGGGTAAAATACTGACTTATGCAGGGAACATCAAAGGATGATGGAAGGAATACACGGAGTCACTGCACCAGAAAGAATTGGTCAGCATTCATCCATTTCAGGTGGTGGCATATGAACAAGAACCAATGGTACTGAAGGAAGAAGTTGAAGCTGCACTGAAGGGATTGGTAAAGAACAGGGCTCCAGGAATTGACAGCACACCCATTGAGATGTTTCAACAAATGGATGCCATGCTGGAGGCACTCACTTGGCTATGCCAAGAGATTTGGAAGACAGCTACCTGGCCAACTAACTGGAATAGATCCATATTTGTACCCATTCAAAGAAAGGTGATTCTACAGAATGTGGAAATTATTGAACAATATCATTAATATCACATGCAAGTAAAATCTTAAGGTAATTCAAAAACGGTTGCAGCAGTATATAGACAGAGAGCTTCCAGAAATGCAAGCTGGATTCAGAAGAGGATGTGACATGAGGGATATCATTTCTGATGTCAGATGGATCTTAGCTGAAAGCACAGAATACAGAGAGAGGTTTGCTTATGTTGTATCGACTATGCAAAAGCATTTGATTGTATGGATCATAACAAACTATGGATAACATTGAGAAGAATGGGAATTCCAAAAGACTTGATTGTACTCATGAGGAACCTGTACATAGATCAGGAGGCTGTCATTTGAACAGAACAAGGGGATACTGAACAAGGGGGTTCAAAATCAAGAAGGGAATTGTATCCTTTCACCATACTTATTCAACTTGTATACTGAGCAAATAATCTGAGAGGCTGGATTATATGAAGAATATGGCATCAAGACTGGAGGAAGACTCATTAACAACCTGTGATAAGCAGATGACACAACTTTGCTTGCTGAAAGTGAGGATGACTTGAAGCACCTACTGATGCAGATTAAAGACTACAGTCTACAGTATGGATTATACCTCAGTATAAAGAAAACAAAAATCCTCACAACTGGTCCAATAAACAGCTTCACTGTGGATGGAGAAAAGATTGACATTCTCAAAGACTTCATTTTATTTGGTTCTACAACCAACACCAGTGGAAGCAGCAGTCAAGACATCAGAAGATGTATTGCATTGGGCAAATCTGCTGCAAAAGACCTCTTTCAAGTGCTGAAGAGCAAAGATGTCTTCCTGAAGATTAAGGTGTGCCTAACTGAACTATTTTCAGTCACCTCATATGCATAAGGAAGACCGAAGAAGAGTTGATGCTTTTGAGTTGTGGTGTTAGAGAAGAATGCTAAGAGTACTGTGGTCTGCCAAACAGACTAACAGATCTGTCCTGGAAGAAGTGCAGCTGGTATGCTCCTTGGAAGTGCAAATGGCCAGACTTTGTCTCACTTACTTTGGTCCTGTTGTCAGAAGGAACCATTCCCTGGAGAAGGATAGCATGCTTGGTAAAGTGGAGAATCAACGAAGAAGAGGAAGGCCCTCAACAAGATGGATTGACACAGTGGCTGCAATGATGTGCTAAGGTATAGCAGGGATCGTGAGGCTGGCACAGGACCGGACAGTGTTTCATTCTGCTGTGCATGGGGTTGCTATGAGTTAGAGATAACTCGAGAGCATCTAAAAACAACAACAACAATGGCTAATGAAGGCTCTCTGGTGGTGTAGTGCTTAAGGTATTGGACTGCTAACCAGAAGGTTGGAGGTTCAAACCCACCAGCCACTCCTTGGAAGGAAGACTGGGCAATCTACTTCTGTAAAGATTTACTGCCTCAGCAACCCAATGAAGGTCGCTATGAGTTGGAATCAACTCGATGGCAGTGAGTTTGAGTTTAATGGCTAATGATCATGAGTACCTTTTCATGTATTTGTTGGCTGCCTAAATGTCTTCTTTGGTAAAATATCTGCTCATGTCTTTGCCTGTTTTTTGATTGGATTGTTTGTCTTTTATTGTTGAATTGTTGAAGTTTTCTGTGTTTCAGAGATTAGATCCTTATTGGATATGCCATTGTCAAAGATTTTTTTTCCCTGTCTGTAGGTTCTCTTTTTACTTTCTTGGTAAAGTCTTTTGATGAGCATAAGTGTTTACTTTTTATAAGGTCCCAGTCATCTAATTTGTCTTTTGTCATTTGTGTATTTTTTGTTTTGTTTGATGGGCTGTTTATGCTGAAGATTAGGCACCTAGGTTTTTTTTTTTTTTAAATTTTTATTGTGATTTGGGTGAAAGTTTACATAGCAAATTCATTTTCCATACAGCAGTTCGTACACATTTTGTCTCATGACATTGACTGTAATTTCCCACAGTATAACAGTTTTCTTTTCTGTTCCTCTTTCTTCCCTGTGTCCTTCCCTCCCATGCACTGCTGCCCCCTGAGTTGTCTCCCTGTGCAGACACTCCCTTTCTGTTCTCCCGTGATTGATTGCTTCAAGTAATGTATCTACCTGATGTAAATGTTCACCCCATATGCCTATCTATTACTTGGCTGGAAGCCACAGAAGGGAGTTCAGTTCTGGACCTGAAGAGTAGCTAGGGGTCATGGTCTCAGGGGTCTCACTAGGCTCTGTCAGACCCACAAACCTGGTCTTTTTTTTTTTTTTTTTTATGATTTTGAGTTTTGTTCTACATTGTTTTCCCACTGTATCTGGGATCTCCTGTACTGATTCCTCCTTCAAGTGGTTGACAGTGGTAGCCAGGCACCATCTAGTTCTTCTGGTCTCATGGTCATATAAGCTAAGGATCGCATGGTCTACCAGTCCCTTGGACTAATTGTTTCCATGCATCTTTGGTTTTCTTTGTACTTTGCTCTGGATGAGGAGAAACCCATTATTGCATCCAAATGGCTGCTTGCACTACTTGCAATCTTTTAAGACCCCAGTTGCTACTCACCAAAGTAGGATGTAGAACAATGTTTTTGTGTAGTATGTTATTAGGCCCCTGGTTTTAACATGTTATCTTCTAGGAGCTTTATTGTTTTAGCTTTAACTTTTAGGTCTTTGAGCCATTTTGAGTTAGTTTTTGCACATGATGTGAGGTATGGATCAGGATTTGTTTTTCTACATATGAATAATCCAGTTTTGCGAGCACTATGTTTCTTCTCTCCACAACTGTGTGTTTATTACCTCCATATTCTGAGGCAGTTCATCACCAGCAAAGTGCTTTGGGGGTGTTTTTTATAACATGAAAGCATTTGTTGAAGAAATGGCACATGTTTTTCAATAGGTAAGAAAAGCGGTCCAACCTTACTGAGGGCATAGCTCCTCTTAGCTGCCTGGCCCTTCTCCCAGCAGCTGGATGAGGGCAGCATACTCCTCACCAGTCATTTGATTTTGAGGTCCTTCGAGGCTGACAGCAAGGTCTTCACGTCCCAGGTGCTCATGCCACTGTCCATCCCGGTTGTGCAGAACTGTGTGCCCTTGGCTTCCCTGCATCCCCCATCTTGGCACCAAGATCTGGCAGACGCTGTTCTTGGTGGCAAGTTGAGCCCAACACCCAAAGCAGCACTGTCCTCTGATCACACCATCTCATCGAGGTTTTGAAAGTGCTCGTGGGTTGTCATGCTGCACTATGAGCTCTGTGTGGGCATGTCCAGCTGCCCACCAAAGCTCACTGTCCCTGCAGTGCCATCATAGGTGAACAGCTTGCTGCCACTGGACTGTTTTCTGTGATGAAGCTAACGGCAACCAGTGGCAGCATTTCAGAGGCCAGGATCACGATGGTCATCTTCTTGTTGACGTTGGCTAGGCACACGGTACTTTTGTGGCTGACCCAGGCCACGCAGCTCCTGTTGGCCAAGAGCACACACCAGGCATCCAGCCGCAGCTACTGCTGGACTCAAACATGAGCTCCTCAGATGGCATCTTGGAGCCCCATAGTGTGGTGGTTTGATATGCAAATGATACAGCCTTGCTTGCTGAAGGTGCAGAAGACTTGAAACATTTATTGATGAAGGTAAAAGACTATACAGCCTTCAGTATGGATTACATCTCAACATAAAGAAAACAAAATTCCTCACAACTGGACCAATAACCAGCATCATGATAAATGGAGACAAGATTGAAGTTGTGAGAGATTTCATTTTATTTAGATCCACAATCAGCTTCCATGGAAGCAGCCGTAAAAAACCAAATGATCTATTATGTATATATGAGTCGGGGCTGACTCGACAGCATACAACAACAACAACAACAACAACAACAACTATTACATTGGGCAAATCTGCTGCAAAAGACCTCTTTAAAGTGTTAAAGAGCAAAGATGTCACTTTCAATACTAAGGTGCGCCTGACCTGTGCCATGGTATTTTCTTTAGTCTCATACGCACGTGAAAGAATTGATGCATTTGAATTACAGTGTTGGTGAAGAATATTGAACATACTGTGGACTGCCAAAAAAACAACCAAATCTGTCTTGGAAGAAGTACAGCTGTAATGCTCCTTAGAAGTGAGGATGGTGAAACGTCATTTCTCGTACTTCTGGTCATTTTCTCAGCAAGGACCAGTCCTTGGAGAAGCATATGATGCTTGGTAAAGCAGAGGGACAGTGAAAAAAGAGGAAGGCCCTTGAGGAGATGGATTGACACCGTGGTTGGGATAGTGGGCTCAAACATAAGGGATTGTGAAGATGGCACAGCACTGGGCATCGTTTCATTATATTGCACATAGATAGGGCGCTACGAGTCGGAACTGACTGAAGGACACCTAACAAGAACAGAAACAAACCAAGCTCACTGCCGTCGAGTCAGATCCAACTCATAGCGACCCCTCCTTGGGTTTCCAAGGTGGTATCGCTAGGGAAGTAGATTGCCCAATCTTCCTTCTGAAGAGTGGCTGGTGGGTTTGAACCCCCAGCTTTCTGGTTAGCAGTCAAATGCCTTAGGCACTACACTACTATATATATA
>NW_006921605.1:16015488-16045023 GCF_000298275.1 Orycteropus afer afer | reverse complement strand
TTTTTTTTTTAGTGGCATTTTTGCCTGGCTTTGGTGTCAGAGTTGTACTTGCTTCATAAAATGAATATAGATTATGCCTGCCTTTTTTATGTTCTGGAATACTCTGAGTAGAATTGGTATGTTAAAGTCACCTACTATTATTGTAGAAATGTCTGTTTCTCTTTTCAGTCCTGTTACAGTTTGTTATGTATTTTGGAGCTCTGTCTTTGACCCTTTAATCATTATATAGTGCCATTCCTTGTTTCCTATAATGGATTTTTGACTTAAAGTCTATTTTACCAGAGACAATTATTGCCACTCCTGCTCTCTTTTGGTTACTATTTGATTGATATATTTTTTTCATCCTTTGATTTTTAACCTGTCTATGTCTTTGTGTTTAAAGTGTGTCTCTTGGAGCCAGCATATTGATGGGTCATTTTTAAAATCCATTCTGCTACTTTCTATTGACTGATGCATTGAATCCATTTACATTCAGTGTGACTATTGATAGGTATGAATTTATTGCTGCCATTTTGTTATGCTTTTCTTTTGCGTGTGATTTAACAGTTTCTTTGCTTTACTTAATTTTCTGTGCTGAGTTCTTCTTGTTTATGGATCTTTTTATCACTTTCTTCATTGTTACTGATTTTGTGTTTACTGAGTCTTTCTGATTTTCCTCTTTATTTGGATGAGTAGATTTATTAATTTTCTCTGTGGTTATACTAATATTTGCTTTTTATGTTCCTAAGTTTGTTGTTGTTATGTTGTTATGTGCCGTCGAGTCAGCCCCGACTCATAGCGACCCCTCCTTGGGTTTCCAAGGCAGTATCGCTACGGAAGTAGGATTGCCCAACCTTCCTTCCGAGGAGTGTAACAGTCTATTATATCTTGATATCACCTTGATTTCCTCTCCATATGGAAGTTCTGTAGCTACACCATTTATTCCATCTTTTTGTTTTGAAGTTGTTGTCTTTTACAGATTGAGATCTCTGGTTTCCTGTTTTCAGTTTTGCAGCTTACTTTTGCATTTGAGAATTCTTTATCTGGATTGGTATCTGGGTGATACTATCTTCTCTCTCCATTTCAGATTGTTGACTGATATAGTTGCTTCTCTGTCCAATGGACTCCTATAAATATTTCTTGTTAACAAGTTCTTCTTAGTTTCATCATTATATTTTAGAGATGATTTTGCTGAACTTTTGTTTGCCATTTCTTTTCTTTCAGGGTTTTGTATATGTCATCCCGTTGCTTTCTTGCCTGAATGGTTTCTGCCAAGAAATCAGAACTTAGTCTTATTGGTTCCTCATTGTAGGTGATATTTCATTTTTCATGAACTGCTCTCAGAATTCTTTCTTTGTCTTTGATATTAGAAAGTTTGGTTATGATATCTTGGTGACTTCCTTTTGGGTTCAATCCTGTATGAGGTTCACTGAAGCTTCTTGGATGGAAACCTCATCTTTCATGATATTAGGGAAATTTTCTTCCAATACATTTTCTACAATTCTCTCTCTTTTTTCTTTGTTCTAGAATTCTAATTACTGTACATTGTTTCTCTTACTAGTGTCCCACATAACTCTTAGGCTTTCTCCATTTTCTTTTCTGATTGTTCTTCAAACCATTTAGTAAGAGGGGATTTGTCTTCTACTTCACTGATTCTTTTCTTCTGTTGACTCAATTTTACTCTTATGTCTTTGTATGGACTTACATATTTCTGATATTTTATTGTTAATCTTCTGGATTTCTAGTTGTTACTTCTGTATGGTTTCTAATTTGCCTGCTTCTTCTGTCATTTTGTTCTGTGTTGTTACACTGAATTCTAGAGTTTTGTCTGTGTTTTCCTTATCTCTTTGAGGATCCTATATATAAGTCTTTTGAATTCTTTGTCCAGTAGCTCTATGACTATTTCTTCCTTGGGAAGGTTTTCTGTGTTTTTATTTTTTGCTGACTTGTTTGAGCGGTCTTCTGTTTCTTCATATGATTTGTTATTGTCTGTTGTCTCCAAGGCATTAAGGTGTTAAATTCCTACAGATGGCGTGTAGGAACTATTTGGGTGTGGGATGTATGCTGTTGCAACCAGGTAGACATTAGATGAGGGAACTAGGATGTCCTGCTCATTTGGCAGAGGTGTAGCTGGCACCTTCAGAATATGCCTGGCATTACTGGTGAGATGATATGTCAGCCTGGTTTGTCACATGGACGTGAGTGCAGGGAGCATTCTCACAGGTTGCTAGGTTGGGTGCTATGCATGAGCACTGCTAGTTGCTGGGTTGCTGAGGCAAGGGTGCATGGATCACTGGTCCCTGGGTCGGTGGCACAGGAACTTGCATTACTGGTCATCAAGTATGCAGGGTGACACAAAGATGATTGGAGCAAGTGAGCAGGAGCCTCAGGTTACAGGTCTCACAGAGTATGTGCTTGCACTGTGGATCACCAGCAGGTGTGGCTATGCAGGGATGGGCAGGCATGGTCACGAACCTCTGGTTGAAGGTTTGCCAATGTGTGAGCACATGCTGTAGATCATTGGCTGTATGTGGGTGGGATGGGGCAGGCATAAGTCTCTCCTCACAGGTCTAACAGTGTGGGAGTATGTACCACGGATCTTCAGGTAGGGGTGGGAAGGAGCTCCCTTTTGGTCACTGAGAAGCCAGGGAGGGAATGAGAGGGGTAGTATCTGTAATGGGCACTGGAACACTCCCTGCAGAATGCATCTGGTAGTCAGGATCTGGCCTGGATGCAAGGTTGGTGGGGGGCTGTCCAGAGGCCAGGAGGGTTGAGATTATCTAGCCTCTACTCCAAGGATCTCTGTCAGTGCCCACACCCAAGTGTTCGGGACCACCACTGGTAAGTAGTTCTGTCCCTATTTTCTGGCTCCCTCCCTGCTTTTGGTCACCTGGATCCCTAGGGCTCTCCCCTGCCTTCTTGCAATTTGTCTCATTAGATCCAATTCATGTTCTGCTTACCTTACTTCACTCTGGGTTGTCTGCACAGTATTTCTGTATCCTAGTGGGGATTCCATGATGTTGTCTCCCTGTATTCCTTACCTGTGAAAACTGCTCACTTTGTCTCAAGATGGCCATGCTGTGGTGGCTGGTGGTAGGGTGCCTACGGTCCGTAAGTCTCATTTGCCATTTTCATTTGGTTTCTCCTTCCTTTTGGTGTTTGCTTTAATTTTTTATCCTTCTGTTTGCTGTTCTGGGTGCCCAGATTTTCATCTGTATCTCTTTCACTTGATTCCTCTGTTCTTTGTTACAGGGGGATGGCAAAGTATGTGTGCGTAAGCTGCCATCTTGGGCCATCTCCCCCATACCAATTTATTCTTAAGTCAGCAGTGTAAAACAGTATGCTTTACTTTACTGACGTTGTTATGTGCCGTTGAGTTGGACCTCTGACTCATAGCAACTCCTCCTTGGCTTTCCGAGCCTGTATCACTACCAAAGCAGATTGCTCAAACTTCCTTCTGAGGAGTGGCTGGTGGGTTTGAGCCACCAGCCTTCTGGTTAGCAGTCAGGTGCCTTAGGCACTACGCTACCAGAGCTCCTTATTGACATTAGGGTTTACTATTTAAAATAATCCACCACTCATCTGTCGGTTTGTCATACTGTGGTGGCTTGCATGTTGCCCTGAGGCTTGAGGCTATGGCACTGGTAATTCAGATACCAGCAGGGTCACCCATGGTGGACAGGTTTCCGTGGAGATTCCAGACTAAGACAGACCTTCAAGAAGAAAGGTGCCATCCACTTCTCAAAAAATTGGTCAGTGAAAATGTTATGAATAGCAGGGAAACACTGTCTGATATATTACTGGAAAACATGATGAATAGCCCTGAAACATTGTTCAATATAATTCCTGAAGATGAGCCCTTCAGGTCAGAAGACACTCAAAATTATCATTGGGGAAGAGCTGTGCCTGAAAGTAGAGTCCGCCTTAATGATGTGGATGGAATAAAGCTTTTGAGACCTCCATTTACTGATGTGGCATGACTCAAAATTAGAAGAAACAGCTGCAACCTTCCATTAATAATCAGAACATGGACTGTATGAAGTAAGAATCTAGGAAAATTAGAAGTTGTCAAAAATGAAATGGAATGCATAAAGATCGATATTCTAGGCATTAGTGAACCAAAATGGACTGGTTTTGGCCATTTTGAATCTGACATATGATCTACAATGCTGGGAATGACAAATTGAAGAGGAATGGTATGTCATTTATCATCACAAAGTACATTTCAAGATCCATCCTGAAGTACAGTGGTGTCAGTAATAGGCTAATATCCATATGCCTACAAAGAAGACCAGTTAATACTACTATTATTCAAATTCACCAACCACCAAAGCCAAAGATGAGGAAATTGAAGATTTTTATCAACTTCTGCAGTCTGAAATTGACCAATCATGCAATCAAGATATGTTGATCACCAGTAATAACTGTTGTTTGGAATGCAAAAGTTGGAAACAAAGAAGAATCACCAGTAATTGGAAAATAGGGCCTTGGTGATAGAAATGATGCTGGAGAGTGCATGATAGAATTTTGCAAGACCAGTGACTTATTCATTGCAAATATCTTTTTTCAACAACATAAATAGTGGCTATACACATGGACTTTGCCAGATGAAGTACGCAGGAATCAGATTGACTACATCTGTGCAAAGAGGCAATGGAGAAGCTCAATATCTTGAGCCAGAACCAGGCCAGGCACTGACTTTGTAACAGACTACCAACTGCTTATATGCAAGTTCAACTTGAAGCTGAAGATAATTAAAACAAGTCTATGAGAGCCAAGATAGGACCTTGATTATATCCCACTTGAATTTAGAGACCATGTAAAGAATATATTTGATGCATTGAACACCTGTGACTGAAAACCTGAGGAATTGTGGGATGACATCAAGAACATCATCTATTAAGAAAGCAAAAAGTCATTAAACAGACAGGAAAGGAAGAAAAGACCAAAATGGATGCCAGAAGAGACTCTGACACTTGCTCTTAAATGGAGAGTAGCTAAAACAAATGGAAGAAATGACACGATAAAAGAGCTGATCAGAAGATTTCAAAGAGCAGCTCAAGAAGACAAAGTCAGTTATTATAATGAAATGTGCAAAGCCCTGGAATTAGAAGACCAAAAGGGAAGAACGTGCTTGGCATTTCTCAAGCTGAAAAAACTGAAGAAAAAATTCAAGCCATGAGTTGTAATATTGAAAGATTCTGTGGTAAAATACGGAATGATGTAGGAAGCATCAAAAGAAGATGGAGGGAATACACAGAGTCACTGCACCAAAAAGAGTTGGTTGATGGTCATTACAGTGTAGTAAATTACTTAGTGTGGCTTTTCTACCCATAAGTCTTTATAAACTCCAAGGTGGGATTTACTATGAGCAACTGAGGAGCTCCTGATTGCTGAAGTTGTCCACCTGGAGTATTTCTTTTGGGAGTGGCACAAAACAATGTTCTGGGAGGTGCCCATTCTCTCTCAAGTGCTTAGAGTTCTGATGCTATGACTGGCTAGTTTGACCACCCTGCCGAGCTCAGAAGGAGCTAGAGGCAGAACGCTTTCTGACTGCTGGTTGAGGAAAACGTGCTGCTGAAAGAGACACGCGCTCCTGAGACACACGCTGCTGGGAAAGAGACACAAGAGACATGCATTGCTGAGTGAGACACCGAGGGACACACACTGCTGGGAGAGAGACTGTGAGAGACTGCTGGCTGAGGGACGGTGGGCTGGGAGAGAGACTGAGCATTCTTCCTGAACTTGAATTGTAGTCTGGTGCCTCCTTAATAAACCTCATAATCTGTGAGCTCTGTGTGGCCACTGCAGTGAATTATCGAACCCAGGAGAGAGGTGGTGGTGCTTTGGGAGGAACAGTTGGAGAAAGGGCTGGAGGGAGGCAGCATGTCTGGCCTTGCAGTAATAGGCCTTGGGTTACTGCTGATAATCCTATCTTCCTCTTGTAGGGGTAGAGGAGGTCAGAACATGGGGCCTTCTTCCCCTTTTTGCAGTCATGCATTTCAGGAGGTGACATGTGATCAAGAACTGATGGTATTGAAGGAAGAGGTCAAAGCTGCACTGAAGTAATTGGCAGAAAACTAGGCTGTAGGAATTGATGGGATACCCATTGAGATGTTTCAACAAACGGATGCTGTGCTGGAGGTACTTACTCGTCTATGCCAAGAAAGTTGGAAGACAGCTACCTGGCCAACTGATTGGAGAAGATCCATGTTTGTACTCGTTCCAAACAAAAGGGATCCCACAGAATGTAGAAATTACCAAACCATGTCATTCATATCACATACAGATATAATCTTGCTGAAGGTAATTCAAAAACGGTTGCAGCAGTGTATTGACAGAGAAATTCCAGAAATGCAAGCTGGATTCAGAAGAGGATGTAGAATCAGAGATATCATTGCTGATGTCAGATGGATCTTGGCTAAAACAAAGAATACCAGAAAGATGTTTACTTGTGTTTTATTGACTATGAAAAGGCATTCACCTGTGTGGATCATACAAATTATGGATAACATTGAGAAGAATGGGAATTCTGGAACACTTAATTGTGCTCACGAGGAACCTGTACATAGACCAGGAGGCTGTAGTTCGAACAGAACAAGAGGATAGTGCATGGTTTAAAATCAGGGAGGGAGTGTGTCAGGGCTCTATCCTTTCCCCATACTTACTCAATCTGTATGCTGAGCAAATAATCCAAGAAGCTGGACTATATGAAGAAGATTGTGGCATCAGGATGGGAGGAAGACTTATTAACAACCTGCGATGTACAGATGACACAACCTTGCTTGCTGAAAGTTAAGATGACTTGAAGCATTTACTGATGAAGATTAAAGACTGCAGTCTGTAGTGTGGATTACATCTCAATATAAAGAAAACAAAAATCCTCACAAGTGGACCAATAAGCAGCATTATTATAAATGGGGGGAAGATTGAAGTTGTCAAAGATTTCACATTACTTGTTTCTACAACCAACACCTATGGAAGCAGCAGGGAAGACACCAGACGATGAGGTGCACTAGGCAGATCCGCTGCAAAAGACCTCTTTAAAGTGCTGAAGAGCAAAGATGTCTCTTTGAAGATTAAAGTGGGCCTAACCCAAGCCAAGGTGTTTTCAGTCGCCTCATAGGCATGTGAGAGCTGGACAATGAAAAAGAAAGAGTGAAGAAGAGTTGATGCTTTTGAGCTGTGGTGTTGGTGAAGAATACGGAAAGTACCAGGGACTGCCAGCAGAACTGACAAATCTCTCCTGGGAGAAGTGCGGCCAGAAAGTTCCTTGGAAGCAAGAATGGCCAGGCTTCATCTCACCTACGTTGGTCATGTTGTCAGAAGGGACCATTTTCTGGAGAAGGGTATGATGCTTGGTAACGTGGAGGGTCAATGAAAATGGGAAGGCCCTCAGTGATATGGATTGACAAAATAGCTACAACGATGGGCTCAAGTACAGCAAGGATTGTGAGGCTGGTGTGGGAGCGGGCAGTGTTTCCTTCTGTTGTACATAGGGTCTCTGTGAGTCAGAGCCGACTCGATGGCACCTAACAACAACAACAGCAACACCATTAAAAAAACACAGAAATGAAAACTTTCCTGCTATAATACACTTTAATGAAACCACTACTTTAGGAGAGTTGACTTGGTGGCATTATGAAGGTTATATCGGATATGAGTAGAAATGAAGAAAGGGAACCAATGAAAAGGTGTTAGTAATAGACCTGACATTGGTGTGATTTCTGTAGTAGTGGAAAGGGTAGAAAGGACATTTCACAAAGAGTGAAGAATGCTTAGTGACTGACTGGATGGTGCCCAAAGCTTCAGTTCTGGGAAATGGGAATGTTGCTCCACTGACATTTAATTGGCTATCAGATGGGGAACCCATTTTAGGAGTTCAAGGGTTTTATTTTAAACTGGTTGAGTTTGAAGAGATGGTAAATGAATTGTGGGGTTCAAGGCTGGGTGCTTCATGAGACTCAAGGGCTGGAGGCATATTTCGGGGTCTCATTGTCAGAGGTGGTGGTTTCAGCCAGAGGCTGGAACAGCTCTCATCTTGGGAAAGGACTGAGGTTGAGGAGGGTTGGATGAGAGAGGCTCATGGAATAACCACAACTAGAAGTTGGGAAAATAGATAGGAAATGAAAGCAATGTGTATTTCCTATCCATTTTGGTAATACAGTAGTGAAAAAGAAGAGAGAAAGAATAGTAACAGGGGGAATGGTGTTGGTAGTGTTATGTGCCGTGAAGTCGGACCCGACTCAGCAACCCCTCCTTAGGTTTCCGAGGCAGTATCACTACGGAAGTAGATTGCCCAGCCTTCATTCTGAGGAGTGGGTTTGAACCGCCGGCCTTCTGGTTAGCAGTCAGATGCCTTAGGCATACGCTACCAGAGCTCCTAACAAGGGGAATAGTAAGTTTAAAACAACAACATCATATAGGCATTGGGTGAGTTGCCATTGGAGGGAAGCCCTGAGTAACCAGGGCGGGAGAAGAGCACAGGCAGTTCCTCCGAAAGAAAATTCTTTGTCAAAGAGTAACATCAAAGTGAAAAAGAGAATTCGGGAGCTTCCCTTTCAATTTGCCTTTGCCCTTAGCCATTTGAAACTTCTGATGTACATTTCTTAGCACATAGAGTACTTTTCATGATTATTTAGGTACTCAGAGGATTAAGTCTTTCATTCATGTAATAAAATGGAAGGAAAACATCTAAAGTATTTTGAGGTAATGCCGTAAAACTAGGCCTGCCTGGGGTTTTGTTTCATATTTTTATTGTTCAAAGAATGTCCTAACAGTGACATTTCATGTATTTTCATGTATTTATAACATATATGCATTAATCAGGCTGGGCTATATATCTCTTGATCATAGGAGAATAATTTAAGTATCCAATATATTAGAAAGCTTAGATTTTGCTTTGATTTTAGTTTTAGAGAATGAGTGCCTTTTTGTTTTTTTTTCCTTTTCTCCTCTGAATGATCATTTAATAGCTAGAGTTACTTTCTGTGTTTCCAAAAGGTCGGTGGTTTGAACCCACCAGGCACTCCATGGGAGAAAGGTGAGGCAGTCAGCTTCTGGAAAGATTGACAGCCTTGGAAACCCTATGGGGCAGTTCTACTCTGTCCTGTAGGGTTGATAATGAGCTAGAATTGACTCGATGGCAATGTTTTTTTTTTGACTTTTATTGTGGTGAAAACATACGTGCACAACAAGACATTCACCAGTATAACAGCTTCCACATTACAGCTCAAGGACATTGATGACATTTTTCATGTTGTGCCACCATTGTTGCTATCCTTTTCCAAAATAGTCCACCACCTAGTAGCCTAAACTCAGTGCCCTGCAAACAAAAGCTTCCCCTTTCCCCCTCCCTCCTACACCTCATAACCACTAGTAATCTTTGGTATGTGTGTGTGTATGTCTCTTTATATATATATATATATATATATATATGGAACTCTGGTGGCATAGTGCCTAAGGCATTTGGCTGCTAACCAGAAGGTTGGCGGTTCAAACCCATCAGCCACTTCATGGAAGGCAGACTGGGCAATCTACTTCTGTAAAGATTTACCACCTTGGAAACCCAAAGGGGTTGGCTGGCTGTGAATTGGAATCGACTTGATGGCAGTGAGTTTGTTTATTTATTTATTTGTTTACGTATATATATATTTTTTGTGTGTGTATATAAATTTTTTTTTTTTTTAAAACCTGTCCAGGAATTTTTCCTCCCCTCCCATCTCTGGTAACCAACAAAGAAAGTTTCCTTCTGTGCATAAACCTTTCCTTGACTTTTTTTTTTTTTAATTTATAGATGTTTTATTTTTATTTTTTATTTCAAGAGTTTGTTTTACACTCAACGTTACGTGTACATTTAGTTTCACTCCCCATTTACCATGCCCAACCGTAACCCAGTCTCCTCCCCTCCCTACCCAGTAACCCTCCCCCTGTGCCCATAGTTATGCACTCCTGTTTGTCCTGCATTTCCTTAGTGTGAAGGATGCCCCTCCGGTGCCCCGTGGTCTATTGCTCTAAGGGATGTATTACCATAGAATATGTGGGTGTGTCATCCTGGGTTGAGTGGTCTGCATGCACATCTTGTTAACTTTTGGGCTGAGAGCCAGCCCCTGGGAGTGAGTTTCATTCCAGGTGCCAAATGTATTCCAGGCCATAGTATTGGGGGTCTCATCAGACTCCATCTGTCCAGTTATTCTAGTCATTACTGAGTTTTTAGATTTTGTTCCATCCTTGACTTTTTACAATAGTGAACTAATACATAATACAGTGTTTGTCCTGTGATTGACTTATTTCACTCAGCACAATGTCTTCCAAGTTCATGTTATGTGATATTTTGCAGATTCTACATTACTGTTTAGGGTTGCATAGTATTCTGTTGTGTGTATGTACTAGTTTGTTTATCCATTCTTTGGTTGATGGGCACTTTTAGGTTGTTTGATGGCAGTGGGTTTTATACTAAGAGTAGGAGCTCTGGTGGTGCAGTGGTTAAGATACTTAGCTGCTAACCAGAAGGTCCACAGTTCAAACCTACCAGCTGGGCTATGTGAGAAAGATGAGGCAATCTGCTTCCATAAAGATTTGCAGCCTTGGAAACCCTAAGGGGCAGTTCCCTTCTGTCCTATAGGATCACTATGATTTGGAATATACTCAGTGGCAGTGGGTTTGGTTTTCTGGTTTTTACACTAAGAGTGTATTTTTTTACATTGCTGGCAGCATTAACATCAACTTCATTTTGATGCTTTCAGTGTTCTAGAATTTGAATTTTCTAGTTGTTAAAAATACAGTTTTTCCCCAAATATGTTTTATTCCCTCAAGATTGTGTTAATATATTTTCTAGGAATACATAATTCAAATTGAGATTTATTTTAAAACCTAGCAATAAAAATTTCCTTCTGTATTATTTTTTCTTAGTATTTAACCTTCTCAACCACTAGTTTAGAAAAACTTTCTTGCTTTATTAATACAGTCTTATAAGCAATATCATGATAAATGGAGAAAAGATTGAAGTTGTCAAAGATGTCATATGACTTGGTTCTACAGTCAGCACCAGTGGAAGCAGCAGTGAAGACACCAGACAACATGTTGCATTGGACAAATCTGCTGCAAAAGACCTCTTTCAAATTCTGAGGAGCAAAGATTATCTCCTTGAAGACTAAGGTGCGCCTAATCCAAGCCATGGTATTTTCAGTCGCCTCCTAATGCATGTGAGAGCTGGACGATTAATAAGGAAGACCGAAGAAGAGTTGATGCTTTTGAGTTGTGGTGCTGGCAAAGAGTACTGAAAGTACCACGGACTGCTAAAAGATCTAACAGATCTGCCCTGGACGAAGTGCAGCCAGAATGCTCCTTGGAAGTCAGAATGGCCAGACTTCATCTCAGCTACTTTGGTCATGCTGTCAGAAGGGACTGCTTCCTGGAGAAGGATATCATGCTTGGTAAAGTGGAGGGTCAACAAAAAAGGGGAAGGCCCTCAACAAGATGGATTGACATAGTGGCTGCAACAGTGGGCTCAGGTATAGCAAGGATCATGGGGCTGACACAGGAGTGGGCAGTGTTTCATTCTGCTGTACATAGGGTCGCTATGAGTCAGAGATGACTCAAGGCACCTAACGACAACAACAATAACAACAAAGCCTAAGGGTGCTATAGAAAACAAGGGGTATTTTTGTGCTAAGCATATAAGAATAGGCTGGTAGAGTCTCTTAATTAAGAACAACAAGCTAAACCATAGACCAGGTTTACCAGAGCGAGCCACAAGAAATGCAGCTAAAGAGAGCTCTCCTGGGGTCAGAACAGTCCTCAATATTGGCATCAGAAACTACTCTCCCTGAAATTAATTGCATGAGACTATGAAGCAGTTTATGTTCTGGGCCATTGGTGAATGCAGTAGAGTAATCAGCTGACAATTAGTGTAGCCTGACAGCTGAGTGTGATACCAAATTAGACAAATCAGAGAAAGAAAGGAAAAGATCCCTGGTAAAACCACTGTCATCCCAGGGTGACTTTTACTCCCCAGGCTGTTGTGGTAGTTAAGGTTGTTGTCAACTTGGCTGGGCCTGGTTAAGTGGCTGGACAGCTGGTGGTAGTTATTCCCCATGATGAGACTGGCAGTCAGCTCCATGGTGGGATCAATGGGAGCAGCTGAGTAGCTGCTTTAGGGATGTGGTCTGCTCCCCTTATATAAAGCAAGCTTTGGGATTGGTCCCTAGCCTTATGGCACACTTGAACCTGCATATAGCTGTGTCATTGTTCAGCAGCCTGCCATGCTCTGCCAACCTTGGGACTTCCATTGGACTTGAATCAATGGCCTGTCATGTTGTTTGGTAACATTGGGACTATGCCTTTTCACTTGTTGACTTTGGCTTTGTCGGCCTCAGCAGCCAGCAGCTGCCTGAGTGAAGAAAGCCTCCAGCTGCAGTGGGCTGAGAGCAAGAGGCAGAGCTGAAGCCCAAGGTCGAGGGGCTATCACCTAGGCCCTAGAGCCTGATACTATGAACTTAGATTTAAAGCCTCCAAACTGTAGGAGAATAAACTCCTGTTTGTTAAAGCTATCCTGTTTGTGGCATATTCTTGTCAGAGTAGCACTAGGTAGCCAGAACAGCTGTGTTCTCTGAGGAGACACCAAACCTTTCATTTTGTGGGGGAAGAGGACTTCAATAAACTGATCTAGTAAAGTCACTAAAGAAATAAATAAGCAAACAGCAGAGGGGGAAGACCAGTCTGTATCCAGAGTCCCCACAATGTATTACCTAAAATGTGTAGTTTTCAACCAAAAAATTACAAGATGTAGAAAGTGTGACCCATACAAAGGGAAAGAATACGGCAACAGAAACTGCCCAGATGTTGAATTTAACAGAAAAAGACTCAAAGCAGTCATTTAAAATATGTTGAAAGACTTAAGAAAATCATGCCTAAAGAAGCCAAGGGGGCTGTGATGATAATACTTCATCAAATAGACAGTATCAGTAGAATGAGGAATTATACATAAATATAAAAGAACCAAATAGAAATTCTGGAGTTAAAAAGTATGGTTCCTGAAGTGAAAAATTCACTACAGAAATCCAGCAGTAGATGTGAACTGGCAGAAGAAAGAATCAATGAACTTGAAGTTGTACAATACAAATACTATGCAATCTGAAGATCAGAGAGATAAGAATGAAGAAAATTGAACAGTGCTTCAGAGAAATTTGGGATACCATTAATCACACCAGAGCTCTGGTGGTATAGTCGAATGCCCAAGGCATTTGACTGCTAACCAGAAGGTTGGTGGTTCAAACCCACCAGCCTAGCAGTTTCACTCCTCATATTTACCCAAGGGAAATGAAAACCAGTATTCAATCAGCTTTATTTTTTTTCCCCTTCAGTAATTGCCCTAAACTGCACACAGCCCAGATGCCCACAATTGAAGAATGGATAAGCAAAGTGTAGTACATACATACAGTGGAATACCTCCTAGCAATACAAAGGACTGAACTATCAATTCATGCAATAAAATGGGTGAATTTCAAATGAATTATGCAAAGCAAAGGAAGCCAGACTTGGGGGTGGGGAGACTGTGTGCTATTTGATTGCATTTATATGATTTTTTAAAAAATAGTTAGAATGTAAGGATGGGGAACAGATGGTAGTTTCCAGGGGTTGAGGGTTGGGGTAAAATTTGACTAATCAAATCCACTGCCATCAAATCGATTCCAACTTATAGTGACCCCATATGATGGAAATCTTTACAGAAGCAGACTGCCTCATCTCTTCCCATGGAGCAGCTGGGGGGTTTGAACTGCTGACCTTTTGGCTACCAACCAAATGCTTTAACCATTGCATCACCAGAACTCCTTAAAATTTGTGTGGAAGGATGTAAATAGCACCAGAATTTTTTTGGTTTGATAGAACTGTTCTCAATTTTGATAATATTTTGGTGGTTATACTACTCTATGAATTTGTCAAAACTCATAGAACTATATACTAAAAAGCGTGAATTTTAATTAAAAAAATTAAGTGAATATATTGTTTCCCATGAATGTTGTTCTTGTTATGTGCCGTCGAGTCAGACCCGACTCATAGCAACCCCTCCTTGGGTTTCCGAGGCAGTATCACTACGGAAGTGGATTGCCCCATCTTCCTTCCAAGGAGTGCCTAGTGGGTTTGAACCGACAACCTTCTGGTTAACAGTCAAGTGCCTTAGCCATTATGCTACCAGAGCTCCCTTCCCATGAATAGGGCGTTTTATTTATCATTATAAGGGAAAGGAAGAAATCACTTTCCTCCTATTAGCTAGTATATTTTTTCATTTATAACTGCAAAATTAGATGAGTTGATTTGATGCTTACCGGAGCAACTAACAGTTTGTTACCATATATAGAGTGTTTCCAGCTCTCCCTCATTATTCACCGTGATTCCCTTTCTAAAGAGCTAAATAAGCGCTTTGCAGTAGGAGAAATTGCTATGGTTAATGTTTGATTTTGAAATGATAAGATGGCAGTTTCCAAGAGTGAAAAAAAAAGAGACCAAGTGAAAAAATGGGATATGTGAATATATTCTTGTCACTTATCCATGGGATTATTTATAACACTGATTTAATTAGAGCATAAGGAACTTGACTCCATTTTAATAAGCTGAAATTTAATATCCAAAGGGTAGTTCTTCTTCAGTGTTTTCACCTGAAAATTAAAAACAAACTACAAAAGTATTTCATTTGAGTAGCCGTGTCTTATAAGAAGTATGGTATTTTTTACAGAAATCACACCCTTCCGTGTTTGTTTGGCAACCACAAACAAACATACTCCAAGAGGTATTTTTGTAAGTGCCACTATACCAACTTCCTTTTTCCTTTAACATTTTGTTGTAATGGGAGGTAGCCTAGCACATTCTCTTCTTGCCATTCTCATGTATAATGTTGCCTGTGTCAGAGCCAACTGGATGCTAGCTCCAGCAAGCCTCCCTCGCTCACCTTCCACCGTCCTCTTGCAGTTCAGTCAGGCGGTTCTTGCTGTTCTGCTTTCCCTGAAAGGAATGGGGAAGGCTGTCTGTTTTCACTCAATATGACCTTCCTGTTCAGGCCCGTTGAGAGCTGTTCCAGTCAGTACTCGGAGGCAGGTGTTATGGGGTGGAGTAGACACACGAGTAACTCCAGCTGAGGTGTACCTTCCTGGCAGGGCTCAGCCTAAATCGCCAGCATACAAAATGGTAAGCCAAACAAAACGGCTGGAGTTTTAAGCCATGAAATTGAGAGTGATTGGCCGTGCAGCCAAACCTACTGACACAGTAGATACACTGCAGTTTTCCAAGCAGTTGTGTCTATTAGATCCTCTCCCTCAGTGTGTGCCGGTTCCCATTCCTCTATTTCCCACTTAGCGTTTGGTATTATCAGTTAGTTTCTATTTTATTTAAAAATTTCAGCCATTTTTGACAGTGGATAGTGGCATTGCAGTGGGTGGTTTGAGTATGTATTTTCCTGATGTCTAGTGAGGTAGAATGCCTTTTCTTTTTTCAATTTTTAATTGTGGTTTTGGTGCAAATTAACAAAGCACATTTGTTTTACTCTCAACAGTTCGTGCACATTTGGTTTCACAGCCCTGATTACAGCCCCATCAATAAAAAGCTCTTCTCCCATCTCCTACCCCTTCCCTGTGTCCTTATCTGTGCATTCCTGTCTGTCCGGTTTTCCCTCTGTGCAAATGCTGCCCTTCTGATGTCTCATGGTTGATTGATCTAAGGGGTGCACTTCCCTGCAGTAGGTGTTCTACTTGTAGGCCTTTCTCCTGTTTGACTGAGAGCCAATCCATGCAAGGATAACCCAGGGCCATAATCTCAGGGGTTCCACCAGTCTCCATCTGTCTAGTATTTCTGATCACTTTTGTGTTTTTGAATTTTGTTCTACATTTTTCCTCCCACTCTATCCAGAATCTCCAGTTTTGATCCTTTTGAAGTGGTTGACATTGGTAGCCAGGCACCATCTAGTTCTTCTGGTCTCAGAGTTGTGAAGGCTGAGGTTCCTGTCGTCCATCATACCTTTGGGCTAATTCTTTCCATATGATTTTGATTTTCTTCACTCTTCTTTGCTCTAGACAAGGGCAGACCAGTAGTTACATCTTACATGGCCACTTGAAGCTTTTAATACCCCAATTGCTACTCACTAAAGTAGGATGTAGAGCAAAATTTTTATGTGTTATGTTGTGCCAGTTGAGTTTGATGTCCCCCAAGACCATGGTTTCTAGCCCGCAGGCCCAGTGACGCACTCCCTCAAGGTGTTTGGTTGTCACTGAGAAGCTACTCCAACCCTGTCCCCTGTTACTTCTATAATGTATATGGGTATTTTTGTAGCACTAATACATACCTTTCATATGCTCTTAGGTTTCCTTTATTCTCCTGTTGGTGTCTTCTTATCAGTAGACCTTTGAAATCTTAATGCAGTTCATTTTACTCTTTTGATTATTGCTACCTTGTGTCCTGTTTAAGAAAACTTTGACTATCTTAAGGTTCTGAAGATGTTCTCCTGTGTTTTCTTCTAGAAGTTTTACTTTTCTCATTTGGATCCACAAACTCCTGGGAAGTTTTTATATATGTTGTGAGGTAGGGTGGTAGTTAAGGTTATGTATCAACTTGGCTGGTGTGGTTTTGAGTGGTTTGGCTGCTAGATGGGGTTATTGCCCATGATGAGATTGAAATCACCTCAATGCTGTGAACACCTAATCATTTGAAGAGGAGTTGCCTTTGAGATGTGGCCTGCTTCCAGTACATATGGCAGAGCTTTGAGAAAGGGCTCTAGCTTTCTGGCACATTTTGGATCCTGCGTTCAGCAGAGTCTTTGTCTCTAGTTCCTGGACGTGAACCAGTAGACTGTCGTGTTGCCTGCTCATCTTGGGATTGTGCTGTTTTACCTGCTGACTTTGGGATTGTTAGCCTCAGCAGCCTGCAGCTGCCTGAGTTAGGAGATGCCTCCAGCTCCAGTGGCCTGGAACAAGAGGCAAAGCTGAAGTCCAAGGTCGAGGGGCTGTCACTAAGTCCCTAGAGCTGGCGCTTAGAATTTGGACTTCTAGCCTCCTAAACTGTAAGAGAATAAATTCCTGTTTGTTAAAGCCATCCACTTGTGGTATTTCTGTTATAGAAGCACTAGTGAACTAACCGAGGTAGCAAATACTTATTTTTTGTTGCTTATATGTACCCAGGTGAAACTACCATTTGTTGAAAAGACCATTCTCTTCCTGCTGTACTGCAGTGCCAAATGTCTCATGAATCAGCTGACGGTACATGTCCGTTTCACTTCTCTTCCTTTGGTTTATTTGCTTTTCTTTGTGCCATTGGACCCTGTTTTATGCCTGCATTTTATTTATGCTCATTAAAAGTTTATAGGAAGAGTATGAGTAAATTAATGAATGAACCTTCATTTGTAGTATTATTTCTGTGGAATAACTTTTTCCAAATTCCAAAATATTGACTTAAAAACATAATTTTGGGCATAATCAATTTGATGTTGGAAATTAAATTTATTTTATGCTATGGAGAAAGATTTGGCAGTTCTTCTGACTGATGCTGTAACTTAAAAACATTTGGTTGGTTGGTTGCTGCCATGTATTTGGTGTCTTTTCCTCTAAGACGGCTAAAATGGCAGATAAAAGGCCTTTGTGTTTTTCTGGAAGCATAGCAGTGGTCTAGTCGGTCAGTATTATTGTGTTGTTGCTGTTTGATGTCGGGAGTCATTTCTGACTGTTAGTGACCCTGTGTACAGCATTCATTAATGAGGGGTATTTGCTTATGTCAGTTTGACCGAATCCTGAATAATTTGAAAAAGAGGAATCACAAACTAATAACACCCTTTGCAACCGACCAATAAAGTCTAATAATAAAATGAAACAAAATATTATATCAAAATTCAGTTTTATTAGAGTATTTATATATCCATATTAATGTCTACTTTAAATTTCTGTGTAATAAAGTGTTTTAAAAATTGTGATTTTATGTGCTTCTTAAGCAAGAACTGTTCAGTTGTGTGATTTATTCATGCTATTGAAACTTAATTATTTTTGGCTTTGCTTTCATTGTAATATTTTGTTAGACTTTCATGTTTCACGTACGTCCTTCCTTAGCTCCCAGTTTGGACAGTCTTTATTGTGGTATTCTTTCTTGAGGTTAGGAGAGAACAACAAGTTTTCTGACACAGCATGAATTAAGTAAATGTTAGGGCTGTTTGCAGATTGCTTCAAGTCCATGCTGCTTTGTGGCTTACAAAGTGGGAACAGTTAACTTCAAAGCCCATCTGGCTGCCGTTACCAAATCAGAAGATAGATTGCCTGTTTCCCCTGAATGCACTCAAGAACATGCTTTACTACGAAGACAATCCCCATTACATATTACAACTGGTTATGAGACAAACTCAGTGTATTATAAATGAACAATAACAACAGAAGATTTGTGTTTATTTACACTGCCCATTGCTGCCTTTCAAAATTAGTCTTTCTTCCAATTTTTTTTTTTTTTTGGTCATCTTGAGAAAGGAGATTTATGATAATAGAGTGAATCCTTAACTTCTTTGTTTAGCGGCTTATGAAGATGAAGAGAGTCTGCATAGTTGAAATGCTACATTGTAATTAGCTAAACCAAGATTTTATACCCTGCTTATAAATGAAAAGCTGGGTAAAATTAAGTCACAGATGGTTTTCTTGGCTTTTGGGGTTAAAATTTAAGCTTATTTAGAACTTGAGAGTCTTTGAGAATTCCCTGTTTCCTGTTCCCTTATTTTTCCCTTTATATTTCATTTTGCTTCATGAATTAGAATTTTACATATTTGCAGATTTATGTGTCTTTACTTACTTTCTATGCTGTTTCTGTCTGTTCCAAAAATAGAGATTGGTTACTTGTTTTTCACATACATAAATACCCATTGATAAAAATATTTTGAGCGCACTTTGCTTCCTACTGGACTATTTTTAAAAAAGGTGTGTCTATATAACCTATTACCAAAATGGATCAACTCTACCTCATAGCAACCCTGTAGGACAAAGTAAAACTGCCCCATAGGGTTTTCAAGGCTAATCTTTATGGAAGCAGACTGCCACACTGTTCCCTGCAGAGCAGCTGGTGAGTTCAAACTGCTAGCCTTCCCAGTGAAGCACTTTAACCACTGTACCACTAGGCTCCTTTGAGTATATATAAACTCACTGCCATCAAGTTGATTCCAACTCATTGCGACCCTCATAGGATTTCCAAAGCTGTAAATCTTTACGGAAGCAGACTGCCTCATCGTTATCCCTTGGAGTGGCTGGTGGGTTCAAACCACCAACCGTTTAGTTGGGAGCCGAGTGCTTTAACCACTGCACCACTAAGGCGCCTTTGAGGAGTTGATTTTGACTCATAGCGACCCCTCTTTGGGTTTCCAAGGTGGTATTTCTACAGAGGTAGATTACCCAGTCTTCTTTCCGAGGAGTGGTTGGTAGGTTTGAACTGCCAGCCTTCTGGTTAGTAGTCAGATGCCTCAGGCATTATGCAACCAGAGCTCCCTTGAGCCTATATACCAAAAAACCAAACTCACTGCCGTCGAGTCGGCCCTGGCTCATAGTGACCCCTCCTTGGGTTTCCGAGGTGGTATCACTACAGAAGTAGATTACCCAACCTTCCTTCCGAGGAGTGGCTGGTGGGTTTGAACCGCCAGCCTTCTGCTTAGCAGTCAAATGCCTGAGGCACTATGCCACCAGAGCTCCTTGAGTCTATATAAATGCAATGCAACGCAACCACTGCCATGGAGTCGAATCCGACTCATAGAGACCCCTCCTTGGGTTTCTGGACTGTGTTATTTACTGAAGAATATCCGTATTTCTGTGGTAGGATGATTAAGTGGATTTTACTGTTATATTTTTTAAATAAATGTCTTCTAAATTTGGTGTCCAGTTTATACATACTCCCACCAGTAGAGCTCCACATCTTGAACACTGACACTGTCAAATTTTTAACGTTTCATAATCTGTGATATGGGTGTAAAGTGTTATTGAATTGTGGTATTACTTTACCTTTTTCATGTTTCTAAAGAGACTGAGGTTATTTTTCTTATGTGTATTAGCCATTCATAATTCCTCACCAGTGAAGTATGCCTCAGGTTTCTACCATTTTTCTAATAGGTTGGTGGTCTTTTTCTCATTGAGTTTTAAATGTCGTCTTTACACATTTTTGCAACTAAACCTTTGTTTAGTCATCTCCTCCCAGTTCATAGTTTGTCTTTTCACTTTCTTTATAGCTCTTGTTGGAGCGAAGTTTTTACTTAATTAGCCAATTTTTTTTTCTTATTTATGCTTTTTTTGTGTGTCTTGTTTAAGAAATCTTCTCTAACGTAAGGCCTTAAAGTCATTCTTCTAAATTTCTTCTGAAAATTTTTATAGTTCTTTTAATTTTCAGTATTTAATCATCTGGGAGTTTATTTTTATGTATGCTGTGAGGAAGGGAGCTGACTTCTGTTGTTCCTTTTATTGACCATACTACTGTTTTCTCACTAATTTGCAATGCTAGCTCTTTCATGAACTAGGCTCCCATGTATAGTTGAGTTTCTTTCTGATAGATACATGTATATATATATATATATATATATATATATATATATATATATAATCAGTTTCATTGGTTTATTTGTCTTCATTACTGTAGTATTATCATGTCTTTATAAGTTGCTGCACTTGGATTTTTTTCTTCATACATCTTGACTGTTCTTGTCCCTTTATTTGTTTATATACATTCAGAATGACTTATTAAGTATCCCAAAAATCTGTTGGAATTTTGATTATAATTAGTTACCAGATCAAGTTAAGGAGGGTTGATGTTTAAACAATTTTGAGACCATCTAAAAACATGGTTTTATTCTCTAATTACTTCAGTCTAATGTCTTTCAGTAAAGCTCAGCTCTTTTCCTAATAAAGAGCTTGCATATCTTATCTTTAACATACTCTCCTGTTAACCAAAAGGTTGGGTAGTTCAAGTCTACTCAGAGGTACCTTAGAAGAAAGACCTGACAGTTTATTTCTGAAAAAATAAGCCACTGCAAACCCTATGGATCACCTCTATTCTGACACATATGGGGTCACCAGGAGTCATAATTGACTTGATGGCAATGAGGTTTTTGGTTGTTGTTTGTTGTGTTGTTATTTGCCCTCGAGTTGGACCCAACTCGTAGCGACCCCTCGTAGGGTTTCCAAGACTGTATCACTACGGAAGTAGATTGCCCAGCCTTCCTTCCGAGGAGTGGCTGGAGGGTTTGAACTGCCAGCCTTCTGGTTAGTAGTCAAGTGCCTTAGGTACTATGTTAGCAGAGCTCTCACATTATTGACTAGGAGTGTGTTTGTGGGGATTTGAGCTAATCTTAAAGGGAATGCTTTCAGTCTTCTGGAAGAAGGATGCTTGCTCTTTGTGTTTTTTTTCCCTGGTAGATGTTCTTTATCAAGTTAAAGATGCCTCTTTCTCTTCCTCTTTTGCTAGGATGTGTGTGTGTGTGTGTGTGTATTTAAATCATGAATGAGTATGGAATTTTTGGAATACTTTTTCATCTCTTGAGAGGATCATAGTTTTTTTCTTCTATCCGTTAATCTGCTAGCCTTCTGGTTAGTAGTCAAATGCCTTAGACACTATGCCACCAGAGCTCCTTATATATGTATATATATAAAATCTAATTTATATAAAGGACTTTCTTTAGCATTTTTATATGGTACAGGTCTACTGGTGAGGACTCTTTTTACATTTTGTGTGTCTGACGAAGTTTCTATTCCTCCCAACCTTTGTTTTTTTTTTTTTTTGTCCTGACTGAGTATCTAGTACTTTAAAGATAGCCTGTTTTCTTCTAGCTTGTGTTAGTTCCTGTTGTCCGTTGTACAACTTGAAGAATGTAACCAGTATCACAGAACTGTACACACAGAAGTTGTTGAATTGATGTGTGTTCTGCTGTGTATATTTTCAACAATAAAATAAATTACTGGAAAAAAAAAAACCTACTATCTATATTACTTTGCTCCTCAGTATGTAATGTACCTACTTTTCTGTGGCTGCTTTTAATATTTTCCCTTTAACACAGAATTTAAACAGCTTTGAATTAATTTTTGTTGGTGTAGCTTTCCTCACTTTTTTTTTTTTTTTGGAGTTTGTTGACTTCTTTAAATCTGTAGGTTTGTTATTTTTCCAAATTTGGAATACTATGAAAATATCATTGTCTCCTTTCCATTCTTAGGGACACCAGTTACTTTGAAATTGTCCCACAGACCTCTGTTCATTTTTAAAAATTTTATTTTGAATCGTTTGCATTGCTATATTGCTGTGTCTTCAGGTTTGCTTGTCTTCTACACTGTCAAATCTGTTAATCTCTTCTAGTGTATATTTCATCTCAGATGTTTATTTTTATATCTGAAAGTTTAAATTGGTTCTATTCTGTGTCTTCCATATCTTTATATCTCAGTCTTTCTTCTTCCTTCTTAAATGTAAGGAATGTAGTTAAAATAACTTTGAATAGTCTTATGTGCTCATGATGTTATTTCCTGATCTGTATCTATTGATTGATATTTATCTTCACTTTGGAGAAAATCATGTTTCAGCACTGTTTTCTGTTTTTTGTCAGCTTAGCAGTTTTTTTTTTTTTCATTGTATATCAGACAGAGAATGCAGGTAAGGGCGGGCAGACAGGCCAGGCACCCACACATGGGAGGCTGGGGAGAAGCCAGGGATGATAGAGCCACGTGATCCAGGTAAGGGGAGTGTGGAGAGGTATCAGACAGCTGAGGGAGATGAACTTGTCTGTCAGTTTGTTATACTGTGGTGGCTTGTGTGTTGATGTGAGGCTTGAGGCTGTGCCACGGGTGTCTCAAATGCCAGCAGGGTTGTACATGGTACACAGGTTTCAATACAACTTAACAGACTGAGACAGACTAGGAAGAAGGAAGAGGTAGGTCATCCACTTCTCAAAAAATTGTCCAGGGAAAACCTTATGAATAGCAGAGAAACACTGTCTGATACATTACTGGGCAACTTTATAATAGCCCTGAAACATTGTCTGATACAGTGCAGGAAGACCAGCCCGTTAGGTCAGAAGGCACTCAAAACACCAGTGGAAAAGAGCTGCATCATCAGAGTAGAACCAATCTTAAAGATATGGATAAAGTAAAGGTTTCGGGACCTCCATTTGCTGATGTGGCACGCCTCAGTTTGAGGAGAAACAGCCGCAAACATCCATTAATAAGCGCAACAGGGAATGTATGAAGTATGAATCTAGGAAAATTGCAAGATGTCAAAAATGAAATGAAAGGCATAAAGATTGATATCTTAGGCATTAGTGAGCTGAAATGGACTGGTTTGGGCCATTTTGAATCGATGATCATATGTTCTACTATGTTGGGAATGACAGCCGATAGTTTTGATGCATTGAACACCAGTGACTGAAAACCAGAAGAATTATGGGATGACATCAAGAACATCATCCATGAAGAAAGCAAGAGGTCATTAAAAAGACAAGAAAGGGAGAAAAAACCAAAATGGATGTCAGAGGAGACTCTGAAAATTGCCCTTGAGTGGAGAGGAGCTAAAGCAAATGGAAGAAATGACAAGATAGAAGAGCTGAACAGAAGACTTCAAAGAACAGTTTGAGCAAACAAAGCCAATTACTATAGCAAAATGTGCAAAGACCTGGAGTTAGAAAACCAGAAGGGAAGAGCAAGCTCAGCATATCTCAAGACGAAAGAACTGAGAAAAAAATTTAAGCCTTGTGTTGCAATATTGAAAGATTCTATGGGCAAAATATTGAATGATGCAGGAAGCATCAAAAGATGGAAGGAATACACAGAGCCATTGTACCAAAATGACCTGTGATGTTCATCCATTTCAGGAAGTGGCATATGTTCAAGAGCCAATGGTATTGGAGGAAGAAGTTGAAGCTCCAGTGAAGGAATTGGTGAAGAACAAGGCTGCAGGAATTGACGGAATACCCATTGAGATGTTTCAACAAATGGATGCCCCTCTGGAGGCACTCACTCAGCTATGCCAGCTGACTGGAAGAGAGTCATATTTGTACCCATTCCAAAGAAAGGTGATCCCACAGAATGTGGAAATTATTGAACAATATCATTAATATCACATGGAAGTAAAATCTTACTGAAGATAATTAAAAAACATTTGCAGCAGTGTATTGACAGAAAACTTCCAGAAATGCAAGCTGGATTCAGAAGAGGATGCAGAAAGAGGGATATCATTGCTGATGTCAGATGGATCTTGGCTGAAAGCAAAGAATACCAGAAAGATGTTTACTTGTGTTTTATTGACTATGCAAAGGCATTTGATTGTGTGGATCATAACAAATTATGGGTAACATTGAGAAGAATGGAAATTCCAGAACACTTAATTGTACTCATGAGGAACCTGTACATAGACCAAGAGGTCTATGGCTGTTGTTCGAACAGAACAAGGAAACACTGCATGGTTTAAAATCAAGAAGGGAGTGCGTTAGGCTTGTATCCTTTCACCATACTTAATTAATTTATATGCTGAACAAATAATCTAAGAAGCTGGACTATATGAAGAAGAACGTGGCATTAGGATTGGAGGAAGAATCATTAACAACCTGTGATACACTGATGACACAAGCTTGCTTGCTGAAAGTGAGGATGACTTAAAGCGCTTACTGATGAAGATTAAAGAATACAGTCTGCTGTATGGGTTGCATCTTAATATAAAGAAAACAAAAATCCTCACAACTGGGCAAATAAGCAGCATCATGATAAATGGTGGGAAGATTGAAGATGTCAAAGACTTCACACTGCTTGGTTCTACAGTCGGCGCCAATGGAAGCAGCAGTCAGGACATCAGACGATGTATAGCACTGGACAAATTGGCTGCAAAGGACCTCTTTCAAGTGCTGAGGAGCAAAGATGTCTCCTTGAGGACTAAGGTGTGCCTGACACAAGCCATGGTATTTTCAGTCACCTCATATGCATGTTAGAGCTGGACAATGAATAAGAAAGACTGAAGAAGAGTTGATCCTTTTGAGTTGCGGTGCTGGCAAAGAATGCTGAGAGTGCCATGGACTGCTAAAAGATCTAACAAATCTGTCCTGGAGGAAGTACAGCCAGAATACTCCTTGGAGGCGAGAATGGCCAGACTTCATTTCACCTACTTTGGTCAAGTTGTCCAAAGGGACCATTCCTTGAGAAGCATGTCATACTAGGTGAGGTGGAGGGTCGACGAAGGAGGGGAAGGCCCTCAACAAGATGGATTGACATGGTGGCTGCCGCAGTGGGCTCAAGTATAGCAAGGATTGTGGAGCTGGTTCGGAACTGGGCAGTGTTTCGTTCTACTGTGCATAGGGTGAGTTGGAAATGACTTGATGACACCTAACAACACAACAACACGTCAGACAGTGTGATCTTTACTTTGTTGGGTGTTGGATATTTTTGTATGTTTTTAAATAGATTGCAGTTTGTTCTGAGATGTAGCTAGGATACTTGCAAACAGTTTAATCTTTTTAGACTTTTTAAAGCTTTGTTATGTGGGACTAGACCAACCTTTAGTGTAGTGCTCGTATTGCTCCAAAAGCAGTGGTGGCTCAGTGATAGGTTTCTCACCTTCTGCACAGGAGACCCAGGTCCAATCCCCAGCCAGTGCATGTTAGCACCACCACGACCTTTTTTGTCAGTGAGGTCTGTGTGTGGCTCTCATGTGGAACAGTTTTCAGTCAAACTTTCAGACGAAGACAGACTAAGAAGAAAGGTCTGACAATCTGTTTCTGAAAATGAGCCATTGAAAACCCTTTGATCCTTTCCCTTTGAACTTGGGCTTGCCATGAGTTGGGAGTGAGTCAACAGTGGCTAACAGCAACAACTTTGCTGCGTTACAGAGGAAGTATATTTCTGAATTCATGATTCAGTGCCCTATGGACTACAATGTTTTTCCACTTTTGTTGATGGTAATATTCACTCTGCTGTACAAGTTTAAGGTCTATCTCACATGTTTTCATTTTATTTAATTTATCTGGGTGGTTCTTCATTTGGTTTCAGGTAGTTTTCTTTTACGCTTATGGTGAACAGCACCACGCTTGAAGGGACCCTTCTGTAGGTCTCTAGAGCATGTGTCAGCAAACATTTTCTCTCAAGGATGACATACTAAATGTTTGAAGATGTACACTGTCTGACACAACTGCTCAACTCTGCTGTTGTGTGAAAACACTCCTAGACTATATATAAACGAATGTGGTTGTGTTCCAATAAAACTTTTGTTTACAGAAACAGGTGGTGGCCTGGATTTGGCTTATAGGTCATAGTTGGCTGACCCCTGCTCTCAGTACTGTTTGCTCCTGTCTATACAGCTCTCATTTTCTGTAATTCTAGCTGCTTTGGCTTTTTCAAATTCTAAACTTTGTCTTCTCACATCAGGGAGATTTCCAGTTTTATTGGTTCTCTCTCCTTGTACTGTGACCTCAAAACTCTTACTTAGTCAGAAAGCTGGTCAGTCATTGGTCTCAGTTTATTTAACTAATTTTTCAAAGCAGTGCCTGTTTTATGGTATTTAAAAATCATGTGTGGTTTAGGCAACAATATAAGTTTGATTGGGAGCTCTGGTAGCATAGTGCCTAAAGCATTTGACTGCTAACAAGAAGGCTGGTGGTTCAAACCCACCAGCCACTCCCCCCGGAAGGAAGGTTGGGCAATCTACTTCCATAGTGATGCTGCCTCAGAAACCCAAGGAGGGGTCGCTATGAGTCGGATCCGACTCTATGGCAATGAGTTTGGTTGGTTTTTGATAAGTTTGATTCTTCTTACTTTATTTTGGCTGGTAGCAAAAGTCTTCATTTTCATTCATGAAAAATATTTTAGCTGGATATAAAATTATCAGCTGGTGTTTTTTTTTTTCTTCTTTCTTTGTTTCTAAGATATTGTTCCTTTGTCCTGTGCCCTATGTTGTTTCTCATGAAGCAGTTGTTTTTCTTGTCATCTGTATGTAATGTGTCTTCTCTGGTTGATGTCAAAACTTTTGTTTCATCTGTATCCTTTTTACCTTTCTTCAGAATTAATATTATTTACAAGTACCCCCCAAAACATGTATTAAGTTATACAGTGATTGCAGACTACCATTTAACTGGACTAATAAATGGTATTTTGTTTCAGAGAAGTAAAATATAAGACAGTTACCAATTTGGATATAAGAAATTGTTAAAGAAAACTTTTTTTTTCTCAATTTTCATTAAGATATTTACATAGAAATAGTTCTGTGATAACTTCTGTACCCATCACATTTTAAATTTGTGATTTTTTTCTCTGTTTGAACCATTGAAAGGAAGTTACCGATGTGTTACTGCTTAATCAGGAAAGATTTTCCTCCACCTTTGGTTGAAATTTAACTAAGTGATAATGTTCATTTTCTGGTAGATTCTACAGGAGGGACTTTGTAATGCAATATTTTCTGAGTTCTTAAATGTTTGATAGGGTGTTTTATGACCTTTATTCTTGCAAGAAATCTGTATGGGATATAAAATACTTGATTCATATTTTCTTTCCCTGAGTTTATTTTGTTCTACTGCTTTGCTCTGTATGTCATACATTATATCAAGAAACGTGATATTTACCTGATGTTATTATTATTCATTTATAAATGTCCTTTTTTTTTTTTTTTGCCTGGTAGTCCAGAGGTTTAAAAAATTATTCTAAAAATATTGAATATGCTTTAGAGTTGATAGTTCTGGGTCCATTTTCTAAGGTAGACAGTGGGAATTACCAATATTTTGATTCTAGTCTTATTTTTATTTAAAACAATTTTCTTTAATAATCTTAAAATATTCACTTTTTTTTTTTTTTCCTTTGGGAAACCTAATTATAGATTAATTTGATTGTTTTTGCCTGTTTTTAAAATCCATTTCTCTCTGCTTCCTTCTAAGTACCCAATTTTATTTTCTTGGTTTTATTTTCATTTCAGTCTTCTGTGTGTCTTGTGGTCACTTCAGTTTTTGTCTACTTTGGACAATTCTTACTTTGGTCTTTATTTCTTGGGCATTTTTTGCCAATTCTTTCTTCTATTTTTTTCCTGAGTTTGATCATTCCTCTTTAAATTTATTCTTCTTTAAAAATGATTTTTATTGTGATTTGGGTGAAACTTTACAGAGCAAATGCATTTTCCATACAGCAGTTCATACACATTTTGTTTCATGATGGTGACTGTAGTTCCCCACAATGTAACCTCCTCCCCCCAGTTACCTCTTTCCTCCCATGCCTCCCCTCGACCACATATCTCCCTGTGCAAACACTGCCATTCTCTTCTCCCAAGATTGATTTATTGATTGCTCCAAGGTGTGTGTCTACCTGATGTAAATGTTTACCCCTTATGCCTGTCTGTTGTTTGTCTGGAAGCCACAGGAGTGAGTTCAGTTCCAGATCTTAAGGGTAACTAGGGGCCATAGTCTCAGGGGTCTTACCAGACTCTATCAGACCAGCAAATCTGGTCTTTTCTTTCTTTCTTTCTTTTTTTTTTTGTGATTCTGAGTTTGGTTCCATATTGTTCTCCCACTCTATCCAGGACCTCTTGCACTGATCCTCCTCTGAGTGGTTGACAGTGGTAGCTGGGCACCATCTAATTTTTCTGGTCTCATGGTCATATAGGCTGAGGATTGCATGGTCTCCTAGTCCCTTGGATTAATTGTTTCCATATGTCTTTGGTTTTCTTCATTTTCCTTTGCTGTGAATGAAGAGAGACCCATCGGTGTATCTAGATGACTGCTTGCAAGCTTTTAAGGCCCCAGTTGCTACTTAGCAATGTAGGATGTAGAACAATGTTTTTAACTTTATTCTGATATTTTGTGTTCTTTATATCTTAAGTTATTTCAAAGTTATTGTTACATACCTGTTGCTGTTTATACTATTGCTATATGGAAGTATGTTTAAAGTTGCATCCACCAAATAAGCCTGAGTATAGTGATTGAATTGAAACTTGAAGAGTGAATAGGAGCATGCTTAGAGAGGTTGGAGGGATGGGCAGAGTATTGCATAGAGGCAGAGAAGTATGAGACAACCTATTGCCTTCTGGTAACATAAGTCATTCAGGATTCTGGGAGCATGAAATGTGAGGCAAGGAGTAATGCTAGATGAGAGTGAACAGTGAGGCAGTGAAAGGGTCATGAAGGTCCATCTCTGTGTACAAAGGAGTTTATGTTTTGTACTTTGTCAGGAAGCCACCAAAAAAGTATACAATGTTTGTCTAAAAGAACTAAATAGAAAATGTTTTCCTATCACAGCTTAATTTTATCTTTTATCAAATAATAATCTATACTTCAAATTTAATAAATTTATACTTCAAATTTAAATTTCTCTTAAATTTTCAGATAGAAAATCCTCGGTATCTGAGACAGAAGCCTATCCCAGTTTCCCTGGTAGGTGAGAATTCTGTTGGGCTTTTTCTTGGGACTGGTATTTTTTAAAATAAAGTAACCATTACCTCTTTATAGAAAATAATGTAGCCCCCCATTTTGAAGCGTATTAGTCTTATTAATCCTTGCCACCTGGAAGGGAACAAATCACTTTTTCTCTTGTTGTTGTTGTTATGTGCCATCGAGTCATCTCCAAC